>NC_064918.1:33448772-33798086 GCF_929443795.1 Astur gentilis
AGTGTAGCATAAGTTAGCCATTCTATTATAGTAGAACAGCAAGATTACACAAGAGATGTAAACATTTTACATCACTTAAAAGTTAAATTTGATTGTAAGCGTCTCAAACTTAAGTAAGCAATTTTCAGTATAAGGTCTTAAAGAAATAGACAGGTTAGGTCCTATTGTAACCACTTATTTTCTTCAAATGTTTTGTAAACGTGTAAGCTAACTCCATGCCTTCAAAGGCATTCAGCTGTTGTGGGAAACAGATATACTGTTTGACTCATGTTTATGAGCAGTGCTACAAAATGGATTTAAAGTTTCCTTACAGCTATAGCACAAGCCGGGCACTGAAATACCACAGACCACACACTCCCAAAACATGGTATTACTATTGCAGACCCCACACAATCCTCTCCTGGGACACGTCACCAGTGGCCCAACAGACACAGCAACTCTGTTCCAGTGCTTTGCTAGGGAGAGGAAGGAGTGCTGCTAGCCAAGGGGGGAGCCTACCTCTGGTCCCTTCATCTCTCCACTACTAGAGGGTAGGTTCATGGAGAGAGGAGCACCTCAGCCCCTAAAAAGGGGAATAGGAAAAGCAGGAATACAAAGATAAGAATCGGCACCCAACAGATTTTTGTATTCTTTAGTGACCGTTCAATTCAGAAACAAGATACTACCCAGCATATTCCCCATGGCAACGAGAAAGCAGCTCTGGGATCTACTCTGCTTATGACCTTGCGCACACATTTCAAGTGAGAGTACTGTACATGGATATTTTAATTGATTTATGCCCAAGTCAATAGACTAAGCTTCCCCTCAGATTTCTTTTGCCTGGAGTAAGACAAACCCTAAGCAATAACAGTGTTCAAGAAATAAAAGCTGTTCACACCATTTAAAGTACTTCAAATACTTAAACTTTTCTATTAGCACAGATAACAGAGCACCTCCCAAATCTTCTGCATACGTACACAGTACAAAGAATTCTTAATATCTTGCTTTTATAGTTTGGTAGATCGGCTTCCAAGACACCAGCTAGACCCTCCAAGTTGCTCTCCAGAGAGGAAGTACTCTAAGAAGAAAAGAGCGTCTTCTCATCAATCAGGTACATCAACTATCCCCACAGTAACAAGCGGAAGACAAGCAAATAGGATAAAACAAAATATGACTTTGTATTTTCTTCCTGTTAGAAGTAATGATTCAAATTCCATTAGGAATTCACAATTTCTCTCATTTGCTAGAAATAAGAAGCAAAAATGACTAAGAGGAGCTTCAACTGTGACTTCTCCACAGCAAGGAGCTCTAGTGTTTTCCTAGGAAGTAAGAGTTAACATAGCTTCAGAGGTATCTCAGCAACCAAATTAAACATTATATTAATGGCATCAGGGGAAGTGAAATGACTACATAGCTTGTATGTGGCTTAAATTAAGGTATAAGAACCATCATATTTGTTGTCACCCTTTTTTCTACGCTTGTTACAAGCGCCAAACCCAACCAAGTCCCAAGATCAGTTGTAACATTGGTGGGGTCTGTTGTTGTTTGTGTGTTTGTGGTTTTTTGGTATGCATCTCATTAGTTTCCCTCTACTCCTTAAAAAAAATGGAAGCAGCGATAAAGTTCAGAGTTGGAATGATACCTCTTCACTAGTTATACTTCAGCATTGTATCACAGAGTTAGCATTTAAGAATTTTCTTTTTTAAAAACCCAGTTTTGCAGAGGCCAACAATTTTCCAGCTAGGAAGTTTCCAATAGATTTTCTTTATTTGGATCACTAATGTTCTATTAGCACATAAAAACATATAAGACAAAGAAAACAATGTATTATGTTCAAGGACCCTAAGTCACAAAAACAAAATGGAAATAGTATTTATACCTTCTCTCCCACTCTGCATATTAAAGATTCAAGTCTCTCTTCACTCTTTGTAGTGCTTAATTTATATAAAAATACAGTGGAGTGTTTCAACTCTAGCCTTTATTCAAGGCATCACAAGAACTCCTGTTTAAAAGCTAAATTTGAAATATTTTATCCTAAGAATCCAGTTACTTGTGTTATCTAAATAAAGAAACACAAATTGTTCAAATTGATAGTTTTTGGATGAATTCTGAGCAGCACAAGCTAGACTCCCTCACGTGCAGCTAGATTCTTCTGCATCTACTTATTCATATCTGAGCCTTTAGCATAGCTGCAAGGGTGGAGAAAATGGATCTATGAAGAGCATGACCTACTTATTCGTATTCCCTCCTGTTGCTGGCTTTCCTTGCTGTGTGTCTGTTTATAGACATGAGATGTTGAGTAAGGCTGGAGTTGAAAGACTCCATTGTATTTTTGTAGTGCTTAATTTATGCTTGCTTGAGCGACTTTGAAACTTTTGGTATATAAGAAAGCCTCGAGTCTTGTTAACAGTATGCACAAATAGATAAGAAGCCTTAAGTTCTGCTGAGCTTTGTGATTAAAACCTGCCAGGACCAGCTAAATGGGAAGAAGAGATGAACCACCTGAGATGACCTCCACTGCGCATGCCTTAAGAGAGAGTTCAATTAGTGGACACCAAGAAAATGACCACCAGAGGGTTTCGAAGACCCCAAAAGACCACTGACCAATTAATAGCACATGCCCAAATGGGCAGACACTATGTAAATAATTTCTGGGAAATAACATGAATATGTACGACAATTCCGGGAAATGTAATGAATATGTATATATTAGAACAATATAAGCTTTGCTTGCTGTAGGTAGCGGTATGCACGCTAGGAGGAACTATCCCTTGTGCATCCAGTGCTGCAATAAAGAATGCCTGCTTTCTAAAATTCCAAAATTGAGTTGTAGAGACTTTCTTTGATCAGCTTTTTCGGTAACAAACTTGTGCTAGATGATGTGAGGTGTGAGCCATATGCGAACCTGCTTATAGCAAGTAACTTTTTCAAATTGTCAAGGGATTTTCTTACTTTGTCAGATCATCAAAGCTAATGTGGCTTGTGTCTGGGAGCCTACTAGAAACTTTGGGATGTCACCAGACATCAGTAAGGTATCCTGGGGTGGGGCCCACAGAGCACAATTCACACGTGCAGTGGGCAAAATATAAGCCTTCAAAAGAGACCAGGCACAAGTGAAATAAAACTTTTTCATTTAATGGAAAAAAATCACTAACTTGGTGTCTATTCTTTTCCCCATCTTAGAAATCATCCGAGTTCTTTGTACTATAGAGAAACAGGTAGAATAGCGATAACTCCCAGAGAGTCGCGGGAAATCGCGAAAGAGAAGGCAGTAGCTTTTCCTATTGCTCTTTTACCCCGGAAGAAGATTGAGACGAACAGGAAGTAGGGAGGGGGCAAGCGGAGGAAAATATTCTGGTCCCTGTTGTATGGTCTTTACATAGTGCTCTTCCTTCTCCTATTGTGCGTATAACGTTCCTGCTTTTTCCTCTTTCACGCGCAGATTTCTCGCAGGGGCGGTGCTAGTATGTCGCGGCGGCGGCGGCACAGCGACGAGAGCGATGGTAAGCATGAATGGAGTGAGTCAGTTCCAGCGTCTGGACTCCGCATACCATGCGCTTGGGGCCGTGTCATCCTTAGGGCTGGGGGAGGGGCAGGTCTCGGCTGAGGTGACTCCCCGCGGCGCTGCCCTCGCCTTTGGCTCGGGGTGGTGGCGGCTCTGGTGCAAGGAATCGCTTTATATAACTGGGGCTAAAGACTGTCCTGAGCCGTTGCTTCGGTCTGCCTCAAATACAGGGAGCGCCCTGGGTGAAAGTAAACTGATCGGAGCACTCAGCTCTGCATACGTGTAGTCAGAAGGATACGTTCTCGCATCTTATAGAGGCTTAATAGAAAACGTTCAGAAAACATTGAGTGGAGAACGACCGACTTCAGAAACTGATTCAAATGCTGTTTTTCTTAACGTAAATCTGTGTGAGCGGGGAGTTGGACAGTTTTGCGACTAGCTTTTTCAGCTTTTGATTGCAAAGATAAACTGGTTTTTAATCACACATTTTTTTAATTGCTTTGATGTGCAGCTTTTTCTAAGCTTATAAAAACCCTAAAAATATAAGCAAGGATTCTTAATATCTTTTTTTTTTTTAATGTATGCTGAAGAAGGTGTTATAAAGCACTAACAAAATACATAGTAACTGGTAACTCTGTAAAGTATGTTTAGTTTATCTCACGTGCTGTCTCATACTGTAGCAGAAATGCAGAATTATTTCTAAATAAAATTTGAGACAGCTACAATGTTAACTTTCTACTTCATGGATTAGGTCATCAGTAATATGGCTATACTTTTGTTTTTCTTGTTTATTGGGTCAATTTTGAATGCTTTGTCAGGACTTTTTTTCTTAGAAGTATGTTGCTGGAATAGTAAAAGTATCGAGAGTTCTTTTAGAATAAGCAGGTATACTGGGTCTGGCTGGGATGGAATTAACTTTCTTCATAGCAGCCCATATGGTGCTATACTTTGTGACCAAAACAGTGTTGATAAGACACTAATGTTTTAGCTATTGCTGATCACTGCTTGCACAGTGTCAGGGCCTTTTCTTTTTCCCACTTTGCCCCTCCAGTGAGTAGGCTGGGGGTGGATGAGATGTTGGGAGGGGACACAGCTGACTCCAATTGACCAAAGGGATATTCCATGACATATAACGTCATGCTCAGCAATAAAACTGGGGGGTAGTCTTTCCAAGGTGGTTGTCACTCAGAGACTGGATAGGCATTGGTTTGTTGGTGGGAGATGGTGAGTGACTGCCTTTGTATCACTTGTTTCCCTCCTGCCCCCCTTCTTCACTTATTAAACTGCCTTTTATCTCAATCCATGAGTTTTCTCGCTGTTGCTCTTCCTATTATCGCCCACATCATGCTGGGGGTGGGGGGAGTGAGCAAGTGGCTGCATGCATACTTGGCTGCTGGCCAGGGTCAACCCACCACAGCAGGCAAATAACATATGTAATGTATTGAAACAGGGCAATCTCACAAAAGGAGGAGAACATCTGAGCCATCTGAAATTGAAGAGAGACTTGAATCTTTAATATGCAGAGTGGGAGAGAAGGTATAAATACTATTTCCATTTTGTTTTGTGACTTAGGGTCCTTGAACATAATACATTGTTTTCTTTGTCTTATATGTTTTTATGTGCTAATAGAACATTAGTGATCCAAATAAAGAAAATCTATTGGAAACTTCCTAGCTGGAAAATTGTTGGCCTCTGCAAAACTGGGTTTTTAAAAAAGAAAATTCTTAAATGCTAACTCTGTGATACAATGCTGAAGTATAACTAGTGAAGAGGTATCATTCCAACTCTGAACTTTATCGCTGCTTCCATTTTTTTTAAGGAGTAGAGGGAAACTAATGAGATGCATACCAAAAAACCACAAACACACAAACAACAACAGACCCCACCAATGTTACAACTGATCTTGGGACTTGGTTGGGTTTGGCGCTTGTAACAAGCGTAGAAAAAAGGGTGACAACAAATATGATGGTTCTTATACCTTAATTTAAGCCACATACAAGCTATGTAGTCATTTCACTTCCCCTGATGCCATTAATATAATGTTTAATTTGGTTGCTGAGATACCTCTGAAGCTATGTTAACTCTTACTTCCTAGGAAAACACTAGAGCTCCTTGCTGTGGAGAAGTCACAGTTGAAGCTCCTCTTAGTCATTTTTGCTTCTTATTTCTAGCAAATGAGAGAAATTGTGAATTCCTAATGGAATTTGAATCATTACTTCTAACAGGAAGAAAATACAAAGTCATATTTTGTTTTATCCTATTTGCTTGTCTTCCGCTTGTTACTGTGGGGATAGTTGATGTACCTGATTGATGAGAAGACGCTCTTTTCTTCTTAGAGTACTTCCTCTCTGGAGAGCAACTTGGAGGGTCTAGCTGGTGTCTTGGAAGCCGATCTACCAAACTATAAAAGCAAGATATTAAGAATTCTTTGTACTGTGTACGTATGCAGAAGATTTGGGAGGTGCTCTGTTATCTGTGCTAAATAGAAAAGTTTAAGTATTTGAAGTACTTTAAATGGTGTGAACAGCTTTTATTTCTTGAACACTGTTATTGCTTAGGGTTTGTCTTACTCCAGGCAAAAGAAATCTGAGGGGAAGCTTAGTCTATTGACTTGGGCATAAATCAATTAAAATATCCATGTACAGTACTCTCACTTGAAATGTGTGCGCAAGGTCATAAGCAGAGTAGATCCCAGAGCTGCTTTCTCGTTGCCATGGGGAATATGCTGGGTAGTATCTTGTTTCTGAATTGAACGGTCACTAAAGAATACAAAAATCTGTTGGGTGCCGATTCTTATCTTTGTATTCCTGCTTTTCCTATTCCCCTTTTTAGGGGCTGAGGTGCTCCTCTCTCCATGAACCTACCCTCTAGTAGTGGAGAGATGAAGGGACCAGAGGTAGGCTCCCCCCTTGGCTAGCAGCACTCCTTCCTCTCCCTAGCAAAGCACTGGAACAGAGTTGCTGTGTCTGTTGGGCCACTGGTGACGTGTCCCAGGAGAGGATTGTGTGGGGTCTGCAATAGTATACCATGTTTTGGGAGTGTGTGGCTGTGGTATTTCAGTGCCGGCTTGTGCTATAGCTGTAAGGAAACTTTAAATCCATTTTGTAGCACTGCTCATAAACATGAGTCAAACAGTATATCTGTTTCCCACAACAGCTGAATGCCTTTGAAGGCATGGAGTTAGCTTACACGTTTACAAAACATTTGAAGAAAATAAGTGGTTACAATAGGACCTAACCTGTCTATTTCTTTAAGACCTTATACTGAAAATTGCTTACTTAAGTTTGAGACGCTTACAATCAAATTTAACTTTTAAGTGATGTAAAATGTTTACATCTCTTGTGTAATCTTGCTGTTCTACTATAATAGAATGGCTAACTTATGCTACACTGAACAAGTTGTCTTAAATGGTATTATTTGGCCATATTCCCATAGAGTATATAAAGCACTGGAAAATGAGGCAGAATAGTCAGAATGGTTTCTAATATATATATATATATTTAATTAACGGATTTTTATTTTTTTAAAGACTGATACTTTCAAAACTTTCTGTTAAATGATATATTTTGGCAGTACTTAAAATTATATTACTAGAAGCTTTTGTCAAATGTCATTCCAGTCTGATACCTTGTGCCCTTTGCTTCAATAACAGCTTTTGTCCAGATTGAAAGTTTTGCTGAGTTGGAGACTGCAGCTGAAAATGTCTTAAAGTGTAGTTGCTATAGGTTTTAGAACCTACTCTAATACTAAATGCTTACGAGTTAAAAATAATTCAAGAGAAAATATATTGAAAAGTAGTTAAAAGTAGTATATATATTCCTAAAGGATTATAGTCCTAAAAAGGATGTTCTGTAATCTTTTGTCCACAGGACATATAACTAATGTCAGGTTAGCAGTTTACCTTGCTTAAACACAAGAGAAGCATAACCTATAGAAAGCAGGTTCAAAGATGCTATGTAAATGCAGTGGTTGGCATGTGATAAATGAACATCTAACAAAATGCTTGGTTTTCTTCATTTAAATCAGTGCACGTCTATTACCAGAAAAGCTTACCATTTACACAACATTAGTTGGGCTGCTGAATGCCAGGAACTACAACTTTGGTGGGGAATTTGTAGAAGCCATGATTCGTCAGCTCAAAGAATGTTTGAAAGTCAACATGTATAATGAAGCTGAGTACTTAGTAAGTGGAATCTTTCACATCTCTTTTTTCCCCTAGTCTTCCTCTCCCCATCCCCACCCAATGTTACTTACTCTTCCTTTTGACATCCGGAGGGGCTGGAGGTTTTCTGTATGCAACATGGTCTTTTCTGGCATCCCCATGTAGTGCTCCATGGACATGCCAGGAAAAAGTGTGTGGTATTCCTTCCTAAGGAGATGAAAAATTAGGTTATGATTGCAAAACCAACCTCCAAACTATGTGTGAAATTTCCCACAGCCAAATTAGCTCTCAGGAAATCAGAGGTTTTCTTTCTCCCCCCCCCCCCCCCCCCCCCATTTGTTCTACAGGAGAATTTAGAAGGTGAATGAAAGCTATTCATTTCTACTGTACTCAGAGACAAATACTGTTCCTGTTGGGTCCATTTATTTATTTTAAAGGCAGCTTATTCCCAAGTAGATAGGTTATATTGGATGGCTGTAATCAGTCCTGTATGCTCATCCTGCTTGTGAGTAACGAAGACCAAGTGGGTAATTTTCAGTGCTGGCTCCTTTTGAAATGACTTCAGTTTGATTAGCAGCATACCATTAGTTTGGTGCCTTGTTAAAACCTGACAATGGCAGTGATTTTAAGGGTCTGTCTGTATGAAACTAGTTCAAGTTATGGATAAGTGACCATAGAAATGCGTTTTGTATGAAAGTCATGGATGAGCAGCATACTGATTTAACACTGATGTATACATGCAAAAAGTGAATTTCCATCTTCAGTCTTGCATACTGTGTGTGTGTTACTCTGTGTCTCACCCCAACAGCTCCCCTGCCCCACCCCTTGCCCACTCCCTATGTCTCTATCTCTCTGACTCTTGCCCCTGCCCCGTGTCATGCTCTCTCGCTCGCAGGACCCTGCCCTGTGTCTCATGCATGCTCTTTCCAGCCCCTGCCTTGTGTCTTGCTGGCTATTTCTTTCTCTGGCTTGTGCCCTGTGTCTCACTCTCTCGCTTGTTCTTTCTCCAGCTACCACCCTGTAATGCGCTCTGGCTCATGCCTCGTGTCTCACTCATTCTTAAGCTCATGCCCTCTGGCTCGCTCTCTTGCTCCTGCTTTCTCCAGTTCCCTCCCTGTGATATGCTCTAACTATCATGCACTGGATTGCGTTCTCTGTGTCTCACTCGTTCTTTCTTTAGCTGTCAACTGTTGGTGCCCTCTGGTTCGTTCTTTCTCAGGCTCCCACCCTGTCATTCACTCTACCTCATGTGTTTTGGCTTGCGCGTTCCCTGTGTCTCCCTCTCACATCTTTCTCCAGCTGTCACTGTGTGTCCCATCCATTTTCCCCCCTGCTCTGTTGTGCCCTCTTTCCCCCCTTCCCCCTCCCCTCGTGTGTCCATCCCTCTCCTCCCCACCTCCTTTAAAGTTGAATTAATGCTTATTTCTTTTTGTGTAGTTGAATGCAAGAGTATTCATTTAAAAATTTAATAAAATAACATGGTTTTTTGTTGTTCAATAGGTTCGTTTTCTATCTGATCTTGTGAATTGTCACGTAATAGCTGCACCTTCAATGGTAGCCATGTTTGAGAACTTTGTGAGTGTGACACAGGAGGAAGATATACCACAAGTAAGCGTAGTAACTGCCATCTCAAGTGTTGTGCTGTTTTTACACAATTTCACTTTATTATGAATAAAACATTCACTTAGCATGAATAAAAGGATCCTGTGAGTTAGACAATACATGCATACAGTGATATAGTTAAGTCTTCTGTAGTGAGGTAACTCAAGTAAATTTCTTTTCCTTTGCTTCTGGCAAGTATATAATACTCAGTGAGTTTTGTCATGTTCCAAATAAAATATAACATCTTTCAGGTAAGAATATGTTTTTTCCTTGGCTGCCAATCCAGCTAATGCACCGTGGACTATGGTAATTGAGTTTAGTTCTTTCTTTGCCGATGAGTGCATTGCAGTAGCCTAAAGAATTCATAGATCACGTTAAGGTCACTGTAACAGTGATGCACCTTATGGGTTGCATATGCCTACTTTATGGAAGGGTCAATTATTATATCATTCTGCTGATAGCTTAGTTCAACTTAAATTTAACTTTTTTTCTTTGTTAAGAGTTTTAAAAGAAATTCTTCAGGAAACTTGGCATTGGTAACTTTGATTTAAGTAAAGAGGCTCTGTAGAAGGGTTTTTGTGTGGGTCTCCAAATATACTGTATGTCTAAATGTCTGCCTCTTGAATTGTACATTCCTGTTTTCAAACAGGCTCTTGACACGTCTTCAGGAGCTTGAACTGACACACAGTTTTAATCCCAAGTATTGATTGCTGATTTAACTGGAGCTGATCTCTACATCCCCTTAAATACTCCTGGGCTTGCTACTCTTTGCATTGAGACAAATTCAATAAGTTTGTCAAAGAAATCCCTTTTTAATTTATTTCCTGTAGGTACGATGTGATTGGTATGTGTTTGCATTTCTGTCATCTTTGCCTTGGGTTGGAAAGGAGTTGTATGAGAAGAAAGATGCTGAAATAGATCGCCTCTTGTCCCACACAGAAAGCTATCTGAAGTAAGCTATAACCAGTAAAAAATATACTCTTTCTGGTACCTATTCAAGTATGGATCAATAACTTTGATTATTGTTAATTTAGAAATACTCTAAATTCTTAGACCCAAACAACTGTGAGGAAAAGACCCTGAGAAATAAAATAGATGGAGAGGTTTATGAATCTAAACAACTTAAGTATCACTCTCAACTTCTGTGTGTGTTGAAGGTAATATTTTCTTGACGCATACATGTCTGCGTTGTTATGACTAGGCTGCTGGTCACCTGTGTCTGTGTGTCTGTTTGTGTGTGTGTCTTTCTCCAAGTGATTTGAGTTAACACTGCCATTGAGACTAGGTGTTAGTTATAATTTAACTGTTCACAAACCTGTTTTTATACTACTGCAGACCTCATCAGCTCAATAGACCAAATAGTAGTATGCTCACAACAAGAAAACATTGCTTGCTTAGATCAGCTTTTTAAGTGTTAGGTTTTCTTTCCTGTAATAAACAGGCGTCGCCAGAAGATTCATGTACCCATGTTACAAGTTTGGAGTGCTGATAAACCACATCCACAAGAAGAGGCAAGTAGGCTTTATTTCTTTTGTACTGTTTAAAAGATGCTTTAAAAGAATTATTTGGCTGAAGTGTTGTCGTGGTTTAACCCCAGCCAGCAACTAAGCACCACACAGCTGCTCACTCACTCCCCTCCCACCCAGTGGGATGGGGGAGAAAATCGGGAAGAGAAGTAAAACTCATGGGTTGAGATAAGAACGGTTTAATAGAACAGAAAAGAAGAAACTAATAATGATAACACTAATAAAATCACAATAGTAATAATGAAAGGACTGGAATGTACAAATGATGCGCAGGGCAATTGCTCACCACCCACCGACCGACACCCAGCCAGTCCCTGAGCAGCGATTCCCCACCCCCACTTCCCAGTTCCTATACTAGATGGGACATCACATGGTATGGAATACACCATTGGCCAGTTTGGGTCAGGTGCCCTGGTTGTGTCTTGTGCCAACTTCTTGTGCCCTGGCTGGGCATGAGAAGCTGAAAAATCCTTGACTATAATCTAAACAATACTGAGCAACAACTGAAAACATCAGTGTTATCAACATTCTTCTCATACCTAACTCAAAACATAGCACTGTACCAGCTACTAGGAAGACAGTTAACTCTATCCCAGCTGAAACCAGGACAAGTGTTCTTTGGAATTTTAAAATTAAAGGTGCTTTAAGAATAAATTTAATTCTTTTGAATCGCCCTCCCATGTGTCTTTATTCCAAATGGATTCTAGGTAAGAAGTTCTCTTCCAAGTCTTGGGCTAAAACTTAGAGCTGCATTGCATGAGTGGGAGAGCATTTTGTTGTTTTGGGAGAGTCCCCTTTAGGAAATGCTGCTAAACAAGGAATGGTCACTGAACGTACTGTTCTTGGGAAATGGGGTTACAAGGCTCTGTACTGAAAGTACCTTTTGGAGAAGGAAGAGGTAATTTACCCATTAAAATGTTTCCCTTCTTCAAAAAGAAAACCTTTAGAGTGTTCTTCCTGCAGTGGCTTTGCTTTTTACAGCTCTAGAAAGTGCTAAACAGATACATGCAAATGTTATGTAGCACTAATTGCACACTCTTTCATAATTAAACCAAAAGTATTAGAGGGGAGAGGTGGCTGATATGGGATGATTATTTTATTATTTTTTTTTATTGAGCTTTTGCTTTTTCCTCCACTGGACTCGCTCCAGTATATATCAATGTCTGCCTTGTACTGAGGAGCCCAATACTGTACACAGCACTTCAGATGTGGCCTTACAAGTACTGAATAGAGGGGAAGGATCACTTCCCTTGACCTGCTGGCTGCACCCTTGCCGATAAAGCCCAGAATGTGATTGGCCTTCTTTGCTGCAAGGGTGCACTGCTGGCTTATGTTTAACTTGTTCAACCAGGACCCCCAGGTCCTTTTCTGCAAAGCTGCTTTCTGGCTAGTCAGCCCCCAGCATATACTGGTGCCTGGAGTTGTTCCTCCCCAGGTGTAGGATTTGGCATTTGCCTTTGTTGAACTGCATGAGGTTCCTGTCAGCACATTTCTTCAGCCTGTCCAGGTCCCTCTGAACATCAGCCCTGCTCTGCTTGTATTAACTGCTCCCCCTCAATTTAGTATCTCTTAGACTGTATTTAAATCTTTAATTGTAATATTGAAATAATGTAGCTCTTTTGGAATGAATGGATGTTGACTGAATTAATATTGATGCAGTGAATTTGTGTATCACACTTGGACTCCTGGACTGCATTCTGGTGTTTATTTTACTAGTAAAATGGCAGATGCCTTTAATGTGTGAAATTAGGAGCAAGATTGCTGTTCAGAGTTGCTAAGTTGTTTCTTGGTTTACTGAATCATTAGATGGCTTCTAATAAGCAATTTAAGTAGCTGCTTGGGTTTGGGTGTTTTTTTTCTGAATGCAATAAGGAGTTTACCTAAATGTTTGATAGCCCATACATCACAGGGAGCTACAAGTTCAGTTATAAAATTCACCATGTCTGATATTTTGTGTCTTTTTCTTCAGTACCTGGATTGCCTTTGGGCCCAGATTCAGAAGTTGAAAAAAGACCGTTGGCAAGACAGACACATTCTGAGGCCTTACCTTGCCTTTGACAGTATTCTTTGCGAAGCATTGCAGCATAACCTGCCTCCATTCACTCCTCCGCCTCACACTGAAGATTCAGTGTACCCAATGCCAAGGGTTATTTTTCGGATGTTTGACTACACAGATGACCCAGAGGTATGTATTTGCTAAGGTGGAACTGAATGTGCAATGGGGGGGTTGCAAGGCAGTGCTGGTCAAGATGCAGTATCACCTCTCCCAGAATGGTTATCAGTGTGAAAGTTAGCAGTAATTACATTTTGATACTGCTGGGGAGATTAACTAGATGACAGAGTTAATGCTGACAGGTAGATTATTGAAGTTTAAAATTTAATAAGTGATTTTCAGATGTTTTCATTAAGGATATGTCTTGAATGGATTCTCTGATGTCTAATAATATAACTGTGTTTGGGTAGCAGACTCTCCTTCTGGTGAGGATGGTGGTTTGGGTTTCCTTAGCCTGGCTGCTTATAGGAACTTTATACATTGAAGACTATTCTCTACCCATCTGTTCAAATTGGTTGATATAGATCATGGAACATAGTGGTTGACCTGGGTTAGATCAAAAGTCCATCTAGCCCCATTTCTGTCTCCAGCAGTGGCCAGGAGCAGATGTTTTGACAAGAGAATTTAGGCATAGGGGAAGAAAAGCAAATGCTTTCCCCAAGCACTTTTTCACCTGTTAGCTTCATTTGATGGCCCCCAACTCTTGCATGGGAAGAGACAACAAACATTTGTTCTCTCTAACCTCTCTAGGCAATTCATCATTTATAAAATCTCTAGCATATCCTGGCTCAACTGTGTTTTTTCTAAGTTGGATGATAGTAGCCTGTCTAATTGTTCCTTATACAGAAGCTGTTCTATACCCTAGGTCACCGCCATCACCTTTTTCTGAAATTTTTCTAGTTCTGCTATACTGCTATATCCTGTTGGGGGAGGGGAGAGTGGCGAGTATGACTAGAACTGCATATGGAATGGAAGATGTGGATGCACCATGAACCTATACAGTGGCATAATGTTCAGTGTTGTTCCCTAATCCTTTTCTGATAAGTCCAGTCTGTTATTGAATACTGAGATAAAGTTTGTATAGAACTATGTCACAACCAAGTTTGCATTCCTGAACAATAGAGGGCAGTTCAATGCTCACCACTTTATATGTGAAGCTGGTCTATTTTTCCCATCTGTAGGCAAAAGTCAGCCAGTCATTTTATGGTTATCTGCGGCAACTGAATTAAGCACTCAAGCTCTCTGTGCAAGATTCCCTTTATTTCACAAAAGGATCAAACTTATATATGTTTCAACAAAGATCTAGAAAGAACTAATGGCATACAGCCAATAAATACTACTAACACAGGAGCGCATATCTGGCTCAGCTGGGATGTTTGCCAGTCCTCAGAACAGTTAAAGATAAAAACATTCCATACACATACTTGTGACTGTCTTCAGCCACATCTTCCCAGGCCTATGCAAGGCCATCCTCCAACCTGACCTTGTAAAACTAGTTCTTCAAAGGCTTGGCCAACATGCAGCACAACAAATTCTAATGGTCACTCTTGAAAACAAATGCCAGGTGTTCCGAGCTGCTCCCACAGTTATCTTCTGCTTTAACACCCAGACACCAAGTTTCTGAAGGTTTTTTTTTTATCTGCGATTTTTCATGGATGGCCCTTGTTGTTACCAAATTATTTAAAAGTAGCATCTGCAAGCTTTTTCATATCCAATGCCTGCTTCCTTTCCAGATAATTTATGGGTCTGCTGAATGGCACAGGTCCCTGGATAGATTCCTGTGGGGTTCTCCTGGTGACCCTCTTATATATTCCTCTTATACTGTGGTTGCTTAGTTTACATGAAAGACTTTTGAAGATCCAGCTAGGCTGTCAGCCATGTTTCTCATATCTACACACGATTGTTGACTTCTTCAGAGAGCTCCAATGAGTTTGAGAGGCCTGACTTCACAAAAGCTGTGCTGCCTCTTCCCCAAACAGCATTTATGCTTATGCCTACTAATGCTATTATTTTTTTAATAGTTTTCAATAATTTGCCCAATATGGAAGTCAGCCTTGCTGGTTTGCAGTTTCCTGAAAGACCTTTACAATTGATATCATCTTAGTTGATTAGACATCAGGTTGATTTTGAATGAGAGGATATGCACCCCAATTAATAGGTCAGCTATTTCATTCTCAAGTTCCGTGAACTCTTCGGTGGGTAATCACTTGTTGGCATGTCTTCATCTAGACACAACTTCAGCTTTCAGGATTCCTTTTGCTAACCTCTCTTGTACTACTGTTTAGCACGTCTGATTTCCTTTTTGCCTCTTTGCAAGCCTCTCTCAGCAAATAGTATGCATTTGCTGCGCAGTAACTTTAAATAGTCTCTGTGCCACCCTCAAAAATGGAACTTTTTAGCTGCCCCTTTTAGTTTCTATTCATAACACCCTTTTTGAAGCTAGAGTATGTAAAATGAAAAAATGCAGTAGTGTATTTTTTAGTTGGCATGTTATAGCCTGTGTTGCTGTCACCGTCATTCACGTAGTCAAATACTACATCTTTTCCCTGTTTAGGCCTGGAATTTCAATCCGTCAGGCTTCTGTTACTTATTTACATGTTTAGCTTGTTGATCTGATTTGCATCTGTGCTCCCTTTAACATGCAACACCACTCCTCTACCAGTATGGCCTATAGTCACTCTTGCATGCTTTATACCTTGATAGTTCTTTAGTTTTACAGTGAGATTTTGCAAGTATTGCACTTGCTATATAAATGTGGGTTTGTGATGCTTTGGGTCTAGTTTTACAAGGCTGTAAAGGATAATAAGGTACTGGTATGCAAACAAGTTCTTGCAGCTTGAGTTCTTGCATCAGCTGATGCATAGTAACAGACAGTGAATATACAACTAAGCCACGCTGTGGACTAATGATGAAGTAAAGCATGTTTGTTAAGCTAGCTATTAAACTATGTTTTTATAACCAGCATAAAGACAGAACACTGAGATGATTAAAGCTGCAATGTTTTCACTTTGCAACTAGAGCAGGCTGCATTGTCAGTTCCCAGATCACTCTGATCTGTGCTGTAACTGGAAAAGATGAAGCGTGTATTAATACACTCCCGATGTATAATAATTCTGTGTAACTTGAAGAAGCAAAAGGTGCAAAACATCAATTGTTTAGCATGGTCCCAGCTGCCTAAATATAGAAGTACTTAAATCTTGTACATGAAATTAACAAACTATAAACAGCACCAAAACTGTTTCATTGTAAATATGGGTGCAGTTGAAATCATAGCTGGCTATTTGTTTATAAGATTTTTTTTACATGATTCATGTACAAATCTGGTACAAAAATCTAAAATCTTATGATAATGTTGTATTTGGTAACTTTGTACTGAAGTTTGAAGCCTGTCTTTTAGCTGTTGACTCTAAAACTTGCTGATGTTAAATCTCCATGAGTGCCTAATTCAATCCCTCAAGTTTTACTTTTATTTATATATATGTGTATGTGTGCGCGTATTAAAAAACCTGTGTTTCTCTACAGTGATCTTTCATCAATCTTGATTCCATTTTAATAGGGCCCTGTCATGCCTGGCAGTCATTCTGTTGAAAGATTTGTAATAGAAGAAAACCTCCACTGCATCATCAAATCCCACTGGAAAGAGAGAAAGACTTGGTAGGATGCTGCTTATTGTTATGGGTTCCCGGCACTGTTTATATACAATCATGGCTTCCCCTAACATCAGGGACCTTCAAAGCCCAACAACATTTAAGTAAAAGTTTGAAATTCATCATTTCCTGAAGTGTTCAGTGAACTATGGTTGACACTGTTATCTGGAATAATGTGAGGCTGGAGTATCCTGATCATGGATTGTTCATGTAATTCAGTAGGGCTGAGGCACCCTGATGATTGCATCCTGGATTATCCAGGATTTCTCTACAGAGGATGGCACAGACCCACTCTTTGCAGTGCTGCAGAGACTCTCAATGTGTTTGTACCGTGCTTTCCAGCACAAGCACAGCGAATGTTGAACTGGCTCTGTCTGGAAGTTTCCTGTTGCTCCTGCTTCTTCTTCATCCCATTCTTTTTTCCTCTTTTTGTAATTATACGGAAGAGATAATTGGGCTAGGTCTGCATGGGAGCCAGTACAGTGTCAACAAAGTTTATTATTTAAAGTTCTATGCAGCTGTAGGAAATGGATGTTGCAACAATGTAGCAAATCTCAATAATAGACCTTATGGGGAAGGAAGATGGTTTAATTTTAAAATAAAACTGAAGTAAAGCTCATTCACGCTCACCCTCTCAGGCATCAAAACATGAGTGAGTCCCAAGTGGTCTGTCCAGCAGTTGGGCACCAAGATGGCTGTATGTAGGTAATCTGTTCAAGGTGACTTGAATCGACAAGGACAAGGGATTCCCACCAGCTACTGAGTCCTCCTTATGTCTCCTGGGTTGTTCTTCATTTGGCAACTGTGTGTTGGTTTGGGGCCTTTTTGTATGCTTAAGGAGTTGACAAGTAGTTGCAATCTTTTGTCTTTCCATCCTGTGTTGGACACCTCTGAGAGTCAGTAGGATTTGCTCACTGTTTCTGTTCTGTATCTCCTTATCTGTGTGTCTTATGGCTCCTACCCTCTTCTATCTTCCCACCATTATCTCTTAATGGCTTGAATCTTTTAGTCTGGATGTGGGCTATCACTTCTTTTAGGCTGCCCTTCCTTTCCCCAAGTTTGGTATCCTGATAAGTTGCAGGTAGAGGTGTGCTAGGATCTTGATGACCTGTAAATCTAGGTGACGTTAACATACGCTCTTATAGCCTGTCAGGGAGCCACAAGGGTAGGGTGCCCTGCAAGGAAAGAGGAGCTGAGGGTGACCCCAGCACAGGCAGGGCAGTGGCCGCACTGACAGGGTGCAGTCCCTCAAGACCCAATCAAGAGCAGAGCGGGTCCATGATGATAACCAGGGTCAAGCACAGTCCAGTGATCACCAGGCAAGTCTGTAGTGATGAGGCAGGGCTGAGGTCAAGTCAGTGGGTCAGAATCGGGGAGGTAAAAGCTCAGGTGTAGGCATAGCCGCAACACAACTGCAGTGTAGCTCATGCAGGGCCAGGCGCAAGAACCTCAGCTTAAAAGCAGCTCCCAGGGAAAAAAAGGCTGGGTGGGAACCTCTGCTGAGCATTCTTCTAAGCCATTATTTTAAGGCCACGTAATGGGTCTGGCTGGGATGGAGTTAATTTTCTTCATAGCAGTCCGTATGGCGCTGTGCTTTGGATTTGTGACCAAAATAGTGTTGGTAACACACCAATGTTTTAGCTATTGCTGAGCAGTGCTTGCACTGCATCAAGGCCTTCTCTGTTACTGCCCCCTCAGCAAGTAGGCTGGGGGTAGGCAAGAGGCTGGGAGGGGACACAGCCAGGACAGCTGACCCCAGCCGACCAAAGGGATAGTCCGTACCATATGACATTGTGCTCAGCAATAAAACTTTGGGAAAAGGAGGAGGAAGGGGGAGACGTTCATGGTTATGGTGTTTGTTTTCCCCAAGCAGCCATTACATATGCTAAGGCTCCGCTTTCCAGGAAGCAGCTGGACATCCTCCTGCCAATGGGAAGTAGCGAATGAAATCCTTATTTTGCTTTGCTTGCATGTGCAGCTTTTGCTCTCCCTATTAAACTGTCATTATCTTGATCCATGAGTCTTTTCATCTTCCTTTGGTTTTCTCCCCATCTTGTGGGAGAGGGGGGTGAGTGAGCAGCTAGGGGTGGGGTGGGGCGGGGCAGGGTGTGTGTGTGGTGTTGGCTGTTAGCCAAGGCTAACCTGCTGCAGTCCAGCAACAAAACCTTGGGGGTGGATGTACTCAGGGCCTTCCTTCCCTCTCTTCTTTCTGGTGCTTTCACACCC
The DNA here is from genome assembly GCF_929443795.1 of Astur gentilis. Classification (NCBI taxonomy): domain Eukaryota; kingdom Metazoa; phylum Chordata; class Aves; order Accipitriformes; family Accipitridae; genus Astur; species Astur gentilis. Next base: position 33,467,473 of record NC_064918.1, read on the forward strand.
AGACATTCCTATTAATTTTCCATTGAGGCCAATCTTAACACTTCTCTTGCAATTCTTTTTGCTGCCAGGCAACAGTCCAGTTACATTTCTTCATTTCTGCTGAAATAATATCTGATATGGGTAACTGGTAACCCAGATAATTTACCACAGATATTTAGCTCTCTTGTGCTCTCAAGTAAGAGCCAGCAAACTTGGTATACTGTGCAAAAATTAGGCAGGAATAGTGTTTTTGGTGCAGATATGTGTTGTAGGTTTTTGGTTACAGCTTTTTGACTTGGCAGAGACTAGAAATCCAGTGCTGTTGAAGTTAATGGAGGGAACTTCTTTATTTCTCCAAAGAAAGTAAGACTAGAGGGGGGTTATAAGAAGTGCTAGAGAGCTAAAATTTGAAAAATAGCATTTTTTGCTTTTTATAAATAATGGGTGATGCTGTATCTTTTAATCAATTAATTTGTAACACTATTATCTATTCTGTAGCCCATTAGTTTGATGGGTTGAGAATGACTGGAAAGCAAATCTATTGTTTGGATATTTTTTTAAATTATTTTTCCTGATATACCAATGTAGTTTGTCCTTTAGTGGACAGATGACAGCATCACAGGTCACTGAGGGTTTATGTAAAACTGTGTGTTTTGTTTAGCAGTATGTCTTTAAGCATTGCTTGGGTATGGAGATGAAATGTGTTTCTCCGAACCATGGTTCAGGTACTGCTAAGAGCTTGTGCCAGGTTTTTTGTATGTGTTCTGTGGATAAATAGACGATTTCAGTCTTTGAGGTCTGCTTATTTTACCTGCTTCATAAGGGTAAACTCTTGCAAAGAATTAAATATTTCATGTCTGTTTAGTATCTACATCATTTTTGCTGTGTTTCAGTTTAAACTAAATGCATCTGTTAACTTACAGTGCTGCACAGTTGTTGAGCTATCCAGGAAACAATAAGATCCCCTTGAACTACCACATAGTAGAGGTATGTGTTTTACAGATAACCTCTTTATTTCCAAAGTAACAAACCCCAATTAACTCCATGATGGATCTATTAAATTACACTATGACTCAGGAGTCTGCAGTCTTATCCTGTTGACTTAAAGTGCAATGGCTTTGAACAGGTTAGATAATGATAATAAATTCAACTATTATTATTACTATTATTATTACTATTGTTATTAATTTATTTATGTGATGTTTAGGAGCCTTGTTTGGGAATCAGGATCTTATGGTGCAACAGCATTCCAAGTCGTGGTATTTCTCAAGCTGCTCTTGGATGTTTTTCTGTGTTAATCATTCCAGTGTGCTAGAGTGTCTTGGAGATGACTGCACTTAAAAGATCTTGTGAATAAATGTTACTTAAGTTAGTCTTTTTTTAGTGATCTTCAAAGTCACTTGGATGAATTGTATACCAATGCCCCTGAAAGGCATTTGTTGTGAAACAGTGGTATGTTTTCTTCTTCAAGTTGGAGGATTTTAAATAACCATAAATATATATGGGATTAGGAATGTAGTTTTCCTCTTGCTGCCTCCTTTCAGTGGACTGCTAACAAGATGCAGAGCTGTATAAAACTTGCTTCAAAAACTCCTATCTAAAGTTAAAAGATAAAAAGTGATTGCCATAATAACAGCAAATAGTCATGTGAAAAACTTAAAAAAGTGTAACTGGAAATGAAATTCAGAGCTAATTGCAAGAAGTCATAAGATTGTGGAATAATTACCTTAATCAAGATGGGATTAACAATTCAACTTTGCAACAAAATCCCAAATATTCTGAATGTCCTGAAACTTAGTTTTGGTCAGCTTGAGACACTTTCTGTACTCCAAATTCAGTCAAGAGAAATCTTAGAGTTAGTAAAGTTTTTCTGCTGTTAACATCTAAGTACTTTCAGGGACCATAAAACTTCAGGTGTTTGTGCAACTATTTTACAGAATATTACTTTATGCTCAGTTGCACATTACTTCCAAAAACAGTTATCGCACATCATTATTAAACTACTTAAAGGCCTTGAAAAATTATTTGATTCAGAAACTCATCAAATCTGAAAATAACCAAAGTTCATATAGATGAAATTCTTAGAATTATAGAATGGTTTGAGTTGGAAGGGACCTTTAAAGATCATCTAGTCCAACCCCACTGCAATGGGCAGACACATCTTTCATTTGATCAGGTTGCTCAAAGCCCCATCCAACCTGACCGTGAACGCTTTCAGGGATGGGGCATCCACAACTTCTCTGGGCAGCCTGTTTTCCAGTGTCTTACCACCCTCATCGTAAAGAATTTCTTCCTAATATCTAATCTAAACGTACCCTCTTTCAGTTTAAACTATTGCCCCTTGTCCTGTCACTACAGGCTTCGGTAAAAAGTCTGTCTCCATCTTTCTTATAAGCCCCCTTTATCTATTGAAAGGCCGCAATAAGGTCTCCCCAGAGCCTTCTCCAGGCTGAACAACCTGCCTTTCAGGTTGTTCAGCCTTTCCTCAGAGGAGTGATGTTCCAGCCTACTGATCATTTTCGTGGCCCTCCTCTGAACCCACTCTAACAGGTCCATGTCTTTCTTATACTGAGGACCCCAAAGCTGGACGCAGTACTCCAGGTGGGTTCTCACAGGAGTGGAGTAGAGGGGCAGAATCACTTCCATCAACCTGCTGGCCACACTTCTTTTCATGCAGCCCAGGATACGATTGCCCTTCTGGGCTGCAAGCGCACACTGCTGGCTCATGTCCAGCTTTTTGTCCACCAGTATCCCCAAGTCCTTCTCTGCAGGACTGCTCTCAATCTATTCATCACCCAGTCTGTACTGTTATTGGGGATTGCCCTGACCCAGGTGCAGGACCTTGCACTTGGCCTTGTGGAACTTCATGAGGATCACGCAGGCCCGCTTCTCCAGCCTGTCAAGGTCCCTCTGGATGGCATCCCTTCCCTCTAGAGTATCAACTGCACCACTCAGCTTGGTGTCATCTGCAAACTTGCTGAGAGTGCACTCAATCCCACTAGCTGTGACATTAATGAAGATATTAAAGAGTATCAGTCCCAGTACGGACCCCTAAGGGACACCACTTGTTACTGGTTTCTATTTGGACAGTGAGGCATTGACTGTGACTCTTTGGGCGTGGCTATCCAGCCAGTTCCTTATCCATCTAGCAGTACATCCATCAAATCCATATCTCTCCAATTCAGCAGTAAGAATGTTGTGGGGGACCGTGTCAAAGGCCTTACAGAAGTCCAGGTAGAGGGCATCAGTTGCTCTTCCCTTATCCGCTGATGCAGTCACTCCATCGTAGAAGGCCACTAGAGTAGGCAGGCACGATTTACTCTTGGTGAAGCCATGTTGGCTTTCTCAAATCACCTCCCTGTCTTCCATATGCTTTGACATGTCTTCCAGGAGGATCTGCTCCATGATCTTACTGGGCACAGAGGTGAGGCTGACTCCCAGACCTCTCTTGGGTCTGATGGACTTGTGTACGTTCAGGTTCCTCAGGTGGTCTTGGACCTGATCTTTTCCTACGATGGGAGGGACTTTGTTCCCCCACTCCCTGCCTTGAGGTTCAGGGACTTGAGAGATGTGGGAACAGTGGTTGCCAGCAAAAAGGGAGGAAAAAAGTCATTGAGTACCTCAGCCTTCTCCATGTCGGTTGTCACTAGATCTCCCGTCGTCTTTATCAGGGCGGGTACATATTCTTTACTCTTCCTTTTCTGACCAACGCACCTGTAGAAGCCCTCCTTATGATTCTTCACATCCCTTGCCAAATTCAGCTCCAGCTGTGCCTTAGCTTTCCTGATCCCATCCCTACACACCCGGGCAGCATCCCTATATTCTTCCCAGGATGCGTGTCCCTGCTTCCACTGCCTATGCATTTCCTTCTTGTGCTTCAGCTCGACCAGGAGGTCCTTATTCAGCTATGCTGGTCTCCTGCCTTCCTTCCTGATTTCTTACATATGGGAATTTAGAGCTCTTGTGTTGAGGATTTCTTGGCTGGGCGAGGGTATGTGAGCAATCCAGCCGTTAGGTGGGAACGAAGCATAAGTTTACAAAGTGCTGAAGCGGACAAGGACACTGTGTCCTTGTATGCTGGGAAAAAGGAAGATAAGAAGAGCCTGACAAACAACTCCTGGATGCCGAAGAATGAGATAAGTAACTGCTGGACAACTCGTGAAGAAGCTTGCACAGCCAATAGAGGATAAGATAGCACCGCGTAAAACGGGGTATTGTACCAATTAGAGTATTGTATAAGGCGTGTGCACAAGCGCATAAGGTATATAACTGTGCTAAAAGTTGTAGTAAAGGGGCTTCACTTGATCACATTGGTCTGTGTGTGATGTCCCCTGTGGATCCTCTGCAACACTCTTGTGCTCCAAGAAAAATGTCCTTAAAGAGCTGCCAGGTCCCTTCTGCTCCTTTATCCCTGAGGGCAGTTTCCCAGGGGGTCCCATGCACTGATTCATTAAACAACTGGAAGTTCGCTGTCTATCACCAGCCCTGTGGAGAAGGACTTGGGGTACTGGTGGATGAAAAATTGGTCATGATCCGGCACTAAAAAAGCCAGCTGCATAAAAAGAAGCATTGCCAGCAGGTTGAGGGTGGTGATTTTCCCCCTCTACTCCACTCTCGTGAGACCCCACCTGGAGTACCGCATCCAGCTCTGGAGCCCCCAGCACAAGAAAGACATGGACCTGTTAGAGCGGGTCCAGAGGAGGGCCACGAAAATGGTCAGAGGGCTGGAACACCTCTCCTATGAAGACAGGCTGAGAGAGTTGGGGTTGTTCAGCCTGGAGAAGAGAAGGCTCTGGGGAGACCTTATTGTGGCCTTTCAATACATAAAGGGGACTATATATATTATATAAAGAGGCAGGGGGGTTGGACTAGATGATCTTTAAAGGCCCCTTCAAACCCAAACCATTCTATGATTAAGAAATTGTCCTTGATGTTCTCCAAGAGTCTCCTAGACTGCTTGCAGCTTGCTGTGCTGCTTTTCCAGCAGATGTCAGCATGGTTGAAGTCCCCCAGCAGAATCAGAGCCCTGGGAGTGTGATGCTTCCTGTAGTTGAAGAATGCTTAGTCAACATCCTCCCCTTGATCGGGCAGCCTGTAGTAAACACCAACCACGAGGTTTCCTTTGTTGGCTTGGTCTCTAATTTTCACCCATAAGCTCTCAACCTGTTCATCGCTGTCTTTCAAAGACAGCTCTGTGCAGTCAATCCATTTTATTTTTTTACATAGAGGGTAACCCCCCACCTCTCCTTCCTTGCCTGTCCTTTTACTGAGAAGAAATGGAAATCTGATATAAAAACTCTTTGAGCATAACTGCTAATTTCCTTGGTTTCCCTCCCAAGTATTTGAATTTATTTTGGAATACTAACTTTATTTCTTGTCTACAAATGTTTTCAACAGACCTGCAGCGTTTTAAACTTTAACATGAATTCTGCAGCCTTGTATTCCTTTTGCTTATTGCTATTTCCTTGTAAGGCCTGTCAAGCTGGCATTGCCTTCAACTACAATATAATAAAAATCTCTAAGAGATTTCCCTTGCTTTACAGATGGACACAGAGCAATAGATATAATTTAGCCTAACTAATATTTTCTAAATGTTGAAACAACACTTTTCTTTATTTCCAAGGCAGAAGTAAATATAAACTGAAAGCAGTCTATCCCTTTTCAAATAAACCCACTTGTAGTGGTGACTGAAAGGATTAATCACCTGTGGGACCTCATGTCTTTAAAGTTCATAATGCCAAGCCCAGAGTTCTCCATACTGTTCTGTAACTACTCTGTAATCTATGTGAAAAGCTCTGAAGTGTGGCCTCTTTTTCTTAATAGTTCCGCATAGATGTATGTTTTGGTATTATTGGTGTCTGTCAAACCAAAGTATCAAAACAACATAAGAACTTAGAACTTAACTGAACGTAGAACTTAAGCTTTACAGAGTCTGGGTATGTCATCAGTGCCCTGATCTTTCAGGTAGCCTGGGGATAGGAGCAGTTTTTTGCCTAACGGACATGCAAATACCCTTATATAACTTTTTAGGTGGGAGTAAAGTAAATGCAGTGCTATAAGACAGGTACAGATGTCACTTTCACGCAACTGTTTTTTCATGTTAAATGCTTATCTTTCATTTAATACTTTCCTAGGTCAGGAGCAGATGAATTCAGTTAGCTTGCTCGCTTCCTTCCTTCCTCAGATTCTGCTATAATATTACGTTAGCTCATGCTATAACTCAGTGCTCATTTCTACACTGTTTGTTGTATTTACTAGACATAACAGAATTTTTGCATAATGCTAGTCTTATGCATGGCATTAATCTAAAATTATAGGGGTAATTAAGGAGGCTTGTATTAGTATGTTGAAGGGTTTGTACTATCTTTTGAAGTTCCTCTCTTATTCCCAGAAAATGAGTTTGACGGAATAAAATGGGCCTTGTTTTGGTATATAATTGCCGAATGTGTGCATTGCTGTTCTCAAGTTCAGGACTGTGCAGACCGAGTCTGACTGTGTTCTGATTCTGTGCTTTTCTCCCACATAGGTAATATTTGCAGAATTGTTTCAGCTTCCATCTCCACCACATATTGAGGTTATGTACACAGCACTCCTCATTGAACTGTGCAAACTCCAGCCTGGCTCTTTACCACAAGTTGTATCCTTTTCATGCTGCTAAAGAGCCTTTTTAAAATGGAGTATTTTTTTCTTTTGTTCTGTACAAGATGGAATAGCAATAAATGTCAGCAGTAATATTCCCATATTTAGCTGTATGAAACTTTGCCAATAACACTGCTCACATGAAGGAATAACACAGCTCAACAGTCATAAGTAAAGCCTGCATTCAAATCTAAGCCTGTTCTTTAGCTTGCAGACCAGGCAAACTGAGAGACCTTGTTCCAATTGTTCCTCAGATCTTTTTGAGGAGCCCTCTTGTATCCAAGGGATGGAATAAATAACTTGCATGATTCTGAGCCCTGTTTTTACATCAGGCCCCTTGTGGCATGGTTATAGTCACATTAAAACTGTAGTAGATAGTTTAAATTAACCTGTTTGAGTTTGCACTGAAATGGACTAGGAGTATTCATAAAGTCAATAATAATCTCTCAGGTCAGAGAGTAGCTAATGGTGAGGAAGGAAGTATCAGCTCCTAGCTAATTCTGAGTGTTGCACTGGCCCCTTTTCATTGTAGTTTTAGATTGTGTCTGAGCTAGTTGCTGAGAATGGAGGACTAACAGACATACCTACTGGTAATTTCATTCCCAAATTTTTATTCTACTGCTTGAAATCACCCAGTGATTGTAACCACATAGTCTAAATTCTCACTGAGACTATCCCTAAAATTTTGGGAACCTGCTTGCACTAAGTATCAATAGGAATGCAGCAACAAAGGATCAGGGTTGGCTGGCCATGGTCTTTGGGTCAGGCCAGTGTGGACGTACTTTCTTGAGCTGTTAATGATGAGCAAAGATGGTCCGTTGATTAGGCAGCAACAGGAGCATGTGAAGCTAAAACTGTGAGATCATAAAAATGTGGTCCATAACAAGGTTGATGTCCATTCATATCATTAGTGTGCAGTTTTTGTTGTCTCATGGTAGGGATTCTGGCTTCCAGTAAAAGCAGCTAATGGTCTCACTGTAATTAATGGAAGAAACGCAGACTTGGATTAGAGAATAGATGTTACTTATTGGAGAAAACCGCATGCTTCATTATTCATTTATTCCTGTGGCCTTTTCAAAATGGGGTAAGTCATGATATAGAGACAGGGAGCTGTCAGTAGAGTTGATGAAATCATCTCTGAAAAATTGAGAGTAACTTACAGTTTCAAATGCCTCTCTGTTAACTTTAATAAGAAACTTTCAGCTTGCACAAGCCACAGAAATGCTTTACATGCGCTTGGATACAATGAATACTACATGTATAGACAGGTAAGTATATATTTTGGAGACAACAGAAAATGTTTCTCATTTTTCTTGTGCATTGGATATTGATGTATTTTTTAAAAGGATCATCTGAAATCCTTGATAAACAGTTTGGTTCTGTACAAAATGTTTTTGGGGCTCTAGACTTGAGCCATCTGAAGAGAAGGTAAAGGATGGACTGACCTTGCCTTTCTTCCCTCAGAAACTTTCCTTCAAGTCACTAGTGTGATTAGCTATACAGTGCAGCTATAAAAACTATGACAACTCTTCCACATCCATACTCCCTTCTGTTATGTACTACTTTCTCCTCCCTGTTGGCCTGAGGAAGGAAAAGGGTTGGAAGTGGGTTTATGGGAAGGTTGGCTAGCTGGAAAAGAGTAGTGATGTTTCTGTGGTTTGAGTGGTCTGCATTATGTAGAACTAAAATTACTGTGCAAAAATGTAAAAACCTGTAGACTTGCACTAATGTTTTTTTTCACTGCTTATTTTAGTAAGTCATTAGTGTCATATATGCACCAGAACAAGAGAGACTGCACATTCATCCATAAAGGCTGGCTTTTGACTCTCAATTCAGTCTTTTTGTATGAGTCAACATCGATGTCTGTTTAATGCATTAATGACTACAGATTGGAGAGTTTGGGCTTATCTTTGAGATTTTCTTATAGATATATTCTACTTGTCAGTTAGGAGGTTTGTGGGGATTTTTTTGTTTGTTTGTTGTTTTTCTTTGCAGCTCTGGTATTTAATAGAGCTTTCTTTTAAAAAAGGTTTATTAACTGGTTTTCCCACCACCTGAGTAACTTTCAGTTCCGTTGGAGCTGGGAAGATTGGTAAGTCAGTCTCTGTCTCCCATCAGAACTTAAACCTTCAAACTTATCCAGCAAATGTCACAACATAGTGGTTTTGTTAACTGTTTTCCACTAACACTTTTGACCCCTCCCCCGACACCTGTTTACTACCATTACTTGGTAGACAAGGTTGGTAACCTTTAGTCACTATAAAAACAATCCCAGTTTTCTGTAATGAATATCCAAGCAGTACTGTGTTCTGTAAACAGTGGAAACCTGACTTGCTTGTAGATTTTTGTCCTTATCGCCTCAGTCAGTTGTTTGTAAGCTTTTCAGAAGGGTTCTCCTACTTATCAGTAATTTGCCTTGACTCTCCTTCCCTTTGGCTCCCTGCATTCATATGTGTAACCTCACTCTGAGTGCCATCCTAACATGACACCCCCCACCCTCCCCCTGAATCTTAATCTTTTGGCTTCTAGTAGGAGCTCCCTGCACCCCCTCAGTGCCTAATCATAGCTTTCCCAAAGCCTTGTATTCCAGGTACCATGCCTTCTGCTTTCTCCCATCCTGTCCTGTTCCCACATATAAAGAAAGATTACTTGGGGGCTTAGTCCTCCCTACAGTCTAACTTCTGCAGCCTGCTACCAATACCTACATCCCATAGCCAACGTGCCTGGGTGTCCCTGGGAAGAGGGGTGCAGCCCTGTATGTGATGCATTACTTCAGATTTATTTATGCCCCCTGCGTTGTGCCAATTAGGAGTTGTGTGTTTGCTGTTATCAAGTTTGTTTATGTTGACTGACTAAGTGGGAGCCTCCAAATAGCTGTTTTTTCATTGCCTGCATTCCCCTTGTTGGGAACAGATGTGGATATCTCTCTACCAAGCTGCCAGTTTTCACAAAACTTTAAAGAATATAACTGTCTCTGAGACTTCTCTTTCTCTGAAATGTATTTAATATCAGCTAAGAACCCAAAAATTGTTTGGAGGGAGGAACATAGTGAAATCATACAAGCTTTGTTTCCTCAGGAAAGCAGTCTAACCAACAGAGCAAACACTGCTTTAATTTTTTGGAGAAGCCATTCAAAAAGTTACCTTACGAAGAAGGGATTCCGAAGATTGCTAATGGCCAATAAGGAAATAGTGATAGACTGGCTCCTTATCTTCAAATTGTGTACACTGTAAAACATGAAAGTCTAAAACAGTTTGCTGACTAGGGAGTAATCTGCTGGTCAGCTGCTGTGGGTGATGCCTGTTTAGCTGGTAAGCAGAAATGCAGCTCCCAGAGTACAGAAAACAGAAGCAGTTAGCAGGGCAGTCAGCGCACCAGGGAGCTCCAGACAGTGTGGGGCTGTACAGCAATGGTGGTGATGTGCCACAGGGCTCTGTCCCCAGCACTGGTTGGAAACAACACCCCTGATAAATTAAAAGCCTTGTTCCAGATGGAGCTTTAGAGGAAGAATGTCACTGTCAACGTCTGGGGCTGCAGGAATTGCCTGAAGCAGGAGGTAGCGGTGGTTTTGCTTGTGGGAGGTGTGCTCTGGTCAAAAAGCAGAGTTGCCAGGTAAAGGAGCTGTGTAAGGAGGTGAGCAGGCTGTTGTAGTATTAGGGAAGGCAAACGGATCAACAGGGTCTGCGCAGAGACCTTGCAAAGACCAGAGCCTGAGCTACATAGTGCAAGGAAGAAGGGACAGCAAGAAGCTACACTTAAACCAGTGGTGGATGGAGATAGCCAAGATGGGGGAGGCTGGAGACTTGTAACTTCTGGAGCAGGAGAAAGGCTCCTTCTCTGCCCTTAGATCTGAACTTATAGCATCAGTACAGTCCTGTAATAGCTAATGCAGAGGAACAGGCTCTGTAAAGGAGGCTTCAGAGCCAGCTGGGCATGAATTGTACATTAGCACCAGGAGGAAGCAGTGGATGATAATGGTTGGAGATCCCTTTCTGCAGGGGATGGAGGCACCCATCTGCTGACCAGACATGCTGTTATGGAAGGTTTGTTTTTTGCTAAGGGCCCATAGCCAGGATGGTTGTGGAGAGACTGTTAAGACTTGTCTGGCCCTTGGACTATTACCTCTTGCTTCTCATCCATGTGGGCACCAATAACACTGCCAGGGGGGACCTGGAATATATCGAGAGTAACTACAGAGCTCTGGGGACAAAGGTGAAGGACACGAGTGGTATTCTCAAGCCTACATGAGGAGTGGATGCATTTTGTGAGTTAACAGCTGGCTGCATGGCTGGTGTTGCAGGCAGCACTTTGGTTTTTATGACTGTGGGTCCCTCTGAGGAATAAGGATTGTTAAGGAGAGCCAGGATCTATCTGACAAGGTGAGGCAAGAGCATCTTTGCCAACAGGCTTGCCAACCTGGTGAGAATGGCTTTCAACTAGGTATGTTGGGTGATGAAGTTCATACCATGAAGTGACATGAGGGAATGGAAAATGGGGTGGAAAGTACATGGGGCGAGGTGATGGGAACAAGAAAGCACTTGGAAGGATAAAGCAGGATGAAAGGGCCCCCTTCAAGTGCCTGTGCACAAATGCACACAGCCTGGGAAACAAAGTGCTAGAGCTCTGTGCAGATGAAGAACTGCGATGAGTAGCTGAGCTGTGGTGGGAGAGTTCATATAGCCACAGTTCTGTAATGGATGGATTCAGACTCTTCAAAAAAGACAGGCAGGGAAGAAGAGGAGGGGAGTTGCCCTCTATGTGAAGGACCAGATTGAATACATAGACCTCTTCTATGGAATGGGCAACAGGCTGATTGAGAGCTTGTTGGTCAAGATGGGAGGAGAGGCCAGTGAGGGTGACATCATGGTGGGAGTTACAAACTACCTGATCGGGGTTAGAAAGTGATCAGTCATCTTTAAACAACTGGAGGAATTCTCTGGATCACAGACCCTGTTCTTTATGGAGGACTTAAACCTCCCTGACATCTGCTGGAAGGGCAACACAGAGGGATGCAAGTAGTCAAGGAGATTTTTGGAGGGTGTCAGGAATAACTTCTTGACACAGGTACTGGATGGGCCAACCAGGAGTGACACACAGCTGAATCTGCTATTCACTAACAAAGAACTGGTTGAGGATGTGATAATCAGCAGCAGCCTTGGCTGTAGTGACCATGCAATAGTGGAGCTCAAGATCCTGAGGGGAGTGAGGAAGGAGAGTAGCAGAGTACAGACCCTAGACTTCAGGAGAGCAGATGTGGTCTTATTCAGAGAACTGGTAGGGAGGATCCCATGAGAGACAGCTCTGAAGGGCAAAGGAACTCCAAAGAGCTACCGGGTCTTTAAGGACACCCTCCTCCAAGTACATGAATGGTCTATCCTGATACTCAGGAAACCAAGTAGGCCAGCTTGGCTAATCAGGGAGATCATAACTGAGGTCCAATGCAAAAGGATGTGCACAGGAGGTGGAAGCAAGGACAGTCTACAAAGGAGGAATTTAGAAACATTGCCTGGGCATGCAGGGATGGTATTAGGAAAGACAAAGCTCAACTTGAATTGAGATTTGCAAAGGACATAAAGGGCAATGAGAGCTTCTGCTGCTACATTATCAGTAAAAGAATAAACAAGAAAAATGCAGGCCTGCAGCTGAATGGGGCAGGTGATTTAGTGACAAAAGAGATAGCTAAGGTACTCAATGCCTCTTTTGCCTCAGTCTTCACAGACATGGTCTCCTGAGTCTCTGTGCTTAGAGATAGTGTTCAAGGAGGAGAAGAATTACCAGTAGTGGAAGAGGATCAAGTTGTGAATCTCTTGAGAAATCTCAACCCATACAAATTCATGGTACAAGATGGGATGCACCTGAGGGTGCTGGGAGAGCTGGCCAATTTCATTGTGAAGCTGCCCTCTATTGTCTTTGAAAGGCTGTGTAGATCAGGAGAGGTCCCTGATAATTAGAGAAAGGTAAATGTTGCACCCATTTTCAAAAAAGGCCAACAGAACAATCTGTGGAACTATAAGCCTGTCAGTCTCACTTTGGTCCCTGGGAAAATCATGGAGCAAGTCCTCTTGGAATGCATTTCTGAGCACAAGGGATAAGAAAGAAGGTGACTGGGAACCGTCAGTATGGGTTTACCAAGGGTAAATTATGCCTGACCAACCTCATTGCCTTGTATGAAAGGACTAAATTTGTGGATGAAGGGAGAGCAGTGAATGTCATCCACCTTGACTTTAGAAAAGCTTTTTATGTGGTCTCCTACAGAATCCTTGTACACAAATTGGATTGTTATGGTCTAGATGGATGAAAACCTGTCTGGTTTGTCAGGCTCAGAGGGTAGTGGTTAATGGTTTGTACTCTACCTGGAGCCTGGTTACAAGTGGAGTACTATAGGGGTCAATCCTGGGACCTGTCCTGTTTAAGATCTTTATCAATGACCTGGAGGAGACAGAATGCACCCTCATCAAGCTTGCAGACAACATTACATTTGGGGGTGCAGTTGATATGCTTGAGGATAGGACTGTCATTCAGAGGGACCTATTCAGGCTGGAGAAATGGCCTGAGAGGAACCTCCCAAAATTCTACAAGGACAAATGCAGAGTCCTGTACTTGGAATGAACTAACCCCCTGCAATGGTGCAGGTGGGGGACTGACTGGCTGGGAAGCAGCTCTGCTGAAAAGGACTTGGGGATCCTGCTGGACAATAGGCTAAACAAAAGCCAGTAGTGTGACTTGCCAGTGACAAAGGCCAAACAGTGTCCTAGGCAGTGTCAACAGGAGTGCATCCAGTAGATTGAGGGAAGTGATTATTCCCCTTTACTTGGCACTTGTTAGACCTCATCTAGAGTACTGTGTCCAGTTTTGGCCCCCCAATACAAGACAGACATTGAGAAACTGATGGGAGTTAATCAGAGGGCCACCAAGCTGGTCAGGGGGCTGCAGCACATGATCTATGAGGAGAGGTTGAGAACTGTGCTTGTTCAGCCTGGAGAAAAGAAGGCTTCAGAGGGACCTAATAGCAGCCTTCTAATACCTATGAGGAGGTTACTGAGAGGATGGGGCCAGTCTCCTTACTGAGGTGCATGACAGGAGGATGAGAGACAGTGGCCATAACTTCAAACAGGGGAGGTTCCATCTGAATATAAAGCAAAATATTTCATTGTGAGGATAAGCACTAGAGCAGGGGCCCAGAGAGGTTGTGGCATCTCCATCCTTGGAGGTTTTCAGAACTGATTGGACAAAACCCTGAGTGATCTGGTTTGAATTCATTGTCGACCATGTTATAAACGGCGGTGACAAATTATTCACTCTAAAGTAAAATCTCCGAATAGAATTTATTTGAGCAAGCGATAAACAGGCAAAACAGCGCTGGGCGGCCGGGGAGTCTCCGCTCCACCAACGGCGCGCACTTGATACGGTAACGTGTTTCAAATTTAAACAGTTAAGTGTTACATATACATGAGATTTCCCAATATGTCTATACATAGTCATGACCTATTCCCGCTTTGTATTAAAATTAGTCCCAAGAGGTCACTCCCTTAAGTTCCTCCTGACTGTGCCTGCGCAGTCCTTCTTTCTGGTGATGTCAGAGGTCGAAGAGATGAAGGCCGTATGTCTTCTTCACGGTAAACTTTTAACCGTCTCATCTTGCGCAGGCTCTGTTACTTCTTGGCATCTGTCCAAGCCACGGAACTGGCCTTGGCTGGTTTCTGGGACCAGTTCCTTATTCTTTATCAGGAACTGTCCTTGAGGAGTTATATTACTTCCCGTTTTCGGTGTGTTAGTACAATAATTGGTAATATATCAAATCCTTTCTATTAACATATCCTGTTATGCTGCATAGCTATCTAAATCATTGTTAAGCAGCATCTTATTTACTAAAACTTCTTTTATCTCCCCTCAGGGCCCAGTCTTCCTCTGCATTGTCCTCTTGATGAGCTGTTAAACTTTACAGTTTAGAGTACCTCCTTATAAGGCAATCAAGACTGGCACATCTTGCTTACTTAGCTCAATATCTAGTTTCTGCAATTGTTACTGTAGGCATTGCCTAACAGGTTATTGCAGTTAAAAGCAACTTAGTTACTAAGTTGCAGAGCTCAACATATTTTAACAGCCTACCGGTTTGATTAACAAATTGATTATACAAAGGTTATTACAACCATGCTTTGAGCAGGAAGTTGGTGTATGTAGCCTCCTGAGATTCTTTACAACCTGAATGATTTTATGAATTGTGATTATCCAGTGAATGTTCCCTACCTGTTGTATCAGACCAAACCAGATTAGAACACAAATACATTTATTAGAAATGATTGTGTGTGGTTTTTTTTGGGTTGTTTTTGTTTGTTTGTTTTTTCCTTTGTTAGGTCAGACTGTCTTACTCAGGACCTTGAGAAGCCCAAATCCAAATTTGTGAGAGAGGTTTTGGAAAAATGCATGAGGTAAGTAAGACTTCCAAACGTCTTGCTTTTGTAGTTATGTTAAATTGAAGTTTGGCCATTGCTTCTAGGTAATGATGTATTCCTTTTAATGTGGCTCTTGTATTAAGCATATGTATTTTCTCAGTTAACTTTTTTAGATAAAGTCTGTTCTGTTGTCTTGCTCAGTTTTGTTCTAGTGTATCTGTTGTAGGGCACTGCTTTTCCTAGTGGACTGGGGGACAAATAGGTGGAGCAAGTGGAGGTGACATCCTTCTAGGTACAAAGTAAGGCGGCTTTACTTTTTCTGCTTGGGGATAGGTAAAAAGAGTTGATAATAGGGCAGGCAGGGAAGGAAAAAGAGTTCAGGTAATTTGCTGGAAAACAGTGGTTATTCACAGAAATAGGGGGGTATATTATATTATATTATATTATATTATATCCCTAGTTTAAGATAAATAAGTATCTTGATTGTTCTGGGCATCTCCATTTCTCATGGACCTTAAAAAGAAGCTGCAAAAGCACAACAGCTGTTAGGGGTGGGCTAAAGGATTGTGGAAATGGGGGGGGTATATGAAGTGTGAAATTGTTGTGCTGCAAGAAGATTTCATTTTGTTTGTGGCTCCTTTTGATTTTACTGCAAATTTAGTAGAGGATTTCAGTGTTTGTAAGGTAAGAAAGATAGAAGGTAAAATGAAGCCATTTGGTTTAATCTTTTTTTATTTTTCTTCCCTCCCCATGTACTTTTAATACCAGTATTTTACCAGTTATCCCCATAGCATCTTAGTCTTGTGTCAGGATGAAATTCTAGTCTTAAGCATCTACTAGAAAGTTTTGATTAAGTTAGCTCTTGCTATCTGTCGGGAACTACCATTGCATTGAGTAAACGTTTTGATTTTTTTTTTTTTTTTTGCACAGTCCAAATTAAAAAATAGGAAAAATACTTTAAATCAGCGAGTTCAGTCAGCCCTGATGATGATATGCCCTTATAATTCTACTGCTGTGAAACTTACTTTTGTAGGCTTTCCTACCATCAGCGAATAATAGACATTGTTCCTCCAAGCTTTTCTGTCCTCAGTCCTGCAAACCCAGTGTGTATTTACAAATATGGAGATGAAAGCAATAGTAAGTATTTCAGTTACTGAAACTTCAATTCCAAGCAGATTGTTTCAAAGCAAGGGAATGTCCTAGCTTGAGTGTCAAGTCACTTAACTTCATAAAGGGGAACTCAGCTGAAATAAATATGCTTGATTTTGATCTAGTGCTATGTCTGGATCTTTCTAATTTGAACAATTTTTTAAAAAAATAAAAAAAAGTCTAGCTGTATGAGGTTAAATCATGCTGAGGGGACTGCAGTCTAGGTGCTACAGCATTGCTTTGGTTTGCCAGGAGTCTAAAAAAAAGAAAATTTCATTTATTTCCATCATTCGGGCAGAATACTGTGCAGAAATGAATGTAGCAAAAGATAATATGGGCTTGTTTTTGAATTAATGGGGCACTTAACAATAAAAGATTTTACTGAACAAATTTATTTTAATGACGCAAGCAGAGAGGCAGCAAATCATGTGAAGGATCTGTCATTATCAAAGGCAGAGATAAGTGAGGAAATGCACCTAAGTATTGTATTTTCAAGAAGCTGATGGAAATTAGAATGGAGTTTTAATTGGGGGGTTATTCCCCCCTCAACTCTGAAGGTTCTAGAAAAGGGCTTGAATTTGTGAAGAATAGGAAACCAGTTGATGAATTTTATGGAATGGTCATTTGGACAGTGGTATTGGGAGCAGCAAGTTTTGGGGGTAGCTGGGAAGTGTACATGCTTCTCTGAGAAACACACTGATGTAAAAATATTCATTCCATCCTAGACTTGAAAAGGATTATATGAACTTTCTGTTTTCATTTAGGGTCTCTTCCTGGGTATACTGTAGCACTCTGTTTAACGATTGCAATTAAAAATAAGGCCAGTAACGATGAAATCTTCAGCATTTTAAAAGATGTGCCTAATCCAAATAAGGATGATGACGATGGTAAGGACATCTGATATTAGGCATTGCAAGGTTATCATTAGTTTTGCATCTAAACCATTTTGCTGTCCTGTAGTTATGGTTTCTGCTGCTAATTGAACTGTATGCTTTCCTTTCTAATAGTTGGTTTCAGTTTAACAATAAATGGAAGTAACAAACAATTGTCAGTGTTTCTTCTGTTCTTGTCATGTACAGAGACAGGTCTGTTCTAGTTAATAGAAGCAACCTGGCCCTTGATGTGGCTTCTGCTAATTATCCACAGAGGTGGCATGAAGGATTTTTAGCGTTTTCCTTTGCCTTCAGCATTAGAGCTCATTTCATGGTGTCAGCTTTGTCCTGAAGATCCAGTGCCTTTGCCCTACTTAAGAGCTTGCTTCCTGTTGATATAGTCCCATAGCAGTTAAAGGTAGCACCCTGGCTATCTTAGCTTTCCCTAGATCTAAATGAAACTGGCATTCTCACAATAGGACTTTGCTCAAGTTCTTTCCAGCTTTGCTGTTGGTCCAGCCACACCTAATGCTCGATTTCCAAAGCCAATGTGCTCTTGGGGTCTGAAAGGAGTGTGAGCTATGGGTTTGAGGAGTGATCTTTAAAACATAGGGACAGTTTGGGTAATACTGCAATACTTGTAAGTGTTCTGTTATTCATGCACAGAGCAGCAGTGAGCCTTTTTTTGCTTGAGAGCCAGTATTGTTTTCCTTGATTTGCTATAAAGAGCACATAGTAATTGATGTTCCTTTTTTTACCCGTTGTTGCCAGCAGGTCTACAGCAGCGTCCAGGGGATTCAGAACCATTCACCTCAAGTGTCCCACATCCCCTATGCACAATTGGTGCCCCCCTTCCCCAACCATTACAAATACCCAGCCTCTGTATTATAATCATCTGCAGCTTCCTCTCTTCTCATCCATTCCCCCTTTCCCATGCTCTATGGCCTGCCTTGTCTCCAACCCAATGCAGACTTCTGCAGCATCTTCAGCTGTTATTCCCTGCTTCCTTCCATCAGTGCTGTTAGATGCCACTAGCATAGCTGTCTCTCTGCTGCTATTTCTCATTAACCTGGAACTATTTCTACATGTTTTCTCCATGACAGATGGAAGTCCCAAAATCTGCACCTTTTAGAATATATTTACTAACTCCCTGTTAAGCCTTGCAAAATCCAGTCGCTGAAACTTAATTTATTGTTTTAATTCTTTTTACAAAAATTATCTTTAAAGATTCTAGAGCAACTTAAAACCTCTACTTGAAGTACTTATTGTTTTAACTTTAAATAACTTGCAGATGAAGGATTCACCTTCAATCCTTTGAAAATAGAAGTTTTTGTACAGACTCTGCTCCATCTAGCTGCGAAGTCTTTCAGCCACTCCTTCAGTGCTCTGGCTAAGTAAGTGTGGTACGTGCATTATTTTGGGGCTTACGGAACCATTTCATTCTGACAGTGAAGTGCCTGATAAAATAACTCATCTACAGGTTTCAGTAACATTTTAGATGCTGCACAATGTGATGTGATGATGTGTTTTGGCCAGAAGCAGTAACACTACTAAAAGGAAGGTAATGTGAAAACTAGGTTACATAGCTGAATGGAGTTATTAACAAGACCATACACATCTTAAGCATGTTGATTGCATTAGGGTGAGGATTCTGTCTACTTTAAGTCTCTTGCAAGTATAATGGTACATATCAATTTGGGGTTTTCCTGTTGTCATATCTGGGCATATCAGTGTTCTTCACCTGAGCATGACTGAGTACATCCTTGAATGTCTATGATTCTACCAGTAGCCCTGTAGGGGTTCTAAAATAGAGACTGTTTGGTACTCAGTCACTGCACAGAAGCAATTAGGTCTTTCCTGGAGTTTAATGTTGGCAGAAAGCGTGAGAGGAAATGTACATCTGTGCAATATTGTAAATGTCTGTTATTGAAATAAAAACCCAAAAATCTTTGTAGCGCTCTCAAATGCAAATGTTACTCCTGAAATTGAGCAGAAATAAATCCCCTTGTACCCTTCATTGTAGCCTACAAAGATGTCCTTCAACCCAGCTCTCACCTCGCTTTTGTTACTAACAAAAGGTATTGTGCTATGAGTTAGTTGCCTGCACAAGCATGCTGCTGTTGGGTTGTGCTGTTGTGTTAAATCGATCAATAACATGCAGGTTAGTTGGTTTAAAAACAAAACAAAACAAACGGGGGAGATCATTTGTGTGGCAGTTCATCAACTCATTAAGTGTGTAGATATTTCTGTATGTGACTCCTAATTCTGAAAACTTAATCTACCTAAAATATAAAGAGAGTTAATAGGAAGTCTTAAGTAATCTAACAGGTGTGGTGTGTTATGATTCTTTGTGCATACTATTGCAAAGTCTTGAGAAACACCCACTGTGTAATGAAAAATATCCTAGCTAGTGTCTGGATTAGCTACTTGCAAATCTATTACATCCTCTTTATGACAGTTTCTAAATCAAACAAATGAGGCAGTCTATACTTTCCTTTGAAAGAGGAAAGTTATTGCTCAAGCCATGGGTTCTCTGTTTTCAGTGTCATTTGCATTACTGAACTTTATTTAGACTTACAAAGTCCATGAGACAAAGAGCTGTTACCTGACTGGAAGAAAAGTTGGAGCTGAAAATGGTCACAGTGCAGCAGATAGCTTATTGCCTGTCCTGGAGGTGCTTGCAAGTGCTTGACTGCTTTGTGATGCTAATGAATTTTATGTTTAGAAGACCCCAAAGAATAATGGGAGAGGAGTACTGCTGCAGCTGTCTTTAAAATGTACTTACTGTAGTTTGCCTTGCTTTTTTTTCTCTCATATCAAGCCTTACCTATTCTTCCTTAAATATCTAACAGCACATTATGCTACTAGTAGCTGAAGTGCTGGGAAGTCACCTTAGAGTGGATCAGGTGGTTTGTTTCTTTGCTGTGTATTCTGTATTCCAAAGACTGATGCATATTTAAATGTACAAAGCCATATAGCATATGCATGGGGGGAACCTTTCTTAAACCCTTTTGGCTGGCTCCATCTGTGAGTTCACAAGCATAATGTACTTTGGAGCATCACAGAGAAGGAACAGCTGGTAGATTAGTTCATTTTAAAATTAATCATTTGCTGAGTGTCCTGAGGAGCAAGTGATATTGCTTCATGTTGAGTGACTGCATACCTCCCATGACAGTATCATGTCTTCTACAGTGTGTTGCAACAACCAGTATGACTCAAAATCAGTTAAGTCAGTGGTTTTGGGTTGTTTTTTTTTTTAAAAAAATTAAAAAATCAACCCACAACTTCTTAAATATATCTAAGCAATATAAAATTTATTCTAGAATATTTTTGGAGTGCATGCTTTTAAAGACATGCTTTAACTTCTAGAGGATTTACTGCAACTGTTTAAGCAAAATGAGATGAAAATAACTTATTTTTGACACTGCATACTTGATGCTGTTAAAGTCTCTCAGTAGGAAAGAGGTGGCCATGTGTCTTACTGAATTATTTTCCTATTTATACAACTTTATATACTTTACAAATGTAACAGCTTGATTTTTGTCTGCACATGGAAGATTTATGATGATGGTTTATAACAAACGATGGTCACTAGCCTACAGTCAGTAACATAAGAAGCAGGACTCTGTGTATTCAGAGCTATAGTGGTTTCACTGCTGCATATCAACAGTGATATCCATAAGGTCAAAAAGAGCCATTTAAACTCTATAGCTATGTTACATAAACTGGGCTGTGAATACTGACATAGGAGTCAGCTTAACTCTACTGAAATAGATGCTCTCAGTGCTTTCCTCAGTAGGGGGGAGATTGAATAATAGTCTACGGTTGTGGAAACACCTATCAATAGGCAAAGTCCAAGGCACAAAAAGCAGCAAATTTCACTCTGCCTGCATACAGATAAGCACACCGAGCAGCAGAGTTCTCTCCTGCATTTAAAAGCATGAGAACTGTAGCCTAGCTTTGAGGAGTAAGTTTGTCCCTGAGGCAGGGTTACATTGCTTTTAGGAGTTGTCTTGTCTCTGCAACCTTTTAAACTCAGGACAGTTCTATTTGTCAGGGGGTAGCCTTTCCAGAATTGTTGCAGATTGGCCAAAAGAAAATGTTGGGACCATCTAAACCACTTACTATGTGTCTCCTGCTTCATTGCCCTGATCCTGACCCCTCCATTGACTACTTATATTTCTTTAAAGGTTTCATGAAGTATTCAAAGTACTTGCTGAAAGTGATGAGGGGAAACTCCATGTCCTGAGAGTTGTATACGAGGTTTGGAAGAATCATCCACAGGTAAGAGGATCAATGGCAGATATTTGTTGAAGTTTCCACTCACAGAAAGTGATTTTAAAATATAAAGCATTACAATTTCCTTTGTTTACTTAAAAATACTGTCTGTTGTCTATTTGTATTTAAAAGAATTGAAGTTGTGTTTACTACTGTTAAGTGACTTAAACTGGACATCAAATTTATTCTCTATCAGTGAGACTTTCACGTTAAAAGTTCAGTGTAGAAGACTTTCAGCTTTGTGCTACACTCTGGTTTACAAGAGAATAACTTAAAAAACAAACCCAATCCAACCCTGTTTTTCTTCAAAATTTCAATACTAGAACAGCGTTCTTGTGCTATATGCTTTTTAAGATGTAGATCTTGTAACACAGAAGTAGGCTGAAGAGAGAACCTGGTTAGTAGGTAAGTAGGCAAAAAGAGAGAACCTGGTTATTTAGCACTTGTGTGGTTTTTCACTAGCAATCACAATGAGCCACAAAGACCAGGTTGGAATCAGTGTTATGCACAAAGCAAGTAAACCTGCTCTCAACCAACATTCAGAAGAGATTTGTCTGTGACGCTACCATGGTTAAAGTTCATTCCTGAATCTGATGAAATAATGTGCTGAAAGAGCCATGAAAAATACCTCAGTTGTTTAAAACATGCAATTTCTTCACAGCAGTTGTTTCTCCATGTTGTCATTGTTTTATAAATGGAGATCAGTAAGAAACTTGTGTTCAATTTTTCCTGCATTAGTTATTTGGATATTTCTCCCTGGTGTGTTTGTAATATATGATATTATGTCTGGAAATGATTGGCGCCTCAGTTGCATGAGCCAGACTTCCAAAAGTAATCTCATTGCGTGCTGGAGAATCCTTGCATCTGCTACTCGGTCTAAGGCCCATTTTCTAGGGTTACTAAAAGATGACTTTTAATATTCTTAAAAGTAAGGTCCTGAAAGAGAAGTAAGATATTGTAAAATAGCTTCTTAAATAAAAGGATCAAAAAAACAGAGATTATATATATATATATATAAATTCCTACCTGAAATATCAACCTTTAAATTATGGATGGTCACAGCCTCAACTATTTTCTGGGGGCACAAAGGCTTTGATGTCATAAAAGGAAACTTTAACATCAAGATTTAATACTTTCACAAATTCCTATGTCTGTGTTACATGAAGGCTCAAACTAGGTAATCTGGATAATGCCAGGAAGAATTTCTTAAGACAAATGCATATAGGAAGCAATCTTGGAAATTGAGAAATGAGGCATGAGTTCTCTGATTCATTCTGTTACTTTAATTTTCTACCATAAATTGAGCTTTGTTACACTTCCCTATTCTATTTGAGAATGGATGATTATGAGAATAAATATGTTGCAGGTTGAGTTTCTTGGGTATTGCGGTATGGAGTACATGAATAATTAAGATGGGCCCTTTCTTCTGAATGGCACAAAGCTGTTCTAATCACAAGATAGTTTTTGTAGCTACCTGCTTGATTTTCCCACAGGCCTCATCAAGGTAGGGTCCTGTAGTAAATACTTTTATACAGTGCTGGTTTCATGCTAAAATGAAGAGGTCCTGCAGGAAAGAGCATATGGTTGTGGTTGGGGACCGTTGCAGTCCAAGGAGATTAGGCTAGCAGTTGCTGTTACCTTATGGTTATGTAACAGGAACATATCTTCTGGTTGGATATTCCAATGTTGACTATTGGGACTTGCTTCTCTGATGCCTTGTCTCAAAATTCAGTTCTTGTATTTTTGCTCTTGGGAATAGCAGAAGTAGTCACTTGAATGAAAACTGAAGTCATCACTCTCATGAGGAGTAAAGACAACTTGTTAAAATGTGAATGCATACTTGGCATGATTGATACAACTCCCCTAGTCTGAGCATTTTTAGGTTCAGCAAATGAGATGTCTGCTTTAAGCAGTACTAGCTTCCTAAAGTGTTTGAAATCACCCATTAGTTTGACTAATGTATTTGCAAAGTTGCATAAAACCAAACCTGACTCTGATAGCTTTTCATATAACCCAACACTGGTTGTACCTTAGCCCACAGTAATTTCACAGACTCCATGTTGCAGCAGGTAAACTTGACCATTTCTTGTGGTAGGAATGACCATCTTGTCTTTCCCAAAATGTAGATGATTGCTGTTCTTGTGGATAAGATGATTCGAACACAGATTGTTGATTGCGCTGCAGTAGCAAACTGGATCTTCTCTTCAGAACTTGCACATGATTTTACTAGGTAACAAGTGTGGAATTTCTGTCTTCAGTTCCTTTTTATCTGAATTTTTATTTTAAATGGTTAGAATCCTTTTTTTAAAAAAAACCCTTAAAATAATTGCAGTTTTTACTTTCATCATTTTGCTTTAAACTCTACATAAAATTGTGTTGCTTCCCTAAAACACAAGCTTTAATATTTTCATCTGAGCTGCAGCATGCATTTCTGTGTCCTGCAAAAAGCTATGCTAGCAAGATTCATGCAAGTAGCCTGTAAGTTTGCCAAAGTGGAAGGAGAAGCTCTAGGACCATTTCTGGGCAAGAACCATTAACCCTGTTGTATAGCTGCTAGCCTGGTGGAGTCTTGGCTTGCACCTAGGGCATGTATCCTGCATCACCCTCAGATATATTTACTGTGAGTTGGGAAAAATACTCAGACCTGGCAGTTTGATGCTAGTAGTGTTGCAGAATGATTCTGAAATAAAGTGCTGGTTTGGTAATTCAGTACAAAGTACAGGTAAGAAGTGAGTGATATGCTTTCTTAATATTGATGTTTGCTCACTCCAGTAGATGTCCTAGGTAATGATAATGATGAAATGTAAATTTCCCCCAGATCAGTGTTGTGCGCTTCTCTGTTTATTAGTTTAACTTGCTCTGTAGCAATAGAAAGTTGCCCTGTTTCTGATGGTTTCAATAAGAAGAGTTGAGAGTTACAGCAGACCTGTGTATTTTCTGTCTTGGAAGAGTGTGCAACTTACTGTTTTGGGTTCTGCATCTTTCCTAGGTTCTATGTCTGGGAAATCTTGCATTCCACAATTCGTAAAATGAACAAGCATGTACTGAAGATTCACAAAGAACTGGAGGAGACTAAGGCAAGATTGGCAAGACAGCACAGAAGAGTAATTTATATTTTTTTTTATACATATATTTGATATTAAGTAACCTGCAGGCTGTCACGTTTCAGACTGACATGCAATTGGTTCTTGGAGGGGCCGAATAAAAATACTGTCAGGAGGCATATCTACATGTGTTGCCATCTCTAGTACTAGGACACTAAAGTTGACACGTTTTTTGTATGTTTTTCTAAAGGCTGTTAGAGCCTGAGGATTCAGTGAAGTCTTTAAAGAAGTTCACGTGCATTTGCACCATTCAAGGTTTTTCTCGTAAGTTTTTGTTCCAACATGAGCTTCTTTCACTCTATTTTTTGAATCTTGGTTCCTGTTACATTACTGGGTAGCAATAGGAACAGTCAAATTCATACTCAAGTTTACTGTAGGTTCTGTTAGTTACTTTCAGATTTTACTAGTAAGGTAGTCATTTAGGACCTCATATCTTGTGTGGAGAAGTGCATGGAAACAGCCAGCTGTCATTGAGAAGCAGAGATAGTTGTTGCTGTTCTTTTAACAGGTGCTGCTGGATTCAGACAATTGCATCTGCCTTTTGCTTCTCTTGGATTTTATTTTCGAATGTCCTTGTATGACCTAGACTACTATTTACAGTGAGATGACTATCAAATATTTTTAGGCACATTGTGTGGACTCTTAAGTCCTAAGTGATAGTAGAAGCTTGTTATTCCTGGACAAGCATCTGCGTTACTGGGATTTTTTACTGCACTTGGGAAAAAAAGGTGCTTTCTGTGCCTTCCCCATCTGGGTGTTTTATGGCACCAAATACTTTCAGTGTCCCTAACCAGCCGCTCCAGTCTAATTAGTCCTTTTTTTAATTCACTTTTGGCTATTTTGGGGCTTCAGGTCTAAGTAACGATGCTGTAAAGTACGGTGAGAGTGGTATCTCCTGTAGCAGCCCCAGAGGGCAGGACCCAAGACAGTTTGGCTGACTAAAATATTTAATCCTGATATTGAATGAAGCCAATTTATAGAAATTATCTTAGTTTCATAGAAAGGAGAGTATTTCCTTGTTGATCTATGGTCTTCCAGTACCTGCACAAAACACTAGGCTACTTCTAAATCTTTGGCTTAGGTTAACATCAGAATTTGGCACAACATGGAACACATGCAAAAAAATGTCACCAGCACAAGTCATTTCCTATGAGCATCAACTGAAAGATCACTAGGACCTCATGGTTTGCTGATGTCAGTTCATCCCAGCTCTTTCAACTCTTTTCCTTGCTCATTCCTAGCAACAGCCATGGTAGTTGCTTGTCTCCTCAATTTATGTTCATCAGCAATTAACAAATGTTTGTGAGTATTGAAGAGCTATTCATTGATTTCACTGTGAGGCAAAGAGATTGTCTGGTATCATTCAATGGATATGCCTATGTTTTTGTTTCTGTACTGTCTCCTAGCTGCAGCTCTTGAGTACCCAGTGCTTTCAAGGGCAGTGTTATGCCATGAGATAACCTTTGTAAGTAAATGCCCTCATAGGACTGTGCTTTGTATTTGTAGCTAGAACAGTGTTGATAACACACCAATGTTTTGGCTACTGCTGAGCAGTGGGCCCACAGCAGGGAGGCTGTCTCTCCAACCCCCCCCACCCCCAAAGTCCAGTAGGCTGGGGGTGGGCAAGAGGTTGGGAGGGGACATAGCCAGGACAGCTGACCCAATCTGACCAAAGAGATATTCCATACCATATGATGTTGTGCTCGGCAATAAAAGCTGAGAGAAGGGGGGGGGGGCATTCTTTATTAAGGTGTTTGTCTTCCAAAGCAACCGCTGCGCGCACTGAGGCCCTACTTCCCAGGAAGTGGCTGGGTATCGCCTGCTGATGGGAAGTAGAGAACAGATTTTTTTTGTTTCCTTTGATTCCTCCCACAGACTTTGCTTTTCTTTATTAAACTGCCTTTATCTCAACCCACGAGTTTTTCATCTCATTTTCTCCCCCTGTCCCACTGAAGAGGGGGAGTGATAGAGTGGCTTGGTGGGCACCTGGCAGCCAGCCAAAGTTAACCCACCACAGTAAAATAGACAAAATATGAGTAGTTCTGGAAGCAGATGCTTTACCAGACTGCAGTTCCTCATTGAGGATGTAAAATATCAAATTTTGATGGCCCCAGTGCTAAGTGGACTGGCATGTTATGGGATGAGGCCAAGGCTTACCTGCCTGCTCCTAGGGGAGTTACACAGTGTCCACTGGTCCTTGAGCAGTTAGTCTAGGTTGTGTGTGTGTGTGTGTGTGTGGTATGATCCTGTGGTGAAGAAAATGTCAAAATTCTCAATTACTACAAATTCTCAAGTCCTTCTGCTTTAAATATTGCAGTAATTCAGAGTTGTCAGAGTAACTTTCAAGTTACTAGTTTGCATTCAAAAATATAAATTGCAAGTGTGATTTGCATACAGTAGGTGAGTTAGCACATGGCCCTATTTTTAAGTTGCACATACTCTTTTTACAAAAAAATTGATGTTTATACCTGTTAATTTATGGATATTATTGCAGAGAAACAACATTGTGAGACTGAAGCGATATCTGTAACTGAATGTATTGAATGTGCCTTACTCTACCAGATTCCCCCTTTCTTGCTATACATCATTTAATCACAGAATGATTGAGGTTGGAAGGGACCTCTGGAGGTCATCTGGTCCAATCCCCCTGCTCAAGTAGGGCCACCTGGAGCTGGTTGCCCAGGACTATGTCCAGATGGTATTTGAATATATTCAAGGAGGGAGACTCCACAACCTGTTCCAATGCTCAGTCACCCTCACAGTAAAAAAAGTGTTTCCTTATGTTCAGACAACACCTTCTGTGTTTCAGTTTGTGTCCATTGGCTCTTGTCCTGTCGCTAGACACCAATGGAAAGAGCCTGGCTCCGTCTTCTTTGCGCCTTCCCTTCAGGTATTTATATATATTGATTGATAAGATCCCCCCTGAGCCTTCTCTTCTCTAGGCTAAGCAGTCCCAGCTGTCTCAGCCTTTCCTCAGGAGAGACACTCCAGTTCCTTAATCATCTTAGTGGCCCTTTGCTGGACTCTCTCTACTATGTCCATGTCTCTCTCGTACTGGGGAGCCCAGAACTGGACACAGGGCTCCAGGTGTGGCCTCACCAGTGCCGAGTAGAGGGGAAGGATCACTTCCCTCGACCTGCTAGCAATACTTTGCTTAATGCAGCCCAGGATACCATTAGCCTTCTTTGTGGCAAGGGCACATTGTCGGCTCATGTTCAACTTGGTGTCCACCAGGACCCCCAAGTTCTTTTCTGCAAAGCTTCTTTCCAACTGGTTGGCTCCCAGCATGTACTGATGCATGGGGTTGTTCCTCCCCAGGGGCAGGACTTTGCACTTCCCCTTGTTGAACTGCAGGAGGTTCCTTTCAGCCCATTTCTCCAGCCTGTCAAGGTCCCTCTGGATGGCAGCACCACCCTCTGGTGTATCAGCCACTCCTCCCAGTTTGGTGTCATCTGCAAACTTGCTGTGAGGGTACAGTACACTCTGCCCCATCATCCAGATAATTAATGAAGATGTTGAACAGGACTGGACCCAGTATTGACCCTGGGGTACACTGCTAGTTATTGGCCTCCAACTAAACTTCGTGCCCTCTGGGCCCGGCTGTTCAGCCAGTTTTCAATCCCACTCACTGTCTGCTCACCCAGCCCATACATCAACAGCTTCTCTATGAGGATCTTATGGGAGACAGTGTCAAAGGCCTTCCTGAAGTCAAGGTAGGCAATATCCGCTGCTCTCCCTTTGTCTACCAGGCCAGTCATTTCATTGTAGAAGGTTGTCAGGTCGGTCAAGCATGACTTCCCCTTGGTGAATCTATGTTGACTACTCCTGATGACAGTCTTGTCCTTCATGTGCCTGGAAGTTGTTCCCAGGATTAGCTGCTCCATCACCTTCCCAGGGTGAGGCTGACTGGCCTGTAGTTCCCTGGGTCCTCCTTCTTGCCCTTCTTGAAGATAGGAGTGACATTTGCTTTCTTCCAGTCTTCGGGCACTTCTCTCAATCACCATGATCTTTCAAAGGTTATTGAGAGTGGCCTTGCAATGGCATCTGCCTGCTCCCTCAGTGCTCATGGGTGCATCCCATCAGTGTCTATGGGCTTATGTACATCCTTTTTGCTTAAGTATTCCCTGACCTGATCCTCTTCCACCAAGGGTATGTCTTCATTGCTCCAGACATTCTCCCTGGTCTCTGGGGCCTGGGATTCCTGAAGGCTGGTCTTGCTAGTAAAGACTGAGGCAAAGGCAGCATTCAGTACCTCGGCCTTTTCCGTGTCCTGTGCCACCAGGTCCCCTGTCTTATTCAGCAATGGGCCCACATTTTCCCCAGTCTTCCTTTTGCCACTTATGTACTTATAGAAGCCCTTTTTGTTGTGTTTGACCTCCCTTGCCAGATTCAATTCCATGTAGGCTTTGACTGTTCTAACATCATCCCTGTATTCTCAGACAACGTCTCTGTATTCCTCCCAGGTTACCTGTCTGCTTCCACCTTCCTTTTTGTGCTTGAGTTTGGCCAGGAGCTCCTTGCTCATCTACGCAGGCCTCCTGGCATTTTTGCCCAACTTCCTGCTCGTTAGGATGGACTGCTCTTGAGCTTGGAGGAGGTAACCTTCCAATATTAACCAGCTTTCTTGGGCCCCTCTTCCCTCCAGGGCCTTATCCCACGGGATGCTTCCAAGCAGATCCCTGAAGAGGCCAGAGTCAGCTCTCCTCAAGTCCAGGGACATGAGCTTGCTTTTTAACCTCCTCCCTCCTCAGTAGGTAGGGTTCCCACTTCTCCTTCTCTAATAATAGCTGCTACTACAGACTGTATCCATAATTGTGCTTGGATACAGCTCAAGGCAAGAGAGGTATTACCTTGAGTTGCTCCGAGGGTGTTTACAATTAATTGATGGTCATTTTCATCTATTCGTTCCCAATAAGGCAGAATGTCTGATAGGAGCCATTGACTTGCTCCTAATGCCAATAAAGATGATGTTAGTGGGTGTTCTAATTTGTTTCGGTCATCGGTAGCAGCAGTTAATTTGTTCATTAGGACTTCAGTGTCTATGCTGTTCAGTACTCCCAGTCCTGTTCTTAAGATACCAGTCACATATCTTTTTGGTCATTTTGAAGAGGTGAGAGTTCGTCCATGTAACCATGCTAGCCAGCCAGTGTAAGCTTCTCCCAAAAAGGCAGAACAATCTGATCTAATTGCTGACACATTAATGTCCAGTGCAAGTTCCACCCTTTTTAGGGACCAACTAGGATTAAAGAAAACTCACTGTTATCCTATATTTTTAATTATATAAGGGCCAGTGTTATAAATGTAAGGAGATAACTTAATAGAAGGCTGAGTTGGTGAGGACGGCTGCTTGATATCAATTTTGAATTGGAGGCTTAAAGCTGGAATGAAATTTGGAGTCTGCCCAAAGACACATTATAAGTGCTGAGCAGAATATAGTAAAATGATACCAACATTCATGCCCAAAAGGACAGGTATGTGTGTTATCAAGACCATGTCCTTGTTTTCCTTCAGCATAATCCATAATAATGCTTAAAACCATTGTGCACTCAGTGTGATTTTCAGTTTGGCATCCTACTGAAATGATGTCTCCTATTGTTCCCTTTAAAGATGGAATCTGTTGATCCTTGTCTTTGTTTTTTATAATCCACTCTTGTCTATGAAAGGCAATGTCATTATGTAACACTACTGCAGGTAAATTTAGAGATTTAGTGGAATAAGTGTCGGGTGCAAATTCATTAGAGCCTATATAAGCATTAACCCAGGGCCACCCCATCATATACAAATTCCATATTTTGCACATGTCAATCCTAAATTTAATCATCAGTTCTACTCTACAGTGGGCCCATCCGCACATCACAAAACCAGGCTGTACTAAGGTGAAATTGTACCAACAATCTAGGTTGTCATAATCACAAAATTTCATGTCTTTTCTAGTCCAAGTGGAATCAGCATTATAAACAGTCATTTCTGTCAGTTTCCAGTGGGTAGATTAATTGATTACTCGGCATCCTACTTTAATCTCTTCTCCTGGTGAGCCTCGGAGTAGGGGAATGTCGTGGTTTAACCCCAGCCAGCAACTAAGCACCACGCAGCCGCTCACTCACTCCCCACCATCCAGTGGGATGGGGGAGGAAATCAGAAAAAAAGTAAAACTCCTGGGTTGAGATAAGAACGGTTTAATAGAACAGAAGAGAAAAAACTAATAATGATAATGATAACACTAATAAAATGACAACAGTAGTAATAAAAGGATTGGAATGTACAAATGATGCGCAGGGCAATTGCTCACCACCCGCCAACCGACACCCAGCCAGACCCTAAGTGGCGATTCCCTGCCCCTCCCCCACTTCCCAGTACCTAAACTAGATGGGACGTCACATGGTATGGAATACACCGTTGGCCAGTTTGGGTCAGGTGCCTTGGTTGTGTCCTGTGCCAACTCCTTGTGCCCTGGCTGGGCATGAGAAGCTGAAAAAATCCTTGACTTCAGTCTAAACACTACTGAGCAACAACTGAAAACATCAGTGTTATCAACATTCTTCGCATGCTGAACTCAAAACATAGCACTGTACCAGCTACTAGGAAGACAGTTAGCTCTATCCCAGCTGAAACCAGGACACCCAGCCAGCAACTAAGCAACACGCAGCCGCTCACTCACTCCCCCCCATCCAGTGGGATGGGGGAGAAAATCAGGAAAAAGAAGTAAAACTCCTGGGTTGAGATAAGAATGGTTTAATAGAACAGAAAAGAAGAAACTAATAATGATAACACTAATAAAATGACAACAGTAGTAATAAAAGGACTGGAATGTACAAATGATGTGCAGGGCAATAGCTCACCACCCGCCGACCGACACCCAGCTAGTCCCCGAGTGGTGATTCCCCGCCCCCACTTCCCAGTTCCTATCCTAGACGGGACGTCACATGGTATGGAATACACCACTGGCCAGTTTGGGTCAGGTGCCCTGGTTGTGTCTTGTGCCAACTTCTTGTGCCCTGGCTGGGCATGAGAAGCTGGAAAATCCTTGACTATAATCTAAACAATACTGAGCACCAACTGAAAACATCAGTGTTATCAACATTCTTTGCATACTGAACTCAAAACATAGCACTGTACAGGCTACTAGGAAGACAGTTAGCTCTATCCCAGCTGAAACCAGGACAGTATCCACCCCTTATTCTATGCCATTGATGACATGCTCAGTTCCCATACCTTTAGTTACATCCTGATTAATCATCACCACCTTTCCATCCTTTCGAGACATATGAACAATGATATATATATATGTATACACACACAGAGATATCATTCCTTTAGTTCATGAGTTATGTTCATAAAACATTTGTTGAGTTCATTTAGTTTCCGACTCTGGGCTCCATCTGTCATACCAGTCTGTCTGGGCAGGAGGGATGGTTCAAAGTCCTCTCAGTCGGTAGAGCAGAATTGGGCTTCAGTGTGGTGTGACGAGCAGATGACATTTGATGCAGCAGGATGGTGTGCAGCATTGGATTGTTGCATGCTGGAGTCAGTTCTGGTTCCATCACTACTGTGCTTTGCTCAGTTTTATCACAGTTCTTTCTTGCTTGATCCAAATGATTCTTACTATAGTACTATGGGTATAGCATATAACAATTATAGTAATAATAACATACAGTAGCAGGGTTATATAGCAGCTAATATCATACATTTTAATTCTGGCTATTCTCACCTAAAATCAAATCCCCTTGAGGCACACATCGGACTTCTCCATCTTTTCGCATCATCCACCAAGTGCACCCAGGCCCTTGAGCAAAAGCAATCCCACAAATGGGTTTACCTTTGCCTGAGGCAGGAGTAACCCAGACTGTTTTCCCTAACATATTTTTCATGTGCACTACAGGGACTTTATCCCCTTCTACAGTATGTAAAAATTCTGATTGGGCAGGGCCACTCCGATTGGCAGATCCTCTGGTGTTGACTAACCAGGTGGCTTTTGCTAGATGTGTATCCCAATGTTTGAAAGTTCCACCCCCCATTGCTCTCAATGTAGTCTTTAACAGTCCATTGTATCGCTCAATTTTCCCAGAGGCTGGTGCATGTAGGGGATGTGATACACCCACTCAATGCCATGCTCTTTGGCCCAGGTGTCTATGAGGTTGTTTTGGAAATGTGTCCCGTTGTCTGACTCAATTCTTTCTGGGGTGCCATGTCACCACAAGACCTGCTTCTCAAGGCCCAGGATAGTGTTCTGGGCAGTGGCATGGGGTACAGAATATGTTTCCAGCCATCTGGTGGTTGCTTCCACAATTGCAAGCATGTAGCGCTTGCCTTGGCGAGTTTGTAGGAGTGTGATATAGTCAATCTGCCCGGCTTCCCCAAATTTATATTTTAGCCATCGCCCTCCATACCACAGGGGCTTTAATTCCTTGGCTTGCTTAATTGCAGCACATGTTTCACATTCATGGATAACCTGCGCAATAGTGTCCATGGTCAGGTCCACCCCTCGATCTCGAGCCCATCTATATGTTGCATCCCTTCCCTGATGGCCTGAAGTATCATGGGCCCACTGAGCCATAAATAGCTCACCCTTATGTTGCCAGTCCAGGTCCACCTGAGACACTTCAATCTTGGCAGCCTGATCTACCTGTTCATTGTTTCGATGTTGTTCAGTGGTCCGACCCGTGGGTATGTGAGCATCTACATGACGTACTTTTACAACTAAATTCTCTAGCCGGGACGCAATATCTTGCCCAGAGTGTGGCAGCCCAAATAGGTTTACCTCTGCGCTGCCAGTTGCTCTGCTTCCATTGCTGTAGCCACCCCCACAGGGCATTTGCCACCATCCATGAGTCAGTATACAGATAGAGCACTGGCCACTTTTCTCTTTCAGCAATATGTAATGCTAACTGGATGGCTTTCACCTCTGCAAACTGACTCGATTCACCTTCTCCTTCAGCAGTTTCTGCAACTTGTCGTGTAGGGCTCCATACAGCAGCTTTTCAGCTTCGATGCTTTCCCACAATGCGACAGGACCCATCAGTGAACGGGGCATATTGCCTCTCATTTTCTGACAGTTTATTATACAGCGGGGCTTCTTCAGCCCATGTCACCTCCTCCTCTGGCGACATTCCAAAATCTTTGCCTTCTGGCCAGTCCATGATCACTTCTAAAATTCCTGGGCAACTGGGGTTTCCTATGAGAGCCCGTTGGGTGATCAGTGCGATCCACTTACTCCACGTGGTGTCAGTCGCGTGATGTGTACAGGAGACCCTCACTTTGAACATCCAGCCCAGCACTGGCAGTCGGGGTGCTAAGAGGAGCTGTGTTTCAGTACCAACCACTTCTGAGGCAGCTCAAACTCCTTCATACGCTGCCAGTATCTCTTTTTCAGTTGGAGTATAGCGATCCTCGGATCCTCGATATCCTCGACTCCAAAACCCCAGGGGTCAGCTTCGGGTCTCCCCAGGTGCTTTCTGCCAGGGACTCCAGGTAGGGCCATTCTCCCCAGCTGCAGTGTAGAGCACATTTTTAACACCTTGTCCTGTCCGGACTGGCCCAAGGGCTACGGCATGAACAATCCTCCGTTTAATTTGTTCAAAGACTTGTTGTTGTTCAGGGCCCCATTTAAAATCATTCTTCTTCCGGGTCACTTGATAGAGAGGGCTTACAATCAAACTGTAATTTGGAATATGCATTCTCCAAAACCCCACGACACCTAAGAAGGCCTGTGTGTCCTTTTTATTAGTTAGGGAGACATAGCTGCTATTTTGTTAATCATGTCCATTGGGATCTGACGACGTCCATCTTGCCATTTTATTCCCAAAAACTGAACGTCCTGTGCAGGTGCCTTGACCTTACTTTCTTTTATGGCAAAACCGGCTTTCAGAAGGATTTGGATTATTTTCTTCCCTTTCTCAAAGACTTCTTCTGCCGTGTTGCCCCATACGATGATGTCATCAGTGTATTGCAGGTGTTCCGGAGCTTCACCTTTTTCCAGTGCAGTCTGGATTAGTCCATGGCAAATGGTGGGGCTGTGTTTCCACCCCTGGGGCAATCGATTCCAGGTGTACTGGACACCCCTTCAAGCAAAGGCAAATTGTGGACGACACTCTGCTGCCAGAGGGATTGAGAAAAACGCATTACCAATGTCAATTGTGGCATACCACTTGGCTGCCTTTGACTCTAGCTCGTATTGAAGTTCTAGCATATCTGGAATGGCAGCACTCAGCGGTGGCTTAACTTCATTCAGGCCGCGATAGTCAACTGTTAATCTCCATTCCCCATTAGAGTTCCGCACTGGCCATATGGGACTATTAAAGGGTGAGCGAGTTTTGCTGATCACTCCTTGGATCTCCAGTTGGCGAATCAATTTGTGGATGGGAATCAGAGAGTCTCGGTTGGTGCGATATTGCCGCCGGTGCACCGTCGTGGTAGCAATTGGCACTTGTTGTTCTTCAACCTTCAGCAACCCCACAATCGAAGGGTCTTGAGAGAGACCAGGCAGGGTAGACAGCTGTTCAGTGCCCTCCGTCTCCAAGGCAGCTATACCGAAAGCCCATCGATACCCCTTCGGGTCCTTGAAATACCCCCTCCTGAGATAGTCTATGCCAAGGATACACGGAGCCTCTGGACCAGTCACAATGGGGTGTTTCTGCCATTCATTTCCAGTTAGGCTTACTTCAGCTTCCAATACAGTTAACTCTTGAGATCCCCCTGTCACACCAGAAATACAGATGGGTTCTGTCCCTTTATAACTTGATAGCATTAGAGTGCACTGTACGCTGGTGTCTACTAGAGCCTTATACTCCTGTGGGTCTGACGTGCCAGGCCATCGAATCCACACAGTCCAATAGACTCGGTTATCCCTTTCCTCCACCTGGCTGGAGGCAGGGCCCCTCTAATTCTGGTCAGAGTATTCAGTATTCACTTCTCATAAAATTGGCTCAGAAGTCCCTTCAAGAGGGTCGGAAATAAAATCAGCCCTTCTACTCTGTTTGGAAACTGGAGCGGCATTTTTCCTGGGAGAGTCCCCTTTTGTGGTGGTTTTTCCTCGCAGTTCACGTACCCGTGCATTTAGGACCAAGGTAGGTTTTCCATCCCATTTCCTCATGTCCTCTCCCTGATCACATAGGTAAAACCACAGGGCACCTCGCGGTGTGTACCTTCTATATTCTCTCTCTTGGGCAGGAGACCGCTCACTCCTAATAGCTGAGACATTGGTCCTTACAAGTGTGGAGTAGGAGATATCCTCTTTGATTTGTTGGACATCCTGGGACAGCTTCTCCACAGCCGAAATGCAGGCTT
This sequence comes from Astur gentilis, assembly GCF_929443795.1. Lineage (NCBI taxonomy): Eukaryota > Metazoa > Chordata > Aves > Accipitriformes > Accipitridae > Astur > Astur gentilis. The sequence continues at coordinate 33,503,170 of NC_064918.1, forward strand.
GTAGGGAGGAGGAGAGATTTTCTTCATATTGATGGAGTTGGCGAGCCGCTTCCTCCACTGTTGGTGCCTCTTCATCCTTCCAGGACATTACTGCCAATGCGTTGGCATAGGACGATGGTTCGCTCCATACAAACTTCCACCACATGGGTCGTGTGCATTGGACTTCGTCTGGATCTTTGGGTAATTGTGGGTTGTCCAGGTCATGATGAATCGTCTCTAGCACAGATAATTCCCTCAGATATTGGATACCTTTTGCCATGGTGGTCCACTTGCTTGATTGACATATAACATCTTCCTTAAAGGGGTACCTTTCCTTCACACTTGACAGGAGTCGCCTCCAGAGGCTGATGGCTTGTGTCCCTCTTCCAATTGCCTTGTCAATGCCATCTTCCCTGGCAAGCAATCCCAGCTGCTTGGCTTCCCTATCTTCCAGTTCCAAGCTATTAGCCCCATTGTCCCAGCATCGGAGGAGCCAGGTGATAATATGCTCACCTATACGGCGGCCAAAATCTTTTCGCAAATCCCGCAGCTTACTCAAGGATAGGGACTGGGTTATTACCTCTGGTTCTGCCTCTTCCTCCTGTTCCTGTGATGACCCTGGTTCACCTTCATCCTTCGCTAACTGAACTGATTTTTTTTGTATATTTCTTTTTCTGTACGGGAGCAACTGATACTGGCACAGGTTGGTCCGCTGGTTCAGTTGCAGTATCGCTCGCTGGGTTTTGGATAACCGCAGTGTCTGTCGCCGAGGTTTGGGTAGCAGCAGTGCTCGTCGGTGGGGCTAGAGGGACCGCAGTGCCTGTTGTTGAGGTTTGGGTAGCCCGAGATCTCGTTGCCGGGGCTGGAGGGGTCACAGTGCCTGTCGCCAAGGTCTGGGTGCCTGCAATGCTCCTTGCCAGGCCTGGAAGGGCTGCAGCGCCCGTTGCCGAGGTTTGGGTGGCCATGGTGCTCATTGTTTTGTTGTTAGGTCTAGAGACTTTCTCTTCCCCTTGAGGGTACTGAGTGGTGTCGAACAGGGCTCGATAGGCATGGGCCAGGCCCCAGCACGTTGCAGTGATTTGTATCTCTCTGGAGCTGCCGGGGTGACAGCATATCTTTTCCAAATATTTTACTAGTTCTTCTGGATCCTGCACTTGTTCAGGGGTGAATTTCCAAAACAGTGGAGGTGCCCACTTTTCTAGGTACTTGCCCATACTACCCCACACACCCTGCCACTCATAATTATCCAGCCTCGGGGCAGATCTCTGGGTGATCTTCTTAAATAGCTGTTTAACCTTAAACGAGAGCTGAACCACATTCAGAAGTATGCTAATTCCTAGCAGTAGGGCTAGGACCGTGCTAGTCCCAACACCCCAGGAGTATCCAAATTTTTCAAAATTCTCAAACACCATTGTAACTGGACTGAAGGAGAAAGGAGAGGGGAAGAAAGGTACCCCACCCATAGACTGGTTTTCCATGGAGGAAAGGTAAATGGTATAATTATTAATAGTTTCCCACAGATGGTTCCCGCCGTATAAAGGTGACAATGCTAAGTGCAAATACCGGATTAATCCCACAGCCGATGACTTTATCATAGCATAAACTGGTGTTATACAATACATCAAAGCGAAAACCTTAATCCACCTCCCACGGATGATAAGCAGTGGAAGAGGAACTACATACAGCAAGCGAGGTGATACATAACAGAGCTTTAAAGACCAGAGCAACAACTCTAAGAACACATAAATCAACATAATGAACGCTTAGAACAAATTTGTTTTAACAAGCTCTGGTCAGGTTTGTCGTTATCTCAACCCTTCGTGCCCCACGTTGGGCGCCAAAATGGACTGTCGTGGTTTAACCCCAGCCAGCAACTAAGCACCACGCAGCCGCTCACTCACTCCCCCCATCCAGTGGGATGGGGGAGAAAATCAGGAAAAAAAAGTAAAACTCCTGGGTTGAGATAAGAACGGTTTAATAGAACAGAAAAGAAGAAACTAATAATGATAATTATAACAATAATAAAATGACAACAGTAGTAATAAAAGGACTGGAATGTACAAATGATGCGCAGGGCAACAGCTCACCACCCGCCGACCGACACCCAGCTAGTCCCTGAGCCGTGATTCCCCACCCCCACTTCCCAGTTCCTATACTAGATGGGATGTCACATGGTATGGAATACACCGTTGGCCAGTTTGGGTCAGGTGTCCTGGTTGTGTCCTGTGCCAACTTCTTGTGCCCTGGCTGGGCATGAGAAGCTGGAAAATCCTTGACTATAATCTAAACAATACTGAGCACCAACTGAAAACATCAGTGTTATCAACATTCTTCGCATACTGAACTCAAAACATAGCACTGTACCAGCTACTAGGAAGACAGTTAACTCTATCCCAGCTGAAACCAGGACAGGGAACAAAATTTTCCTGTCCCACCTCCATTAATTTCTTAAGTATATTTCATTTCCATGCATAACTAAAGTAGAAAGGTTCAAGCCTGTCCTTTCCCTCAATGTTCCCATACTTCCAGTATATCTTACCAGTGCATGGTCCCATGGGCTTGGTGTGTGAGCAGTGGCTACTCAGATTAACAGGAGGAAAAGAGAAGTTGGGGTAGGGGCACATAGTCGTTATCGTTGCCATTGATATTGATCCCAGCAGATTAATGCAAAGAGGGGGCAGAGTATATACGATGAGGTAAAGATGCCGATGTCTAGTATAATAGTTGTTCCCATGGGGTCATTAGTGGGATTCATTGTTTTCTGTAAAAGAAAGGAAGAGTCTCAGTGGGGAAGGCCAAATGGGTTACCCCTTTTATGATACAGGATAAATCCATCTAGCACTGATTGTATGTTCTGCTCCACTATTGTCATTTGTTTCCTATGCTGTTGTTCCTTGTGGCTTAGAGTCGTTGGTACTGTTCCAACAGATGGTAGTTTTACCATGACGGGTTGCCCTGGTTTCATTGAAGGCCAGATATGCCCGGTATCTAGCGGTTTATCTAAAGGAGCCGTCAAGAAAGCTTGAGTAACTGAGCTTCCATAGGGACCATATCTATTATTCAGTTGGTGTAGGGTTTTTGAGAGGCAGGCGTCCCATTGTCCTTTGTGTGGCTTAAGATACCTTTTCAGTAGCCCATTGGCCCGTTCAACCATACCATTAAATTGTGGATAATATGGAGTGTGGAACACCCATTTTATTCCTTCTTGTTTTGCCCATTCTTGTACTCCTTTATTAGTAAAATGTGAGCCATTATCACTCTGAATAGAGTCAGGAACAGGCAGAATTGAGAACCATGAGGAAAGGCCTTGGATGGTGTTTTGCCCTTTGGCACTTTGTGGCCATTAAAAGTCCAGGCACCACTTCTATGCCTGTCAGAATATACCTGTATCCAGCGGACAGTTTTAAAGGACCAATATAATTGATTTTTCGGGTAGACCATAATGTTTTCCCTACTTTAATGTGCAGAGGTGGTGCTTTATCAGGATGATCAGTTTGCAGTCTGAGTCAGCATTGAGGGCACTCAGTAAGTATGGTTTCATGTGTTTTTCTGTCAAGAGGCCAGCCTTGGCTTTGTGCTGCAAAGTAAAGGGCATCCTTTCCACTATATCCTAACTTAAGATGTAACCATTCTCCTAACCGGTACCATTCGGGGTCTATAGTGACTTTCCTAATTTTAGTTAGCTCATCTACCTTTTGATTCTACTTTGTAGCTGGTTGGTCACCTTTAGCATGAGCTTTCACCCATCCCATCTTAGAAGGTGTTTTCCTGGCTATGTCTAGCAACAACTGCCAATCTTTGCTTCTCCAAACTGGGGATCTGTTTACTTCCCATTTTAGGGTTTCCCATTGACATAGCCACTGTGTCACACCTGCCCAAACAACATGAGTCCATGTATATAGCTTTACCTCCATTTTGGGCAGCAAGTACAACAGCTCTGAGTTCTCCTACCCGCGCACTACCCCCTCCATCTTCCACTACCTGCTTGCCAGTGGTGATGTCAAGGGCCATGGCTCTATATTGCCATTTCCCTTTTATCCTTTGGGCTGAGGCATCTGTGAACCAAATACCATCGGTTCAGCATATTCTCAGTTAAGGGTGGAGCATCTAGAATTGGCGAAGGTTTGAGAGGTTGTTGCAAAGCTAAAGAGTCAGTATTTACAGGTATCTGTAATTTGGAAACTTTGATGTGTCCTTCAGTTAACTGCATGTTCTTGGCAACTCCTGTTAGGTAGGCATACCATTTTCTCACTGTGGGTTTTTGAGCAATTCCTTCTGGAGAAGCAGTTCCCTTTAAGATTCCTTCTAGTAGATTAAATGGTCCTCTAGTCTGTACAGGCTGTCCCTGATGTATTTTTTTCAACCCGTTTTACAGCTCTAACTAAGGATAAAAGCCCTTTCTCCCATTCAGAGTATCATTGCTCTGCCTCTTTACATGCAGTTGAACTAAACAGTAAAGGTCATTTTGGGCCATTATCATGGCAAATCCCCATTCTACAATAGGATCAGAGGGGTGTACAGGTCCAAGGGATTGGTACATTTGCAGTTCATTCATTAAGGTTTTCATAGCTTTGTTATGCTCTTCAGTCCATTCCTATACCTTTTCTTTCCATAGGAGGGAGTAGAGGTGTCTGGCTATAATTGAGAATCCAGGTAAGTGTTTCCTCCCATATCCTAATGTTCCCAATGTTTGTTGGAGTTCCCTTTTGGATCGGGGGGGCTGTAAAGCTTCTATCTTTTCCAAGGTATCTGGTGGAATTGAAGCACTACCAGCAATCCACCAGGTTCCTAGAAATTTCAATTCTTGGGCGGGTCCCTGACACTTCTCCAGTGATATGGCTACTCTGGCATTATTTAAGGTTTCCCATACAGACAGAAGTGGCTGCTGTTCTTACTGCCTCTTGGAAATCGCCCCCAATCAGAATGTCATCTATGTATTGATAGAGATGGGGTTCTGGTGGAATTGATACTTGCGGTAAAAGTTCTGCTAGTGCTCCATGAGCAATAGTAGGGGAGTGTTTGTAACCTTGGGGAAGCCTGTTAAAGGTATACCGTACTCCTTCCCAAGTAAATGCAAAATAGGGTTTATCCTGTTCTTGCAAGGGGACCATAAAGAGCATATCCTTGATATCTAAAACAGCTATCCATTTCTGGGCAGCTGCTTGTAGAGTGGCAGTTAAATTTGCAACATTAGGAATTGCTGCTGTTAAGGGTGCAGTGGTGGCATTAAGATGCCAATAATCAATCGTAAGACGCTATCTACCATCAGGTTTGCGAACAGGCCATACAGGAGAATTACATGGAGAATGTGTCCAAAAAATAATTTGTCGAGACTCCAAATCCACAATAACAGCTGAAATTCCATCTTTGGTGGCAGCTGACACCAGATACTGGGGAACATTAGTGAGACTGGAGTCGGGGAGCACAGGTGCTGCTCTCGAAAGGCAGATGTCAGCAGTTTTAGATTCTACCCCTAGACTTCCAGATCTGAATGACCATATACTACCATTTGGTAGCTGCCAGGTTTGTCCCATTAAAACGTTGAACCCCAAAATGTTTTCATAGTGACCTTTTACTGCAAAGTGAACAGGTTATTTGTTTTTCGCCAGGAAGCCAAATTTTTACTTTAACAGTGGGGCATAGTTTGCTGCTACCATTAATGCCAGTTAATTTAACTTTAGGTCAGCCTAGTTGTAATCCTAAGGTGACTGCATCGCTTTGGGTGAGTACAGATATTTGTGCTCCTGTCACTATTAGAAATTTAGTTGATTTTTGTTGAGGACCTACAGGAAGCATAATATAAGGGCCATCATCACTTATCCATTGATGAATATCAATTTTCCATACAGGCAGGCCCAAAAACTGTCTGGGGTTTACCTGTTTTTTGATTCCTGTTTCTGTGATTCCTTCAACTCCCTTCCCAGGGGGGAGAAAGAATTAGGAGACCCTGCAGAAGCTGGTTGGGGGGGGGGGGGGGAGGGTGCAGTAGCAGGTGACAGTGCTACATCTCACTTTCAAAAAGCTTCTATCAAGCTTAGAATAACTCTAGCTGGTTGTCTTTGAATAGCAACTCTGGGAATACTCATTGTCAGGGCTTGTTTCCATAATTCATTTCTCTCTTCCCAGACCCTCAGTTGTTGATTAACGAGTTCTGGTTCTCAAGAGTCACTCTGAGGTGTTTGTGTTAAAGAGTTTTTAAATGTGGGTTTCTCTAGGTTTGCTTTATTAAACAACTCAGAGTTGGGCCACCACCACAGTGAATGGCAACCTTCAAAAAATTTCCCCATCTTATATACCTTTTTACCACCCATTGTCCTAGTCCAAAGTCTTTGTAATTTTCCAGTCGATCTCTGTTCCCATGTTGTTATTATTCATCATCTTATCTCATCCATTCTCATATCCCGGTTCTTCTGAAGTTAGTGGTCATAGGCAGGTCGTCTTCGGTCACCACAATCACTTATCTTCTTATACATCAAAGATTACCATTGAATTTCTGAAAATCACTCGGGCTATTCTATTAATTTATCTTGTTCTAAAGTTAATCACTCACTCCCATGTCTTAGACCTAAGATGTATGATCCTTCTTCTGTTGATTCAGCTTGACTGGGTTTCAAGCCAGCCATGGAAGGGGAAACACATAGGAAAAATAAGCAGCTTATGCATATTGTTTTATAAGCACCTGCATTCTATTAATCATATCTAAACCAATTTCTAATCATTAGTTATATGTCTAATATGAATAGTCTTAGAAACAATAAGGCTTAAAGCCTAGTTCCTTTTACAGTTTGCTTAACCTGTCTAACACTTCAACCTGTATTTTTTGTTCCACTGAATACATCATCCCATCCCATTTCTTGTCCATAATTTATGATGTCATGCATTAATCCTGCCCAAGTGGGGAGATTTCTTCGATGTAAGGTTGCTTCCTGGTCATCTTCATCACTGACAACATCCCTTATGGCTAACAGAGCATTAAAATCTGTGTCTCTCTTGATCTCGTCTTGTTTTGCAATGAGATAAGGTTTGAGCATGGCAAGGGCTCCCTTTATTAGTGGCTTTAGCATAGCGTGGTCTACAGTTGCCGAGATGGGAACTTCAAAGGAACCATGCTCATACAGGCAGCTTCTGTAATAGCTGTGGAGAGCTCATCCAAAGATCTCACGGGTATTAACAAAGGCTTTCCTCTCTCCAATATATCTATTCCACCAGCCCAGTATGCCACCCTACTCGTTACTGAATGGGGATCATTCGGGAGGGTTGGGACCAGCATACAAAAAGACACCAGGGCCCCAGTAGCCATTAGCCTCATGAGTGCTCAGTAAAATTCTATCCCCCCCAAAAGACATGCTCTCCATAGGTATTCAGTTTCAGTTTCTCCTGGCTTACAGCTGTAACATTCTTGCAAATTAGCCATCTGAATTGGGTCGAACAGGATTGTTTTGTGAGTACTTGGACCTCACCCTCCCTGTGGACCCATTTGCAGTTCAGTTTTTATAATGGGTCTAGCCATAAATTGAAGCAATTCAGGATGATGTAGGGGGTCATCCTCATCTGAATTGTTATTATCAGAGTTATTCCATGTATTACTATCCCAGTCCTCAGGGGACACTATCAGTTTTCTGATCTGAACTATGTCAGGGGGTTTGGGGGCTTGCATTAACATAATTTCAACACATTCTCCCAAGCTTTGTTCTTTCAATTGAGCTTCCTTAAGTTGTTTTTGCAGTTGTTCTATTTTTACCCATAGTAGCAGTTAAGTAGTTTTACATTTCTCTATTTCATCCTGCAGATCTTGAATCTTTTGGGTTGTTTCCCCTCTTTCTCTACATGCAGCTTCTAGGCATGTTCCCAACATTTTACAGATTATACCTTTATCTTTCCCATCTTTAGTCAAACCCCTTGCAGCATTTAGCTGCTTCTCTACCGCTTCCCAATTATACCAATTACCACAGGTCCATTCGCTCGAGAAGCCAGGGTTCAGATTAACACCATGCTTTTGTAAGCAATTGGTGACACTACTTACCATCCTGCCGACTATGCCAATTTGTCACGAATGAGATTTTGTTGCATGGCTTTGGTTTAGCAGCAATTTAGGACTTATTAATATTTTGAGATAGATCACAAGATTAGGTTGTATAATTTTAACAGTACTTAATCATAAGCCAATTTAACAGAGTGATTCGATGGAATTTGTTACAATCAAATTTGCGACAATTCAAAAATGGCAAGGATCACCCAAAACTTACAGCAGGGTTGCACACAGATGGAGGTTAAATCAAATCTCACACACACACAGACAGGAGAAAACGGTTCTGAACCACACAGGCAGACAAAATGGTTCTGAACCAAACCACACACACATCCTTCCTCTCCAGTCACGGTACTGGCTTGTGTCTGGTTTTCTGGAATGTCTCTTCCCCAAGACATTGTGGCAAGGAATTTGCAGTTCCAGAGCCTGGTCTCAAGCATAGCAGGACAGGCCCCACAAAGGGAAGTAAGCAGCTGTTTAGCACTCACAGAGGACATTAAAAAAACCAACATTAAACAATGCATTAAAAATCCAGAGGGGAAAAATATTAAAGCACTTGACTGGAAAGATTTCTGGAGTTTATTCACTGTGGGAAATATTTTAGCCATTAAATCATTTTGGTTTAATATCTACAGTTTTTTATGCATCTCATTTTCCTCCTTGCTTGTTTCTCTGGAAGTTAACGGACCCGAGAACTAACAGCACCTTACACAAACACCGGACAGCTGAAAAAGGTTCGGGCTGCTCTCCATATGCCAGCCTTTGTTAATTCCATTCAGCTACTCCTGTGCTGTCGGTGCTGGCTGGACTCCAGTAGCCAGGGGGTAGATGTCTCCCTGGCATGATTCCAACTGCAAACAAATAGGAAATCCAGAGTCACATCAGACACTAGTTACAGCTAAGTTTGGCACCATGCTTAGGAGCATGGCAGAGGAAGTAATTTTTTTTTAATCTTGGTTTGAGATGTGCACCACAAATGTTTACCAGCACTGACACAAAGTTTTCACGCCTGCCCTGAGCTTCCTGCCTCCTGATCTAAATCATTGCTTGGAAGAAGAAGATTTCAAAGGTCTATTTTAATTCATTTCAGTAAGGCTTTTACATATCCAGACAACATATTGTGAAATGGGCAACATGGCCCTTGTTAATACAATGGATACAAAGGATTGGCACAAGCCACAAGTCATCCACCAGTCTGAGATCAATTGGTTCAAGGAATAATGTTTGAGGAACACAGACTGCACAGCCTGCTCACTTCTTACCGTAACTCTTCCAGTGGGCAACACAGCTCCTCCAAGACAGCACACCTCCTGCAGAACAGAGGGCCTTCTCTCCTGGTGTCAGAGAGAGGCCCCAGGCACTCCCTGCAGCTTGGGACTTGGAGAGGTGCTTTTACCATCCAAAGCTCTGCTTGTGTTGAAGCCTCTACCCTGGCAGAGGCAGCTGCTCCAACAATTGCTGGGGAATCTGTCCCATGGCATGTTACCACCATACCTGAGACTGTTAAGCTGATACAAATTCAGCTGAGGCACCCTTCTGCATAAACTGCTGCACCTGTTGACTGGCTCAGCAAGCTGTCATTTAGGCCTGGCTCTTATATTGGCCTCTCCCAAGCACCGGCTAAAAGGGTACTTGACCCTCCCTAATCAGGGGACAGCTGCAATAAATGTTCCATGCACCTTGGAGCCTCTTATAGGACTTTCCTTGTGTAGGACTTTTCCTTATCTGATTACTAGATAGCAGATCTGATATAATGTATTCTTTTTTTTTAAAGGGGAACTAGCATGGTATTTTTATTGTTATGAGGTTGGCTGCCTTTCTGGCCCTTTTTAATTGGAGAGCATCCACTTAAGTTTCATATGTAGTCTTCCCACTTGAATACCCTGGGCTCTAGTCCCTTTCCTCTCCTGTGCCAACCCACCAGATCCATCTGAGTTCTGGCACAAAAATTATTTAGTTTTGGCAGTCAGTCCTGTAACATCAGTGAGGTTCTTGAATGAAATCTGAGTCCTGGAACAGTGTTTAGACAAGTTCTTAAAAAGGTCTTCCACGGATATGTTACTGAGCTGCTATTTGTCTGTTGATGATAGTCAGCCTACCATCTTTTTGTGGCTCCACTAGAAAATGATCTTGCAAGTCTTTAAACCTGTGTGGTGGGTTGACCCCAGCTAGCAGCCAAGCACCACACAGCTGCTTGCTCGCTTTCCCCTGCAGTGAGATGGGGGAGAGAATAGGAAGAGCAAAAGCAAGAAAAACTGGGTTGAGATAAAGACAGTTTAAGAAGTGAAGGAAAGAGGAAAAAAAACAAGTGATACAGTCACCCACCACCTCCCACCCGCAGACCAATGCCCAGGCACTCTCCGAGCAATGGCTACCTTGGAAGACCAAACCTCCATTTTTTTTTTATTGCTGAGCATGACATTATATGGCATGGAATATCCCTTTGGTCAGTTTGGATCAGCTGTGTCCCCTCCCAGCCTCTTGCCCACCCCCAGCCTAGTCACTGGAGGGGCAAAAATGGGAAAAAGAAAAGGCCCTGATACTGTGCAAGCACTGTTCAGCAATAGCTAAAACATTAGTGTGTTGTTGTGGTGGGTTGATCTTGGCTGACAGACAGATGCCCACCCAGCCACTCTCTCACTCCCCTTCCTCAACAGGACAGGAGGATAAAAGAGATGGAAAATCTCATGGGTAAAGATAAAGACAGGGAGATCACTTACCAATTACCATTATGGGCAAAACAGACTCGACTTGGGGAAAATTAAATTTATTGCCAATTAAAATAGATTTGGGTAGTGAGAAACAAAGACAAAATTAAAACAACACCTTCTCCCCAACATTTATCCAAGGCTCAATTTCACTCCTTCATTCTCAACTTCTCTACCTTCCCCCCGTCAGCATCACAGGAGGGATGGGGAATGGGGGGTTGTGGTCAGTTCATAACAGTTCCTCTCTGCTGCTCCTTCCTCCTCACACTTTTCCTCTACTCCAGCATGGGTTCTCTCCATAGGCTGCAGTCCTTAAGAGAGTATCCACCTGCTCCACCGTGATCTCTCCACAGGCTGAAGGGGAATCTCTGCCCCAGTGCCTGGAGCACCTCCTCCCCCTCCTTCTTCTGTGACCTTGGTGCCTGCAGGATTGTTTCTCATACTTTTTTTCCCTCAGTTCTCTTTGCTGTGTAGTGTTTTGCCCTTTCTTAAATATGTTTCACAGAGGTGCCACCAGCTTCTCTGATGGGCTCAGCATTGTCCAATGGTGGGTCTGTTTTGGAGCTGGCTGGCACCAGCTGTGTCCAGCACAGGGTGGCTCTGGTCTTTTCTCACAGAGACCACCCCTGCAGCCCCCCCACTGCCAAAACCTTGCCACATAAACCCAATACGGTTTTCAACACTGTTTTAGTCACAAATCCAAAACACAGCACCATATGGGCTGCTATGAAGAAAATTAACTCCACCTGAGCTAGACCCAGTACAACCTGCCATGGTTCTTCTATTTGAGTTTGTTTGTTTGTTTGTTTGTTTCCAGGCCTTTTCCATCCTGGCAGTGTCTCAAGTTGATTCAGCTTAAGCTTTTTAAGGCCTGTTTATCATTCCAATGGATACTAGCAGAATCCACAGGTAGTCACATCTCCAGTTAGTTATGTTTCATTTTTACTTACAGCAAGAAAGTGATGAAGATGATGACGACGATGACCAAAGTAGTGATAGGGAAGATGGACCTCTAGAAGACCAAATAGAACGCTTGCAGGAGAGAGTAGAATCAGCCCAGAGTGAACAGAAGAATCTCTTCCTTGTTATATTCCAGGTAATGATGGGTGATGTCTTTGCAGCATCATTTGTATCTTAATCATTTTATTGGGGTGAGTACATGGGAAGGAGTAGATGGGCTTATTCTGGATAAGAATCAAAGAACTGCCTAACTCCCCTAAACAAGAATTGTTTCAGCATCAAGAGCCTGAGAAAATGAGCTCTTTTGATAGCATGCAATTTCCTAAACAAACAAAAGATATTTTGAATATAAGTAGTTACTTTACTTAGTGTCTCCTAAGTGAAATATTCATTCTGACATTGCCGTTCAAAGCTTCTGTCTGTCAAATGTCCCATGGATTATCTCATCTGAGGCTAGTAACCTATTTTCATCTGAAAAGTTTTGCTGAACCAACATTCTATTTGTGTTCTTCTACAGCGTTTCATTATGTTGTTAACTGAACATTTAGTGCGCTGTGAAACTGGTGGGATTGATGTATTTACACCTTGGTACAAAAGCTGTATAGAGAGGTTGCAGCAAATCTTCCTACAGGTAAGTTTCACTTCTTGGTTTGGAAGGCTTTGGGCAGCTGCTGGAAAGAAAAGCTTACATGATTTGAGAGCTGAGCTTGTTCACTTATTTTTACCAGCTCTATTAGAACAGACATAACGGGCATCACCAGTCTTTTCCAGGGACTAGTGTGAGTTTTGGCTGTGTCTGGTTTTGACCCCATCTTTGCTACAGACTTGCTAAATGACTGGAGGGTGAGCTTCTTGATTTGTTTCTTGCACTGTGAATATAGTACAAAACAATATTGAGACGTGGTTGTAAATGTAGCTGAGTTTTTCTTACCACGCGTTATAGTAAGGGTAGAGTCTTGAGAGAACAAGTATACCAAAATAAGTGTCTAACAAGTGGATGAAAATGTTTTAAATTTATGTATCTGATTATAATGAATAGCTATTTAAAAATATAGTTTGGAACTCTTCACTCTATATCAAATCTGGCAACAGATGTAAAAAGCCAGTTAAGTAACTGCCTGAAAGCAACAGCCAGAGTAATAGAAAATTATTTGTGTTTACATGAACATAAATTGTGTTAGAGGATGGGAAGCTGCATGGGATTAATGGCATAATTCCCCTTATGGGTTAGTCTCTACCCTGACTTAATGCTGAAGCAGATGTCCCGGGTCCTAGCATATCTGTGCAGTTGCCTCTACACACTATTCAGAATCAGGATTAGAACTGAGTAGCTACAGGGAACCCAGTACTTCTCAAAACAGGATTTCAATGTATGCTCCATTCTTGCAGTTGACAGTGATTAATATGTTGTGGAAATTAGATGTGTTTGTTAGTCCTGGTGAAAACATTTGATCTGTTATACAATATGTTTTGACTCTTCTACCTGTTCTTGTGTATGAAAGTGAATGAAAACAACAAAAGTTTATCTTTTTATCTGCAGCATCACCAGATAATTCAGCAGTACATGGTGACCCTAGAGAACCTCCTGTTTACAGCTGAACTGGACCATCACATACTGGCTGTATTTCAGCAATTTTGTGCTCTGCAGGCCTGAGGATTTTCATGTGTTGTTTTATCTGCAAGACTTAAAACCATTTTTCTTTGATGAGAGAAGCTCACCATGGGGAAAGAGGAAACTCTTTAATTCAGAACAGCTTTCATGTGTTCCTATATAAAGCAATATAGTACTCTTAACTAATAGTAACTGGTTTAGCATCACGAGTATTATTAGCTATGACTGACAGAGGATTAGTGTGTGTTGTGGTTTAACCCCAGCCAGCAACTAAGCACCACGCAGCCGCTCACTCACTTCCCCCCCACCCAGTGGCATGGGGGAGAGAATTGGGAAAAAAAAGGTAAAACTCATAGGTTGACATAAGAACAGTTTAATAGAACAGAAAGGAAGAAACTAATAATTATAATAATAGCAATACTAAAATGACAATAATAATAATAAAAGGATTGGAATATACAAAACAAGTGATGCACAATGCAATTGCTCACCACTCGCTGACTGGCTGATGCCCAGTTAGTTCCCAAGCAGCGATCCCCCCCAGGCCAACTCCCCCCAGTTTATATACTAGGCATGACGTTCTATGGTATGGAATACCCCTTTGGCCAGTTTGGGTCAGCTGCCCTGGCTGTGTCCCCTCCCAACTTCTTGTGCCCCTCCAGCCTTCTTGCTGGCTGGGCATGAGAAGCTGAAAAATCCTTGACTTTAGACTAAACACTACTTAGCAACAACTGAAAACATCAGTGTGTTATTAACATTCTTCTCATACTAAATCCAAAACATAACACTATACCAGCTACTAGAAAGAGAATTAACTCTATCCCAGCCGAAACCAGGATAGTGTGGAATAATGTATGTACTCTTTTAATTTGTCCTTTAATTTGGTTTGAATCTTTACTTTATGATAGTATTTTTGCTTCTTCCCTCTGTCATTTATATGACAATAACAAATAGGTCAAAAAAATTACAGAATTTGTTACCTCTGACTGTTTGTTAAAGTAAATAAATTACAGAAATGTGAAACAGGATTTGTGGATGCAGCAGAAATGCACCTCTTCAGTGAGCATTTTGATAAGATCTTGGTAGTATGGCACAAGAAAAATGACTTAACTCTGGGCATGTGAAACACTGAGCTTTCAAAATAGTCTAGAGCATGTGGGTTTGTCTATCAAACTGACTAGATTATCACAGTTTGAAATAACATGGTTAACAAACAATTGAAATATGTTTTTTTTAATGTATTGTCTGGTGTATTTATTACAGTAGCTGCAAACAGCCAGTAGAGAAATTTCATGAACAATTTTTGAAGACTGATTCTTTTCCTAGTGTGTCTGAAAAAGCATTAATAGCCCCAGCACTGGTCCCAGCTGTTAAATAATTGAGACCAATAGGAGGCAATCTGTCCTGAATGGGGCAGAGTTTCCACTTCAGTATTCCAAAGTACATAAACTTTGGACACCTTGCACACGCATTACAGAGGGGTTTTATCCTGTTATTTTGTTTTAGCTTGTAACTCCTTGGGCAGCTGAGCTTGCACTGGATTGGACCTATGGATCAGCAATGATGCTAAAACCTTTTTTGATGTTGATTGTGGATAAACCAAGTGCCCATCTCCTGTGATTCATTAACAACTGCTCCATGTCAATTGAATCTGCTTGCTTTTTGGTCTCTAAAATGTGAAGGCAGTGTCTGGCTCCCACACTTCCAAAGAGCATTTTAGAGCTGAATTAGGTGGGGCTTTGCAAGAAACTTAAATTGGGGACATGTACAACCTGGAAATGTAGTAGCCTTATCTTTTGTTTGATAAGTTTGAGTTATGCAAATAACATTATTTACATAAGCACTAAGGTGGTTGGTATCAGGGCAAGCAATAAGAAAGACAGGGTGGAGGCATTATTTTAGGTGCTCATTCTTTGCAGTAATTCTGGTGTATTTACAAGCTGTTTACAGTCTGTCAGATAAGTGTTCATACTCGGTGCTATTCAATACTTGAACTAGAAAATGGTGAGCTTTGAAGGATTTTGTTCTATAATGGTTGTTTTTTCCCACCAAATAAGTACTAAGTAATGCATAATTACTTTCATGCCTACATTAATCAATTGGCCTGATACTCAAGTGCAGAAGGCAAAAATTAATTGTTTGAGCATAGATGTAAAACTTTTGTGTGGTCTGCAGCGATTCGGCACATCTTCAGAATCTTGAATCTGCTACTTTTTTTTTCTTACCTGTTCTGTGTGATTTGACTAATTCCTCTACTCTAGAGTCAACCTTAATGTGTTTGTAAATTCGTTTTATACAAGGTGTTTGTCAGTCATGCACAGACACTTGCTTCAGTCAGTGTCATGGATGCCCTCACTCTGACTAAATGAACAGTACTTTGGTTCAGGCATCACCGACATGTAGGCCTGACTGAAATCAGCCTTGCTGTGCAAACCTTGAAAATTGTGCTAGGCCATATCTTCTCAGGAACTAAGGAATCTAGGCCACGTCTTATCAGGAGCTAACAGTACCAGCTTGAGCTGGGACTAGACAAAACTACAACTGCTACAGCTGCATTCCTGCACATACACCAAATGGGGGGGTTGACTACGAATCAATCACTTTACACTATAAATATCTGTAGCCCCCTCAAGCCCATTGAGCTCTCCTGTACTGTATGTAGTAAGTAGTAGAGTATTTAATGGCCATCTAATCACTGTCTAAATTATTGTTTAAATCATCATTTAAATCATTGTCAAATCACTGTTTAATTACCATTCAATTATTGCTTAATCACCATTTGATTACCTTTTAATTTTCATTAATCATTGATTAATTATCATTTTATCATCATTTAATCATGAATAAACCCCTGTTAGTTAACGATGACTTCTCTCAATAATTCACCTGCGACACAAATTGGCATAGTCGGGAGAATGGCGGATTCAATCACTGACTATGGAGGCACGGAGTGAACCCTTCACTGAAATTTTCAGATGATTGGGCACATGAAAAGCAGGATAATTGGAATAAGGTAAAAGAACAGTTAAACCTCATAAGGAGGAAACTGAAAGAGAAGAGAATAACAATATACAAGATGTTGAAAAAGTATTTAGAAGCAACATGTCAGTATAAGAAATGTAAAGAAAAGGAAATGCGAATGTTACAAGATGAGGTTGAACAAAGAAAGCGACAAGAAATGCTGTTATCTCTGCAAATAGAACAATTGCAGAAAAAACTGGGGAAGGAAGGTAGAGGGTAAACTAGAACTCATAATAATTTGGGCCCTCAATCCCCCAGATCCTCTAAAAATTCGTAAGCTAATCATTTCCCTGGAAGATTGGGACGGAGATATTTGGGAGGATCCTGACCAAGAACTTGGTGATGAGAATGAATCAGATGAATCAGAATTTAAGGTAGTCCCTATTATTAAAACTGAGGTATCTGCCAGACCTCAAGGGGGCAACCAGAGAAATACCATAAAGACCATTCCATGGGACCACCTTCAACTGGCCAATCTGCACGAAAAATATGGGTGGAAGCCTGGCGAAAATGAGACTGAATATCTGTGGCATGTCTCCTTAACTTGAGGAGATCGTATTATGTTAGATCAAGGTGAAGCCAATGGCTTTTGGGGACCAGGAGTGTTCTTGAATGAGGGACCACCCCCTAACACTGAACCACACTCTGTTATGTGTCAAGTAGCATGTTGGGCAGGGGGCGTAGACCCTCGGGATAGAGGGGAGCCCACTGCTATACCAATAAGATCATTAAGCAAACTTTTTACTGACATTACAAAAGCAGCCTGCCTGCAGGCTATGAACAACAAGGGTGCACATGGTGGTTACCCTATCTCTGCCCCTGTTGAGCCCCAAGCCATGAGACCACTGATAAGGGGAGCCCCTGCTGTTTTAAAATCATACCTCATTGTGAAAAGAGATGAAATAAGACAAAACATAGAACATAACGATCAGGAGGGTCAGGACGGCCAGTCCCACCTCTGACCCAGCCCGACCTGGGCAGACTTTATGCATGGCATTGTAAATCATAGTCAAGAAATGGGGTGGGATGAACCAACACCAGCAGGGCAATCCCAAGCTGATGCAGACAGCAGACGGATCCAGCAAATAAGACAGACTCCCCAGAACCCCTGACACTTTCCCCGATCTCATAAACCCCCTGATGGGAGCTTAGCAATGGGATAACACAAACAGCCCTCACATTTATGTTCCAATATGCCCCCAAAGAAAACTAGTAAAATTTTTAATTTACGAAGGAGCTCAAATTTCAATAATTTCAAATTTGGATGCCCAAAGAATTAACGTTAAGCTCGGCTGACAAAGGGTTAAAATAACTGGATTTACCGGCAAAAGTGAAATATGCTCCATAGCTAAAGTAAACTTGTTATTGCAAGGGGAGAAAAGAATATCAAGACACCAATTAGCAGTAGTTTCAGGGAAGGAAAACATTTTAGGCTTTGATGTATTACAAGGATGAGTTTGGAAATTGCTGGATGGTAGTGTTTGGTCTTTGGGCTGCCCTTGGTTAGCTGAGAGAAAATTAGCAGCTACCCGTGGGCATCAGTTAACTGGTGTAGTTCGCTTGCTGTGAGCTGCACCCACACTGCCTGACTCAAAAATAACTACTGTCCCTCAGTATCCTATCTCTGCCGCTGCCCGGATGGGTATTGTGGAAGTTATAGCTGACTGACTTAGAAAAAGACACATTATCTCCCGAACACACTCCCCATACAACTCTCCAGTATGGCCAGTTAAAAACCCAGACGGGAGATGGCGTCTAACCATAGACTATAGAAAGTTAAATGCAAACGCTGCTCCTCTTACAGCCGACATCCTCTTCAAGTTGCCGCTCACCCCTGGATGGCAGTACTGAATTTAAAATAGATGTTCTTCATGGTGCCGCCGCAGGAGGAGGATAAAAGAAAATTTGCTTTTACCTGGGATGGGATACAATTTACTTTTAACAGACTTCCTCAGGGCTATAAACATTCACCCACTATAGCTCAGTGGAGCTAAACATCATATTAGCACTAGATGGATATATCCTAGCTATTAACTGAAAGGGGTAACCAGTCCGGAGTCACCCTGCCGAGACTTCTTTAGTACCTGTAGCAGTTGCTCCAGAAGACAAATATTGTAATAACAAATGCCCCTCCTCCTCCTCCTTTCTCTTAGCTTTTATTGCTGGCCAATTATTTTCCCTTTCTTTTCTGTCCTATTAAACTGTCTTTATCTCAACCCATGAGTTTTACTTTTTTTCCCCTGATTCTCTCCCCCATCCCACTGGGTGTGAGGAGTGAGCGAATAGCTGTGTGGTGCTTAGTTGCTGTCTGGGGTTAAACCACGACAGTGTGTTTAGTTCAGCCTTTAGCAACCTATTCATCCACTCCATTAAGCCATTGGCCCATGGGTTGTAAGGGTGGTGGAATGCCCATCTTCGTGTTTATCTGCCCAAGCATGAACATGATGGTTCTTGAAGTGCAATGTGTCTGATTCAGTTGTTATGGGTTGTACATGGGCTGGCTGGGATGGAGTTCACTTTCTTCATAGCAGCCTGTATGGTGCTGTGCTTTGCATTTGTGGATAAAACAGTACTGATAACACACCAATGTTTTGGCTATTGCCGAACAGTGCTTGCATGGTGTTAAAGCTTTCTCACCAACTCCACCCACTCCTAAAGATGAGTAAGCTGGAGGTGGGCAAGAGGCTGGGAGGGGACACAGCCAGGACAGCTGACCCAAGCTCACCAAAGGGATATTCCACACATAAGACATTACACTCAGCAATAATAAGGTCCCAAATACTGATACTGTTGAATACTTTTTGAGAGAAGGGTTAGGGGCCTGTTGATGACTCGCATTCCAGCCCCAGGTGGAATGTTTGTGCAGCAAGGAACACAGAGAACACGCTAGCTGACTAAAACCAGAGACATGGTGTTGTGGTTTAACCCCAGCCAGCAACTAAGCACCACGCAGCCGCTCACTCACTTCCCCCCCACCCAGTGGCATGGGGGAGAGAATTGGGAAAAAAAAGGTAAAACTCATAGGTTGACATAAGAACAGTTTAATAGAACAGAAAGGAAGAAACTAATAATTATAATAATAGCAATACTAAAATGACAATAATAATAATAAAAGGATTGGAATATACAAAACAAGTGATGCACAATGCAATTGCTCACCACTCGCTGACCGATGCCCAATTAGTTCCCAAGCAGCGATCCCCCCCAGGCCAACTCCCCCCAGTTTATATACTAGGCATGACGTTCTATGGTATGGAATACCCCTTTGGCCAGTTTGGGTCAGCTGCCCTGGCTGTGTCCCCTCCCAACTTCTTGTGCCCCTCCAGCCTTCTTGCTGGCTGGGCATGAGAAGCTGAAAAATCCTTGACTTTAGACTAAACACTACTTAGCAACAACTGAAAACATCAGTGTGTTATCAACATTCTTCTCATACTAAATCCAAAACATAACACTATACCAGCTACTAGAAAGAGAATTAACTCTATCCCAGCCAAAACCAGGACACATGGGCATGCCAAAAACTTAAAGTTCTTAGGAGGCTCTGGAGGTTGTGTTTGGAGGAGGGAGAAGGTAAAGATAAAACAAATTGCAAGACATTTTCAGGAATACCTTAGGTACCAACACAGAAGGAGACTCCTAAGAAAATTACATTCTGGGCAAGACTCTGGCATTTGCCAGAAGGAATAGAAAGATCCCAGCATTCTTTGAGGGATGAAATTAAGAGGGTCATATCTTGTGCAACAGATTTGCCTGTAGGTCTGCCCAGGAGTATGTCATCAATATACTGGTGGTGAGAAACATCAGGAGTGGGAGAAATTTCAGCTAAGGCTGAGGCTAACAGGCCATGAACAATGGTAGGAGTATGGCGATAGTCTTGAGGTAAACCAGTAAAGGTGTACTGAATGCCATTCCAAGTAAAAGCAAAGCAAGCTTGGTTGTCTGAGCAGATAGGGTACTGGAAGAACATCCAAAACCACCATGTGTAGATAAGAAGCAACATGAAATGTGTTGAGTACTTCAGCAGCTGTTGGGACTGCTGCATGAAGTGGAGAGGAGGCAGAGTTTATGCCTGAGTAGTCAATGGTCAGACGCCAAGACACATTGGGTTTGCACACTAGCCATATGGGGCTGTTAAAAGGGGAGTTGGTGAGAATGACTACTCCCTGTTCTTCCAATTCTGTGAGAAGGGAAGTGATGGGTTTTGGGGCTCGTGGGTTCACAGGGTATTGTTGTAAATTAAGAACATGGGTCATCGGAGGTAGGGGAGGTGCTTTTTACAGTACGCAAACTAGCAGGAGGTTAGGTTCAGAGGTACCAAGAGACCATACCTTCCCTTTAGCATCACGGAAGATTTGGCCTCTGAGTAGATAGAGGGAGAAAAGGCACTAATTAGTGTATCCTATTTAACTTCACATTATCTTGAGTTCTTTTCTACGTGGCCAGCCAGCAAGCCAAGCAGAATAATCATCAGGTACATAGATCAGAGCCAATCTTCACATACAGCCTTTTGCCTCTGTAGAAGGAAAATGGAGGGAGAAAGAAAGTGAAACTGCTGATGGGTAATAGAAGATTTAGAAGTTGGAATTGCTGTGGTGCAAGTAACAAGGAAAATACAAATCTAAGAAAACAAGGCCCATTAGTTCTGCTGTCTGAAGGACACCATCTATTGGAGTCAGCCTTCTGTGTGTAATGGCAGTTACAGATGGTTTTGCAGGTTTCAGCTCAAACTCGCCTGTTGACTACTGAGAGAATTTTGAACCTGAGTTTGGAGTCACTTTTGGCCCAGGCTATTTGATCTCACTAAATTATGAACTCTAGCCCCTATGTTCTGGAGCATCTGCATTCCTCAGTGAGGATATGGGCAACGGTGCTTGGAAGGTATACCTTAGAAAATACTGAGTTCTGCTCATGACAGAAATCCTAGCAGTTATCTTTTCTTTTCTAGGTTCTTTGGGAAATCATGTGCTTTTATATTCATAGACTAACAACGTGAGTGTTTGGAGTGCAGGGACATGTGTGATAGGGGAGATGAGGCAAAGAAAACTGAGGCCCTGGATCAGCCTCACAGGTGTTGCGAGTAGAGCTCAGTATTTTCTAAGACATACCTTCTTCTACTTAAGAGCATATTGAAATGCTGTTTGCATTCTGGCAGCCAGAAGAACTCAAGCTGAGGTGCTCTGCTCTCCCTCTCCTTTTTCACATATTTAAAGATGGTATAAGGACTCAGAAAAGTCCCTTGGTTGGCTCATTTAAAGGACTATGCAGTTCTGGTTCTCCTGCAAAAGAGAGAAAAGTACAGAACTCCTGATCCGATCTGGCCCAGAATTTATGCCTCACTGAATAAGTATAACGACACTTCTGAGTTTACAAGTTGCTGCTTGAACACAGATCTGTAGATAATCCATTGGTAGCTATACAATCCAGTCAAACTGATGAGTCTGGGAATGCCAACTGGAAACATCTCTGACTACAACAGAATATTGTAATGTGTGTATAGGTGGGCTAGGGATTTGTGACTACCAGCACTATTGAAATCCTAAACTATTTCCTAGTGCTTTTCCTCTCTAAGGAAGAAAGAGGCAGTAGTCCACAATTAGTCTGTGATGATTCTAGTTATCAATGCTCATGATAAAAATCTTGCTATTTCAGAACATGTGCCAAGGAAAAATTTCCAATCTAATGCTATAGCAACTGCTTACTGCATTACTTTCTTTGAAAGCAGATTTGTACAGTTTTACTTCAGTATTATCATAAGTGGCAATTAAAATGAGTTTGTGTCCTGGTTTCTGCTGGGATAGAGTTAATTTTCTTCTTAGTAGCTGGTACAGTGTGTCTTGGATTTAGTGTGAGAATAATGTTGATAACACACTGATGTTTTAGTTGTTGCTAAGTAGCGCTTATCCTAGGTTAAGGATTTTTCAATTTCCCATGCTCTGCTAGCAAGCAGGTGTACAAGAAGCTGGGAGGGAGCATAGCCAGGACAGCTGACCCGAACTAGCCAAAGGGATATTCCATACCATAGAACATCATGCTCAGTATATAAACTGGGGGGAGTTGGCTGGGAGGGGCGGATAGCTGCGCGGGCATCGGTCAGCGGGTGGTGAGCAATTGCATTGTGCGTCACTTGTCTTTTCTTGGGCATTATTTTTTTAAAAAATATATTTTATTTTATTATATTCCTTTTCATTGCTATTATTATTAATTGTTATTGTTGTTGTTATATTATTTTACTTTAGTTATTAAACCGTTCTTATCTCAACCCACGAGTTTTACTTTTTTTTCCCAATTCTCCTCCCCATCCCACTGGAGGAGTGAGTGAGAGGCTGCGTGGTGCCTAGTTGCTGGCTGGGCTTAAACCACGACAGTTTGAAAGCAGATGCTTAAAGAATAGAATGGTGTGAGCAATGTGAATTGTTAAACACAAACCAGGATCCAAGGAGGTTGCCTGTAATTTCTAACAGCACCTATGGTTGGGATGCTAACAATTATCACTAAGAAGAGATTTTTTTTCCTCAAACCCAGTCTGAATTCCAGGGGCAAACTTCTCTTCCATTCATCTTTGGAGATTGGTTGGTTTTTTTCTAGTTATTTAAAACTTGTATCACTTAGTCTAATCTTTAGGTTCATGCCCCTGGATTTCTTCAGCCCTGATTCTTCTCTCACCTGCAACAGTACAGACTAGGAGCAAGTCAATGGATGGATGAATTAATTAGAGAAATTTGATTCATTGTACTGGGTCTGGCTGGGATGGAGTTAATTTTCTTCATAGCACCCCGTATGGTGCTGTGTTTTGCATTTGTGACTAAAACAGTATTGAGAACACAGGGATGTTTTAGTTATTGCTCAACAGCGCTTACACAGCGTCAAGGCCTTTTCTTTTTCCCACTCTGCCCCCCCAGCAAGTACTCGGAGGTGTGTAAGAAGTCTGGAGGGGACACAGCCAGGACAGCTGACCCCAACTGACCAAAGGGATGTTCCATACCATGTGACATCATGCTCAGCAATAAAAGCTCAGGAGAAAGAAGAAGGAAGGGGGTGATGTTTGTGGCTATGGCATTTGTCTTCCCAAGTAATTGTTAGGCATGCTGAGGCCCTGCTTTCCTGTAAATGGCTGGACATTTGCCTGCTGATGGGAAGTAGTGAATGAATTCCTTATTTTGTTTTGCTTGCGTGCACAGCTTTGCTTCACTTAGTAAATTGTATTTATGTCAGTCCCACAAGTTTTTCTCCCTTTTGCCCTTCCAATTCTCTTCCCCATCCCGCTGTGGGGGAGTGAGAAAGCAACTGCTTGGACAGACCCCAATATGCCGGACAGACCCACCTCTTAGGGAAGCCTGCTGACTCCTTGGGGCCCGGGTTAAGGGCATCACTAGGAAGCTTCCTAGCCTGGTATGGCTTTTGGACTAATACCCATTACTGGTCTTCCATGTGGGTAGTGATGAAGCTGCAACGCGTAGTCCAAGGGCAATCAAAAGAGTCTTCAGGGCCTTGGGATGGCTGGCAAGGGAATCTGGAGCACAGGTAATTTTTTCCTCTATCCTTCCAGTTGTGGGCAGCCATATTGGAAGAAACAGACACACCCAGTCTATTAACACATGGCCCCGTGGCTGGTGTCACCACCACAATTTTGGGGTTTTTGATAATGGGATGGCCTACATGGCACCAGGCCTGCTGGCGTCAAATGGGATTCACCTTTCTCAAAGGAGGAAGAGGGGCTTTGCTCACAAGCTAGCGGGGCTGATTGACAGAGCTTTAAACTAGACTTGAAGGGGGGAGGGGATAATATCAGGCTCGCCCGTGACAAGCCAAGGGACGACACGCCAAGGTTAGAGGGACGGGGTGCTAGCGAGGGCCCTTAGCCTGTTGCTCTAAGACGTGCTGGGTACACTGGAGCACACTTGAAGTCTTATGGAGATGAGCCAGGGGCTCCTGAGGTAATAGGAGCCATCAGGGAAACACCGGTGAAATACCTCAAAGGAATTAAGGGATGTTCTTCTAAAAAGGTGACACGTCCTACAGCCCAGCTGAAGTGCCTCTATGCCAATGAACGCAGCATGGGCAACAAACAGCAGGAGTTGGATGCCAGCATGCTGCTAGAAAGCTATGACCTAGTTGCCATTACTGAAACTTGATGGGATGAATCCCATGACTGGAGTGCGGCTATAGATGGCTACAGGCTGTTCAGAAGGGACAGGCGAGGAAGGAGGGGCAGAGGGGTTGCCCTCTACATCAAGAAATGGATAGAGTGTGAAGACCTGTCTCTGAAGAATAGCCACAAGCAGGTTGAAAGCTTATGGGTAAGAATTAGAGACCGAGGCAACAAAGGGAACCTTGTGGTTGGTGTTTACTACAGGCCACCCAATCAAGGGGAGCCTATTGACAAAGCCTTCTTACTCCAGCTCCAGGAGGCATCTCGCTTGCAGGCTCTCATCCAGCTGGGGGACTTCAACCACCCCGACATCTGCTAAAAAGTAGCACGTTGAGCTGTAGGCAATCCAGGAGACTCCTGGAGTACATCGAGGATAACTACTTAAGCCAGGTAATAGACAGCCCTACCAGTGGGGGTGCGATACTGGACCTGTTGGTCACCAACACGAGTGAGCTAATGAGAGATGTCAAGATTGGAGGCAGCCTGGGCTGCAGTGATCATGCACTCGTGGAGTTCGCAGTCCTGAGGGATATGGGACAGGTGAAGAGTAAAGTCAGGACCCTGAATTTTAGGAAAGCAAACTTCCAGCTGTTTGAGGAGTTAGTCAAGAGGACCCCCTGGGAAACTGCCCTCAGGGACAAGAGAGCAGAACAGAGCTGGCAGATAGATCTTTAAGGATGCTTTCCATAGAGCGCAAGAGCTCTCGATCCCCAGATGTAAGAAATCAGGAAAGGAAGGCAAGGGACTGGCATGGATGAGTCAAGACCTGCTGGTCAAACTGACGGGCAAGAAGGAAATGCACAGGCAGTGGAAGCAGGGACAGGTATCCTGGGAAGAGTATAGGGACGTTGCCCGCTTGTGTAGGGATGGGGTCAGAAAGGCCAAGGCGCAGCTGGAGCCAAACTTGGCAAAGGATGCAAAGAATAATAAGAAGGGCTTCTATAGGTATGTCAGCCAGAAAAGGAAGGTCAAAGAAAGTGTACCCCTCCGATGAACACGACTGGCAAACTGGTAACAACGGACGAGGAGAAGGCCGAGGGTACTCAACAACTTTTTTTGCCTCAGCCTTCACTGGCAACCTCTCTTCCCACACCTCTTGAGTGGATAGACCTCAAGGCAGGGACTGGGGGAGCAAAGTCTCTCCCACTTTAAGATAAGATCAGGTTGGTGACCACCTGAGGAACCTGAACATACATAAGTCTATGGGACCAGACGGGATGCATTCCAGAGTCCTGAGGGAACTGGCTGATGTAGTTGCCAAGCCACTCTCCATGATATTTGAAAAGTCCCCAGTGACTGGAAAAAGGGAAACATTGCACCCATTTTTATAAAGGGTAGAAAGGAGGACCCTGGGAACTTCCGACCAGTCAGCCTCACCTCTGTGCCCAGTAAGATCATGGAGCAGATCCTCCTGAAAGATATGTCAAGGTATATGGAAGACAGGGAGGTGATTGGAGACAGCCAGCATGGCTTCACCAAGGGCAAGTCCTGCCTGACCAACCTAGTGGCCTTCTATGTTGGAGTGACTACACAGTGGACAAGGTGTTGTGGTTTAATCCCAGCCAGCAACCAAGCACCACACACCCGCTCACTCACTTCCCTCACAGTGGGATGGGGGAGCGAATCAGAAGGGTAAAAGTGAGAAAACTCGTGGGCTGAGATAAAGACAATTTAATAGGTAAAGCAAAAGCTGCGCACGCAAGGAAAGCAAAAGAAAGAATTCATTCAGTACTTCCCATCGGCAGGCAGGTGTTCAGCCATCTCCAGGAAAGCAGGGCTCCATCATGCGTAACGGTTACTTGGGAAGACAAAATGCCATAACTCCCTATGTCCCCCCTTCCTTCTTCTTCCCCCAGGTTTTATATGCTGAGCATGACGTCACATGGTATGGAATACCCCTTTGGTCAGTTGGGGTCAGTTGTCCCGGCTGTGTCCCCTCCCAACTTCTTGTGCACCCCCAGCCTACTCACTGGCAGGGCAGCATGAGAAGCAGAAAGGGCCTTGACTCTGTGTAAGCACTGCTCAGCAGTAGTGAAAACATCTCGGCATTATCAACACTGTTTTCAGCACAAATCCAAAACATAGCCCCATACTAGCTACTGTGAAGAAAATTAACTCTATCCCAGCCAAAACCAGCACACAAGGGAAGAGCTACGGATGTCATCTACCTGGACTTCTGTAAGGCCTTTGACACGGTCCCCCACAACATTCTTGCCTCTAAATTGGAGAGATATGGGTTTGATGGATGGACCATTCAGTGGATAAGGAGTTGGCTGGATGGTGGCATCCAGAGAGGAGTGGTCAACAGCTCAATGTCCGGATGGAGATTGGTCACAAGTGGTGTCCCTCAGGCGTCCGTACTGGGACCAGTCCTGTTTAATATCTTCACCAATGACATAGCTAGTGGGATTGAGTGCACTCTCAGCAAGTTTGCAGATGACACCAAGCTGAGTGGTGCAGTTGACACGCCTGAGGGATAGGATGCCATCCAGAGGGACCTCGACAGGCTTGGGAAGTGGGCCCGTGCGATCCTCATGAAGTGCAACAAAGCAAAGTGCAAGGTCCCGCCCCTGGGTCAGGGCAACCCCCCGTATCAATACAGGCTGGGGGATGAAGGGATTGAGAGCAGTCCTGCGGAGGACTTGGGGGTACTGGTGGATGAAAAGCAGGACATGAGCCTGCAATGTGCACTCACAGCCCAGAAAGCCAACTGCATCCTGGGCTGAATCAAAAGAAGCATGGCCAGCAGGTCGAGGGAGGTGATTCTGCCCCTCTACTCTGCTCTGGTGAGACCCCACCTGGAGTACTGCATCGAGCTCTGGGGTCCTCAGCACAGGAAAGACATGGACCTGTTGGAGCAGGTCCAGAGGAGGGCCACAAAAATGATTAGAGGGATGGAACACCTCTCCTGGGAAGAAAGGCTGAGTCAGTTGGGGTTGTTCAGCCTGGAGAAGACAAGGTTCCGGGGAGACCTTATAGCGGCCTTTCAATACTTAAAGGGGGCTTATAAGAAAGATGGGGACAAACATTTTAGTAGGGCCTGTTGCAATAAGACAAGGGGCAATGGTTTTAAACTAAAAGAGGGTAGATTTAGACTAGATATAAGGAAGAATTTTTTTTACGATGAGGGCGGTGAAACACTGGAACATGTTGCCAGAGAGGCGGTAGATGCCCCATCCCTGGAAACCAAGGTCAGGTTGGGCGGGGCTGTGAGCAACCTGATCTAGTTGAAGATGTCCCTGCTCATTGCAGGGGGGGTTGGACTAGATGACCTTTAAAGGTCCCTTCCAACCCAATTTTTTCTATGATCCTATGATTCTAAGTTTTGACTGCCTCTTACCTGCCACAGGTGGCCTGCCCTGCTGCCTCTCTGCATCCCTGTGGGAATGTCACATACCTGATATCAGACAGATAAAATCCTGCCAGAAGTGTCCTTAGTACCCCTGCTGAAGTGGCAAGTACAATACATAAGTATGGGAGCCAGGTCTTAAGAATATTCTGAACTTCATGCTGCTCCTGAGACCAACTAGCTCTTTATAGAGGTACTGAGCACAAATGAGGGGGCAGGCAGACATCACTGAATGGCAGGAGTTTATTGAGTACTCAGCTCCCTTGTTAGTTCCTGTGAATCCAGCATTGCCCACCCTATCCCAAGCCTGTGCTTGTTTGAGAGTATAGCCAGAGTTGGGTCGGTGCCAGGTACCTCCTGGGGGATGAGGATGACCATCACCAAAAGGCTGAAGTGAGTCAAGACCTCCCCTCACACCGTTGGGAAACCCCTCTATTTGGAAAGGAGTTTGATATTTAATATACCCTCAGTGATGGAGTGCTGCAGTGACCATGACAGATGCAGCAATACTTGAGGAAATTTAGAAGAGTGACTGACAAAGTGTTGTCTTCTCAAAATCTGCAGAGCAGCACAAAACCAACTAGAATAGTGAAGATTGTACAGAAACAGGTGCTAACACTGAATGACTAAAGTAAGAAAAAGGGAACACTAATATCACTTCAAAAAAATACCTTCCCAGAAAAGTCACAGCCTCTAGTAATTGACACCCCAAGGACTACTTAAGTCAAAAGTAGTATATTTAATAGCCCTTGCTGGATTTTTCCTTCCATGAAATTTGTCCAGTCGCTTTTTGAATCCATGGAAGTTTTCATCATTCCCCACTTCCTGTGGCAAGAAGTTACATAACTTAATGAAATTGCCATCTGAGAGGCTCAGATAAGACAATAGAGTGTTAGATATCTTCTAATTCTTTATTTGAAGAGGCAATGAACAATCATTCCCTACATGCTTTTTTTCCTGTCACTAATGATTTTGTTGACATCCATATCTGGTTCCTTTTCAGTCTTTTTGCAAAGTGAAGAGTTCTAGTGTACTTGTTCCTTCTTCCAAGCCATTCCTTCTCATCAATCACCTGTTTTGCCATACTATGAAACATTTCCAGTGCTACATCTACACATCTTTTAAATACCTCCAGGGATGGTGACTCAACCACTTCCCTGGTGTTGTGGTTTAACCCCAGCCAGCAACTAAGCACCACGCAGCCGCTCACTCACTCCCCCCCCATCCAGTGGGATGGGGAGAAAATCGGGAAAAAGAAGTAGAACTCATGGGTTGAGATAAGAACGGTTTAATAGAACAGAAAAGAAGAAACTAATAATGATAATGCTAACACTAATAAAATGACAACAGTAGTAATAAAAGGATTGGAATGTACAAATGATGCGCAGGGCAATTGCTCACCACCCACCGACCAACACCCAGCTAGTCCCTGAGCGGCGATTCCCTGCCCCCACTTCCCAGTTCCCATACTAGATGGGACATCACATGGTATGGAATACCCCGTTGGCCAGTTTGGGTCAGGTGCCCTGGCTGTGTCCTGTGCCAACTTCTTGTGCCCCTCCAGCTTTCTCGCTGGCTGGGCATGAGAAGCTGAAAAATCCTTGACTGTAGTCTAAACATTACTTAGCAACAACTGAAAACTTCAGTGTTATCAATATTCTTCGCATACTGAACTAAAAACATAGCACTGTACCAGCTACTAGGAAGACAGTTAACTATCCCAGCTGAAACTGGGACACCTGGGCAGACTGTTCCAGTGCTTGATAACCCTTTTGGTGAAGGCATTTTTCCTAATATCCAACCAAAACCTCCCCTGGCACAACTTGAGGCCCTTTCCTCTCATCCTGTCTCTTGTTACTTGGGAGAAGAGACCAACACCCACCTTGCTACAACTTCCTTTCAGGTAGCTATAGAGAGTGATAATGTGGCAGCTGCTGGCTTCAAACAGTGCCACCATAATGTTTTCTGTAAGAGTGTGGGGGAGGGGGGGAATGATCCCAAATATTTATTTTTAAACTCATAGCTATGAGACTTGATTCCTGGATTCTGAGTATTAGATAAGTTAATGAGAAATTAAGCAATGCTACTTTAAAGCTTGTTTTAGAGTCTTGCAAAACCTAGCTAGTTAGGACTATGGAACATAACTACTCCAGAAGTAGTTATAACTGAACAGTCAAAGAATTTAGCTTCCCTCCATATTGGGAAATACACAGTGAGTATATAGTAACTGATGTCAGCACTTGGGGGTGGGCGGCCTCTTGAGAATGGAGGCTGTATGGAAATTCTCATGTTCTGGTGTCGTGGTTTAACCCCAGCCAGCAACTAAGTACCATGCAGCCACTCACTCCCTCCCCCCCCACCCAGTGGGATGGCAGAGAAAATTGGGAAAAGAAATAAAACTCGTGGGTTGAGATAAGAACGGTTTAACAGAACAGAAAAAGAAGAAACTAATAATGATAATGATAACAATAATAAAGTGACAGCAGTAATGATAAAAGCATTGGAATATACAAATGATGCACAGTGCAATTGCTCACCACCCACCGATAGACGCCCAGTTAATCCCCAAGCGGCGATCCCCCCGCCCCCACTCCCCCCCCCGAGTTTATATACTAGATGTGACATCACATGGTATGGAATACCCCGTTGGCCAGTTTGGGTCAGCTGCCCTGGCTGTGTCCTGTGCCAGCTTCTTGTGCCCCTCCAGCTTTCTCGCTGGCTGGGCATGAGAAGCTGAAAAATCCTTGACTTCAGTCTAAACATTCTTCTCATACTGAACTCAAAACATAGCACTGTACCAGCTACTAGGAAGACAATTAACTCTATCCCAGCTGAAACTGGGACATCTGGACAAAGAAGGAAGAGAAGGAAGAGGGACCTATTGCCTTGTAAGAGATTTAGCCAAGGGGAGTGTCTTCACTGACTGCTGTGTACAGTAGAACTGCATGACACTAGCAACAGAACTAAAAATAATTTCAAGTGTAATAGAGGGCAAACTAGGAAATTACCATTGATTCCAAATGCTGTTACAATTCCTTTAATATTTGTAAGTTTAAAATATAAGATGTAGTAAAACCTGAAACTTCTCCCCACATGAAGATAAAGTTAAGAAGACACAAGCTTATTGCAGATTCACCAAAATGACAAAATATCGCTTGACAGGAGCTGTCTATTGTGAGAGACTGGAAGAGCTAATGTCTCAAACATTGTGGTGGGGCAAGTTCTGCTTAAAGACAAACCCTGCACAGCAAGGAACCAAGGTGAAAAGCCCATCAGCTCAGACATCAGCAACAGGAGGGGGAGGGTGTGCTGGAGGGTGCACAGCTCCCTGTTCTGATAAGCTGTTCTGATTGATACAAAGATCAAACAATGGCCAGTCTGTAGGGAAGGAGAAGTTACTCCCCAAATGACCCCCAAGCCCAAAGGCTCACAAACTGCTCATTAGCCTGACGAGTTTGGGTGCCCGCCTCAAGGAGGGGCAAGGATGATAAAAGGATACCAACTGAAGCCCCAGGCGCGCAAGCCCACTGGAACTGGACCCCTCAGCTAACTGAACCAATGCTGGACCCAGGACTGGTGAAATCTTTCTCTCTTCCTTTTTCTCTCTCTGTCGTCTTCTCTCTTTCCTTTTCCTTTTCCACAATCCCTACACCTCATCCGTTTCAAGATATAAACCATTGACCAAGTCTGAGACTAAGAGTGGATCCAGCTGCCCCTAGGCCCTTCTCTGAGGAGGAGTATAGAAAGCAAGGGGGGTCTGCTCTGAACCTCGTGACTCAACGGGAGGGATCGCCTTATTCCCTGAATTGATGTATATGGTTACCCTGGGTTACACGGTTTACTGAGGTAGTTCCATGCCAATTCCTGTTGTGAGAAACCCTGCCACCTACTACCACACCTCCCCAGTTCAGTTTGCTTCTGTCATGAATAAAATCTTTAACTAATCATTTGGTGTCGTTTCACCTTAATTTAGCCCGAGGGAATTCCAAATTAAACACGGCTCCCTGGTCTGTCCAGTCTGGGTCGTGACATCTATTTACTTAGCATTCTATCCTACAGTAAAAAACATATTCAACAAAAGTCTCAGTCTAAGCTTTTTTTTTTTTTTCTTGCAAAACAGTTAGAAACTGAAATTGCATTCTATATATTCTATATATATATTGCCACACTGCTTTGATTTGAAGAGATGGAGTACACGTTTCAACCAATTTTATTTGGCAGCAATGCTCAAGTACTTGGATGTTAAATCACCTCTGAGAAATACACTTTATTTTCTGTTATCTACCAGACGTTGTAGCATTCATAACTTCTTTGCTTTCCCTACTTTATAGCTTTAAATGATCCATTTTATAATAGCACAGTTTAAATTAATAAGCATGTGCAATAAAAGGAACAGCAGAAAGAAATTAGTCTTGTTCTACAAAGAGGGCTTATCTAATGAACGGATGTTCCTGAAAGCCTATATTGGTAATAAGACCCTGATAATTAAAGGCATTGGGGTACCTAACAATTTAGATATTTAAGTAGAACTTTCAAAAACCTGTGTGCACCTAATTTGCTTAAAGTTAAACTTACCAGCTTTTGAAAATCTCAGTGAAGCTTCTATCCACATCTTCAGCTATTTTAATGGCTTAAAAATAAAACTTTAAACATCCTTAGGTGATAACTGCCTGGAAGGAAAAATGGCAATAACACTGAGTAAAGTATGGGTGTTTTAGGCAACTGTATTGGCTATTCCTTCAGCAGTGCCATAAGAGATGCCCACTTTCGTGCCTACAACAGTGAGGAGACTACAGTTAAAGAAAATTACTGCAATTGCTTTCAGCCATAGGAGCATCCAAACCTCTCAAATAAATTGGAAAGTAGCTGGAGAAAGCCTGTATTCAAGACACTTTATCTTGCCAGGACTCAAATGAGCCCCTGCACTTCATGTGAAGGTATACTCTCTTATACTTCAGATATACTAGGGTAATTTATATTGGAGAGTCCAGTAATTCTGTTTTTCATTCCCAGGATGCCTGTGGAAATGAGATGCTATCTTTCACTTCAGACTGCTCAGTTAGCTATAATGATAGGTAAGATTTGAAAACAAGAATATACTCTTTTAAACAACACGGTTTTGCAGTAAAAGAACAAAGTTAAATAATACAAAATAATAAAATAAAATTATAATAAAACCTAAAGATGTTCCTTGGCTGTTTAGCATCTCAAGTCCTATATCTTTTTCTTATACTAAGCTGAAATTTCCCTCCTTTGAGATGAAGTCTTTCCTGCTTCAGTTACCAAAAAAGACTACCACCTCCTCCTTCTCTAGTCCTCTCCCCACCCATAAATTCAAAGGCAGGCTGAAGACTTACAATCTACCTCCCTTAACCAAAGAAGGTTAATACAAAATATGACCCTTTTTCCCACGTGTGGTGGGTTGATCCTGGCAGGCAGCTAAGCACCACACCGGGGAGGGGGGGGATGATAGAAAGAACAAAGATAAGATAACTCATGGGTCAAGGTAAAAATAGTTTAATAAGCAAAGGAAAGAGGAAGAAGAACAAAACAAAACAAGTGATACAAAGGCAATCACTTGCTACCTCCCACAAGGAGACTGATGCCCAGCCAGTCCCTGAGCAATGGCAACCTCCCCCAAACCCCCTCCCCTCTGTTCTTATTACTGAGCATGACGTTATATGTTATGGAATATCCTTTTGGTCAGTTCAGGTGAGCTGTCCTGTCGTGGTCGAGATGGACAAATGACAAGTATGCATTCTTATAGTACAAGCAAAGAAGGTTTTTTTTATTACTACAAGCCAGCAAATTTATACCCATTATACTTGTTACCTTGTACATATGTCTGTCCCTCATTGGTCAGAAAGTTGTCAGAAGCTGTTTTTCTCACCCCTCATTGGGGGACTTTTTCAGGTTCCTTATCACAACTGCAAACGGTCAACACATTCCTTAAACTTAGTTTCCCAGGCATGCTTCTCATCCTTTCTTGTTCTCTCACGGGAACACTGCAATCTTGTCAAGGTCAATATCCTCCCCAGGCTCCTCGGTCCAGCCGAGGTCCTCCACAATTTCCCCTTTTTGTTTTTGCGCCAAATATGCCATGTGAATTGTCCGCTGCAGGGCCCTTTGCAGCAAGGACAGCACACATGGGAGGATGCTCAATACAATGATAATAATTGCCAATATTAATAATCCTGTTTTCAATACTCCCTTTAACCACCCTCCAATCCCCCATTGAGAGAACAAGCCATCCAACCCCAAAAAACCCCCAACATCTTCTGTCAGCTTCTGCACCTCCTTTCGCAGCTGTTGGATACTCTGGAACACTGACACCAAATGACCTGATAGGTTCATACAACACACACTATTAAGGTTTTCACAGCTGTGGCCATGGGCCAACAATAGAAAATCAATAGCTGCTCTGTTTTATAGCATAGCATGGCATATAGAATCTATATCTAGCAATAATCCAGAAAGAGCTTGTGATGTAGCATTGCTTTGCGTGCTTAGCCAGCATCCCTCTTGGCCCATAGCATTTGCAAGCATTAATCATACGTTCATCTTGGGCTGCGATGGTACCCATATTGCAACCACTACTCTGAGGAGACTGCAGCAGGCGATGACACTTCTAAGTAGGGTTTTACCAGTCATGCTGGCACCCATCGCGGTCCAGTATCTGTGGAGACACAAGCATAACCTCTACCCCAGGTTAATAAGTCACAAGGTGCAGACCATTGACCCGTCTGCAGGTCCCGTATCTGAACCTTAACCCCGGGGGTCACACCAGATATACTTGTCAATGAGCCAAAATGACGCAGCATTGGTGGTTGTTGAACATCATCAGTGACCTGCAAAAAATTTAAGACGTACGTGGCCTTGTTAAGTCGAGCCTCCAGGCCCTCACCCATCATTCCCCCTTTTTGTTTTTGAAGCACATGCTTTAGAGTTCCATGGGCGTGCTCTACAATGCCTTGTCCTGTGGGAGAATGAGGGATACCGGTGACATGGGTAATTCCCCAAAGCTGCAAAAAGGCAGTCACCTTGGTAGAAAGATAAGCTGGACCGTTGTCAGTCTTAATCTGCTGAGGTACACCAGCCACAGAAAACGCTCATTGCCAGTGTCGAATAACATCCCTGGCGGCTTCACCTGTATGAGCGGTGGCAATAACAACAGAAGAAAAAGTATCAATAGACACATGCACGTATTTCAACTGCCCAAACTCAGGAATATGTGTCACGTCAGTCTACCAGATTTGCAAGGCTCGAAGGCCTCTAGGATTGGTTCCATAATAATGAGGTACATGGTGGCCCTGACAGTCAGGGCACACGGCGACGATGGCACGAGCCTCAGAGTTCGACAATCAAAATTGCCGCTTTAAGGCCCGATGTCCTTGGTGAAAAAAACTATGAGCTTCAATCGACTGTTGTCTCACATTTGGTACTGGACCTATTGCCACCCCCGATACGAGACCATCTGCACGAGCATTCCCTTCCACAATAAAACCAGGCAAGCTTGTGTGGCTTTTAATATGCATGACATAATATGGGTAGCGGCGTTCCTGAATCTCCATCCATAACAGCTTCAACACCCCAAATAACTTTTCATTTCCCACCTGACCAAGCACAGCCTTATCCAGTCTTTGAACCAAACCTGCCACATAAGCTGAATCGGTGACAACATTTACAGGATCTGGAAAATGCTGAAACACCATCAACATTGCTCTAAGTTCTACAACTTGAGGGGAGCCTTCTTGCTGTTCTATCTTCTGTTGCCATTGCTGGCCATCATGCCACACAATGGCTGCTTTTCCTGTTTTTCCTGAACCGTCAGTGGACACCGTGGGACCACTCACTGGCTTAGTTGCTTTTGTGCAAAGCGTATTTGACTTCCCATTTTAATTAACGGATGAGAGGGAAGATGATACCCAATTTGCCCAGTATAATTTGCCAAGGCTGCTTGCAATGTGGAGCTATTAGTGAGACACCATTCAAAATAATCGGTTTTAACAGGCACAGTGATACATTCCGGGTCCCTGGCTATCAATTCCATACATCGAATTCGGGTCTTCATGATAATTTGGGCTAAAAGCTCAAAAAGACCTGGGGCGGTTTTGTTTGGTCTGAACGGTAAGAAGGCCCATTCTAACACATGCAATGGATCCGGCCAATCAGAATTCCATTGTGCGATCATGGCAAAAGGTACCAATTTGTCTATTAATACAAAAACCTGAATTGAAACTGTCAGATCAATTCTCCGCACATGTCTATGCACAATTGCTTGCTCTACTTCTGTAATTACTTGTTTTGCCTCAGGGGTTAATGCCCGTGGTGCAGCAATGTCTGTATCACCCTTCAATAAATCCAAAAGTGGCTGTGATTTTGATGATGGCAACCCTAAATAGGGTTGAACCCAATTGATCACTCCAGCCAATTTTTGTACATCGTTTAAAGTTTTTATCTCCAATTGTAACTGAATGGGTTGTGGTGCGACCGTCTGATTTAATATTTTCATACCCACATACAGCCACGGCTGTTGACGCTGTACCTTTTCAGGTGCAATAACTAGGCCTAATCGCTGTAGTGAATCACATGCTGTGACTTCCATTTTGCTTAACGTCTGTTGAGATAGAGCAGTGTAAGAGTCGGTCAGAAAATCAGCATTGTCTCAACATTGTCATCAGGAACATGAACAGTACGCTACCTGACAACGGCCTGTTTGGAGCGCAGCGGCCAGTCCCATGGATGGAATGTGCGGTACAAGGTTCCTGGAAGGTACCTGGCTGGAACTGTTAGAGATAACCACATAGCTACTGTCAAAAAGGATGGATTGCAACTGTTGCCATAACATCGATGAAGAAATCATGAACTTTAGACGAACTTTGCTTCATTGTAATACCAAAACACACCTCCTGGTCGAAGGCTGCCTGCCTCCAAGACTTACCATGCCTTGGACACTGACCCTGTGCCTGCGTGATAGCCTCGCTTGAGAAGGGCGGAGATATGATAATTGTATTCTGAGAAGGGCGGAGACTCCTGAGGCAGAGGTGGAGCAAGGTGTGTTACTAAGCATAAAAGATGTCTTCTGAACAACGGGAGTTTGAAGCTTCCCCACCAAGGACCACGACGATCGACAACGCAGCATCAGTTGGACCCAGGACCGTTAGGACGTCTTGAGATCAGCAGTGGTAGCTATAACCTCTCTTTCTTCTCTCTCTAAACTTAACTTTACTTTTGTCCTTTCTTTCACCCATCTCTAACTATCGCGTGCCTCCTCACAGGCAATACAATAAAGTTTTACTGTGTGATTACTGCTATCCCCTTTGGTGTTGGTCACCTTAATTTTGCACTTTTGAGATCGTAGCAAACGAACCATCACAAGTCCACCGAGTGGACCGTGACAAGCGGCTAACAAAATGTCATCCATATAATGATAACAATAACATGTTGGGAATGCAGCATGAACTGGACTTAAGGCCTTTGCCACAAACCACTGACAAATGGTGGGAGAATTTTTCATTCCCTGAGGCAAAACTTTCCAATGATACCTTTTCGCCGGCTCACTGTTCTTCACTGAAGGTACAGTGAAAGCAAACTTCTCCATATCAGGTGCGGCTAAAGAGATGGTGAAAAAACAATCTTTTAAGTCCATTACAATAATTTCCCATTGCATTGGAATCATAGTTGGAGAAGGTAACCCTGGCTGCAATGCCCCCATGGTTGCTATTACCTCATTAATCTTCCGTAAATCATGCAATAGCCTCCATTTTCCAGATTTCTTTTTGATCACAAACACTGGTGTGTTCCATGGGCTATGAGAGGCCTCGATATGTCCTGCGGCCAATTGTTCTGCAACTACAGACTTCAAGGTGAGGAGTTTTTCTTGATTGAGGGGTCACTGATCCACCCACACTGGTTTATCTGTTAACCAGGTCAGTGCCAGTGTCGGGCGCTCCACGCCCTGCAGCACAGTGGCCCCTATGAAAAATCCGTGGTAAGACGCACCCCCCATTGATCCAACGCATCTCGACCCCATAAATTAAGTGGCAAAGTGGTGACATTTGGCCTCACAGTAGCTTTCTGTCCCTCTGGGTTGTTTATTAGTACAGGTTTTGCTGCAATAAAACTATTTGAAACTCCACCTACACCCAACAGTCCTTCCGCATTTACAACCAATGGCCACGAGGAGGGCCAGTTATGCTGCGCTATGATGGTCATATCAGCCCCAGAGTCCAGCAAACCTATCAATTTTATCTGTGATGGGGATGCATTTGCCATAGTGAGGGTACAGGTAATTTCTGGCCTACTTTCCATAATGTGTTGTGACCAAAATACCTGCGGCTTTCCAGTGGACCCAAAACCTTGAGTACCATGAATTACCTGTTCTGTCGCAGGCACACAGCTCATAAATGGTACGAGTTGAGCAATTCGTGTGCCTCCTTTTATAGTGACTGGAGGGGTTGCATTAGATACCATTGCACATATTTGCCTGTGATAATCAGCATCAATAACTCCCACATGCACCATTAACCCTTGCAAAGTACTACTTGATCATCCTATTAGTAAGGCACTTAATCCTTTACCAATCGGTCCCCAGGCTTCCAGGGGCACTTTATGCACTCCTTGGGTAGATAAAGTCACTGTGTGGGCGGTGCATACATCCATCCCGGCTGCTCCTTGGGTTTGTCCCCGTAACTTGTCACAAAGGCTTGTGGTGTCTGCGCTGGCTGTTGTACCAGAAAGGGGTTGCTGGAGTGGTAGGGCATTTGTGTCTGCACACGCCCCTTCACTCTCTTTCTGCAGTTTCCCGACTGGAGGGCTTGACCGTTAGCATGAAATTTAGATTTACATTGCTTTGCAAAGTGTCCCAGCTTTCCACACTTAAGACATGTAGCTGCTCCCACGGCCACCTGCTCGGTTCCTCCTTTTCTATTTTTAGTGGGACAGTTAGCCTTGACATGTCCAGTCTGCCCGCAGCAGTAACATTTCTGATTAGACATACGCATTGCAGACATAGCTGTAGCTAATGCAGACATTTTGTGTTCAACAGACCCCACCTTCCCGCAAGCCGTAATCATAGCTTTTAGGTTTGGATCCCCAGGGAGCATCTCAATCACCTTTTGACAATCTGCGTTAGCATTGTCACGGGCTAACTGTTTTACCAGCATTTCTCGTATATGTGCATCAAATACCTGCCGCTCTGTAGCCCCCATCAATTTCTCTACAAACAACAGAAACGGTTCCTTAGCCCCCTGTTTAATCATGGTATATCTTGCCTTAGGCTCTGCCAGCTCCACCGTTCGGAGCAAAGCTTCTACACCAATAGTCTTTACTTGCTCCAATACAAGCGGATGCCATTGAGCCTGATGTTGAGGATTATTAAATTGACCAGTCCCAGTCAGAACATCAGCTCCGTTACCATAACGTGGATGGGTTTGTGAAAGCTGCAAATTGTGTACTGCTTGCACCTCTGCTCTCTGAGTCCAGATACTACGAAAAATGGTGCATTGCACAGGTTGGAAAATAATTTGAGCAATTTGAGCAACATCATAAGGTGTCATTTCTTCCATAGTTAATAGGTGTATTAATTGCATAACTGCGGGGGAGTTGGGACCATATTGCGCAGTTGCCTTTTGTAAATCCTGTATAACTTTCCACGAATATGGTCTATGTTCATCCATAATTCCTTGTCCTGGATCACCCCGTACCACGGGGAAAGCCATCGCCCCAGTCCCCCTTAAATTCGTTTCACCGGAGTTGCCTGCTGTTACAGGAACGTTAATTTGCTCGGAGAAGTCCCAATTTCCTTCTTGCAGAGCTCGAGCTTTCACCTGCTGCCAGAATTTCAGGGGGTTGTGGGGATTGACAGTAATTCGAGCCGGCGGAAGGACCCAGGGCTGTCCTCGGCAACGCGAGCCTCCCTGTAATTGTCCCTCCTTCGGTGTTCCCGCAGACCCCCCAGATCAGGATTCCCCATATCATTGTCCATGGGATCATCCCAACCCTCTGATGTTTCGGCTGGCAGAGGGGGGTACAGGCATGAGGTCCCCTGTTCCCCTCCCCGCGCCCGGGGAGCGCTATTCATCCCTTCTCGATCCTCTGAATCAGGCGGCAAGGGGAGGGGCGGACGGGTTAACCGGCGCCTCTGCCGTTTCAGCGGGGCATACGTCACGACCAGGAAGCAAGTCCTGGGGCCGCTTATACGTTCTGTCTTTAATAGTCCGAGGATGTCCTGGGGGCTGCTCATCATCAGAGTCATCAACGAAAGGGTTCTTTTGTCGGCCCCGTGGCTTTGGCCGCCCTGCACGCTCGCCAGAGGACTGGGCAACAGACACCACGTCCTCTGTGGGAGAGGACTGTCCTCCCCCCGCGATAGGGACGTCTGGCTCCTTCATCCTATCCCTTTGTTCTCTAATGTCTTTGACGGTTTCAAGGAGCAGGTACCACGTCATCAGGAGGCTGGCTGCCTCCTTAGATCCTCGGGACGCACTGTCAAACAGCTTGTCCCCGAGTCCTTGCCACACAGGCACACTAAATGCAGTCACTGTATCTGCTTTATATCCGTGTTGCTTGCCCCATAGGTGCATTTTCTGCAACATGAACTCTTCTACTTTAGGTCCTCTCTTTTGCAATATTACTTTCCACGTATTTACAATTCCAGCGTCCTCTTTACTGAGGGTCCCGCCCATGTTCCCGGCAGCTCACCTGCTTATCTCCAGGTGTCAAGTATCGGTCCGGACTAGCAGCTCTTCCCGCCACTCTCAAGCTATGCCGGGCTCCGTCTCCACTGCTCTCCTCGCAGTCACAAGCATTATTTACAGCATCACGTCGGGGTCACCAATTGTCGTGGTCGAGACGGACAAACGACAAGTACGCATTCTTATAGTACAAGCAAAGAAGGTTTTTTTATTACTACAAGCCAGCAAATTTATACCCATT
This sequence comes from Astur gentilis, assembly GCF_929443795.1. Lineage (NCBI taxonomy): Eukaryota > Metazoa > Chordata > Aves > Accipitriformes > Accipitridae > Astur > Astur gentilis. The sequence continues at coordinate 33,543,913 of NC_064918.1, forward strand.
ATACTTGTTACCTTGTACATATGTCTGTCCCTCATTGGTCAGAAAGTTGTCAGAAGCTGTTTTTCTCACCCCTCATTGGGTGACTTTTTCAGGTTCCTTATCACAACTGCAAATGGTCAACACATTCCTTAAACTTAGTTTCCCAGGCATGCTTCTCATCCTTTCTTGTTCTCTCACGGGAACACTGCAATCTTGTCAAGGTCAATATCCTCCCCAGGCTCCTCGGTCCAGCCTAGGTCCTCCACACTGTCCTAGTTGTATCCCCTCCCAACCTACTTCCTGGGGGGTCCAGAGTGAGAAACAGAAGGCCTTGGTGCTGTACAAACACTGTTCAGCAATAGCTAAGACACTGGTGTGTTATCAACACTGTTTTGGTCACAGATCCAAAACATAGGACTATGTGGATTGCTATGAAGAAAATCCACTCCATCCCAGCAAGACCCAGTATACCATGCTATTCCAAGCTAGATTTCCATCTCTTAAGACTTTGCTAGCTTTTTTCTTCTGAGTAAGTACCAGTATGCCACATAGTATTACCAGAGAGAGTCTCCAAAACTTTCATCCTGCTACTTAAAGTCTTCTGGTGAAGAAGCCTTGACTGCAGTCTACTCTTTGCTATCATAAACTTCTAAACGTACATTGGTAAAATAGAAGCTTCGAAGTCATGTACCATCAACCATCAAACACACAGTATTATGTTCATTACTACTTTCTCCTCATGAGGCATATTATAAAGACTAACAACAGAATAGAATAGACTATTTCAGTTGGAAGGGACCTACAACGATCATCTACTCCAACTGCCTGACCAATTCAGGGCTGACCACAAGCTAAAGCATGTTATTAAGGGCATTTTCCAAACACCTCTTAAACACTGACAGGCATGGGGCATCGACCACCTCTCTAGGAAGCCTGTTCCAGTGTTTGACCACCCTTTCGGTAAAGAAATGCTTCCTAATATCCAGTCTAAACCTCCCCGGTGCAGCTTTGAACCATTCCCATGCGTCCTATCACTGGATATCAGGGAGAAGAGATCAGCACCTCCCTCTCCACTTCCCCTCCTCAGGAAGCTGTAGAGCACAATGAGGTCACACCTCAGCCTCCTATTCTCCAAACTAGACAAACCCAAAGTCCTTGGCCGCTCCTCATAGGACATGCCTTCCAGCCCTTTCACCAGCTTTGTTGCCCTCCTCTGGACGCGTTCAAGGACCCTAACATCCTTCTTAAATTGTGGGGCCCAGAAATGCACACAGTACTCGAGGTGAGGCCACACCAATGCTGAATACAGCGGGATCATCACCTCTTTTGACTGGCTGGTTATACTGTGTTTATGCACCCCAGAATGCGGTTTGCCCTCCTGGCTGCCAGGGCACACTGCTGACTCATATTGAGCCTGCTGTCAACCAGCACCCCCAGGTCCCTTTCTGCGGGGCTGCTCTCCAGCCACTCCTCTCCCGATCTGTACTTGTGCCCAGCATTACTCCATCCCAGGTGCAGAATCTGGCATTTGTTCTTGTTAAATTTCATCCCATTAATCATTGCCCAATGCTCCAATCTATCTAGATCCTTCCGCAAGGCCTCTTGTCTAACTGCTTAGAGAGGTAGGCAACTGCCCATCGATATGGACCCAGGTTTTGTGCTAATATTCCCAGGGCAATGCCCTGCTTCTCGTGGGAGTAAAGAAGAAATGGCTTACTTACATCTGGGAGTCCCAAGGCTGGGGCCGACATCAAAGCCTTTTTCAGTAGCTCAAAGGCTCGTTTGGTTTCCTTGTTCCACTCATGGTGTTTCTGCTCAGTGGCTGTCAGCGCATACAGTGGTTTAACAAGCAATCCATAATTATAGATCCACAATCGGCACCACCCTGTCATTCCCAGAAAAGTTCGTAACTCTTTTACTGTCTGAGGTCTCCGAGTTTGGCATATTGCCTCTTTACGGGCTTGTCCCAAAGTTCTTTGTCCTGCACTAATTTCATAGCCCAAATAATTCACTTTGCGTTGTATTACCTGTGCTGCCTTCTTGGATACCCGGTACCCCTGGAGTCCCAGGAAATTCAACAGACTCACCGTCCATGTCATACAATCTTTCTCTGTTTTGGTGGCGATCAGGATATAATCCACATACTGCAACAGCTTCCCCTCCTCAGACAGGGCTTCCCAGGATTCTAAGTCTTTCGCAAGCTGATTGCCAAAAATGGTAGGACTATTCTTAAATCCTTGTGGCAACACCGTCCAAGTGAGCTGGGTCTTTCGACCACTCTTGGGGTTTTCCCATTCAAATGCAAATAATTTTTGGCTGGCTTCATGGAGAGGGAGGCAAAAGAAACCATCCTTCAAATCTAAAACAGTAAACCAAGTTAATTCAGGTGTTAATACGGTCAACAGGGTATATGGGTTTGCCACTACCAGGTAAAGATCTTCAGTTATCTTATTCACCGCCCGTAAGTCTTGGACCACGCGATATGACCGATCGGGCTTCCAAACAGGTAATATAGGGGTATTGAATTCAGACTCACACTCTTTTAATAATCCCAACTGCAAAAATTTTTCTATCACCGGCCGGATTCCTTCTCCGTCTTCCTTCTTTAGGGGATATTGTTTAATTCTTACCTGATTGCGGCCTTCCTTGATCCTAACTTCAACAGGGGGGGCACTTTTCGCTCTTCCAGGTGCATCGGTAGCCCATACCCCCGGATACACTTGGTTTAAGATGTCCTCGTTTATGCTTCCTTCTAGGGGGAGACTGGTTAAGGTTAGGCTCAATATTTGAATATATTGCTGATCTTTCACCTCCAGAGTAATTTCTCCCTTTTCGAATACAATTTTTGCTTCCAATTGTTCCAACAAGTCCCTTCCCAAAAGTGCCTTTGGGGAGTTGGTCATATATAAAAAATTATGAATGCCCCACTGTTTTCCTAATTTATATTCTAAAGGTTTACAAAAATATGCCTTTTCACTTTGGCCAGTTGCTCCTTTCACCATGACATAATCATCTCCCAGGGGCATTAAAGCTTGGTTCAGAACTGAGTATGTTGCTCCCATATCTACCAAGAATTCTATTTCTTGTTGTGTCTTCCCTAGCTTAATTATAACCAGTGGATCCGCTAGGGTAGATTCCCATCAATCTCCCTCCACATGGGCTACTGTTTTTCCTGTTTGAGCCCTCTGATCCTCCTTCTTGTTCTTTGGGCATTCCTTTTTCCAATGACCAAATTTCTTACACAAAGCACATTGATCCTTGCCCAGTCGGGGCAAGCCTCGCCTAGGCCCTCTTTCTCTTTCTTCCTGGATAACAGGATTTCTTTACCCCTGCCTATATCCTTCTTCTCTGTTACTAAATACTCTCCATGCTTCATCCAATAATATTTCTAAATTCCTACCCTCTGTAGGGCGTAATTTTTGAAGTTTGCGCCTTATATCCCCTGTAGATTGACCCAAAAACAGGGAGACCGATTGTTGTATTCCTACTTCTGACCCAGGATCCAGCGGTGTGCTGCGGCGCATTGCATCCCTCAATTGATCCAGGAATTCAGATGGAGACTCGGAAGGACTCTGACTGCATATAAAGGTGACCAATTTATAGTTTTGGGGATTGCCCTCTCCGTTCCTTTTGTAATCCAATCCTGATAACCCTGCAATCTTTCCATATGTGCAGATCTATTAACATCCCACTTTGGGTCTTGGAGAGGGAAATATTCCTTAACGTCCCCTCCTGTAATCTTATAATGATCTTCAGCAAGGTTCCCTGCTGTTTTTAAAATCAGCTGTTTCTCTGTCTTGGTCATATATTCCAATAATAGCTGTATATCCTTCCAATCAGGGTTATGCTGTTTTACAATAAATTGGAAATGTTTAGTTACACTTGCTGGATCACTCTTATAATCTTTTGCAACCTTTTTCCATTGCCCTAGGTCAGCAGTAGAAAAGGGTACCTTGATTAACATCGTCCCACCATCCGGCCTCACTGCCTCTCAGAGAGGTGCTTGTAAAGCTGTTGAGGTAGTTTTCTTCCTAGTACGGTGTCGTGATTTCAGCCCGGCCGGTAACAAAGGACCACGCAGCCGCTCGCTCACTCCTCCGCCCCCCTCCGGTGGGATGGGGAGGAGACGGAGGAGAGAAAAGGAAAAGAAACTGGAACCTCGAGGGTTGAGATAAAGGCAGTTTACTGGGACAAACACAAAAGAGATTACAACAACAACAACGGCACTAATGAAAAAAAAGTATACAAAAAGAGTGATGCACAGTGCAACTGCTCACCACCCGGGACCTGACGCTCCGCCACTTCCCCCACCGAAAAAACAGAGGCCACCCCCCGGCCCGCTCCCCATTTATATACTGGGCAGGATGTCACATGGTATGGAATAGCTCCTTGGCTAGTTCAGGTCAGCTGCCCCGGCTATGCCCCCACCTCCCAGGTTCCTGTAAAAATTAACTCTATCCCAGCTGAACCCAGGACATTATCCACCCCTTATTCTATACCATCTACATCATGCCCAGATCTTACTTTTTTTTATTTTTTTCCAATCAACCACTACAACTTTCCTTGTCTTATATATAAGTATATGGACTTCACCCCCTGACCTCGCACAAACACACACGGTGTTCCTTTAGCCTATGGGCTTTCCCTCTAATGTGTCCATCAATTTTGGGGCTCTATCTGTTGTAACAGTTCTTCAGGATAAGAGAGAGATGGTGTGAGATGTTGGGTTGTTGTACGCTGCCTCTGGAACTTGTGGCTAGTACATTTGGTGTAACTCATGCCCCTGGTCTGCAGGTCGAAGATGTTGATCTTGAGGAAATTGGTGGGTGCCAGTTCAAGTTCTATCGCTGTTGTACTTGGCTCAGTTTCAAAAGTCCATCCTGTAGTCATTTGGATAATTCTCACAATAATACCCTTGATATGGCATATAGACACTATAGATACAATGACATGCATTGGCAGGTTATTTAGCAGTTAAATATCATACAGCCCAATTCACTGGCTATTCTCTCCCAAAATCAAATCTCCCTGAGGTACACATCGAACCTCCCCATCCTTCTGCATCACCCACCAGGTGTACCCAGGTCCTTGAGCAAAAACAACCCCTTGAATGGGTTTGCTTCTGCTTGAGGGAGGACTAACCCAGACTGTCTTTCCTAACATACTCCTCATGCGCACTACAGGGACTTTATCCCCTTCTACAGTATGTGGATCTCTTGGTTGGGCGGGGCCAGCCCGATTGGCGGATCCTCTAGTATTAACTAACCAGGTGGCTTTTGTTAAATGTGTATCCCAATGCTTGAAAGTTCCACCCCCCATCGCTCTCAATGTAGTTTTCAGCAGTCCATTGTACCGTTCAATTTTTCCGGAGGCTGGTGCGTGATAAGGGATGTGATACACCCACTCAATGCCATGTTCTTTGGCCCAGGTGTCTACGAGGTTGTTTCGGAAGTGAGTCCCGTTGTCCGACTCGATTCTTTCTGGGGTGCCGTGTTGCCATAAAATTTTCTCTTCAAGGCCCAGGATAGTGTTCTGGGCAGTGGCATGGGACACAGGGTATGTTTCCAGCCACCCAGTGGTTGCTTCCACCATTGTAAGCACATGGCACTTGCCTTGGCGTGTTCGTGGGAGTGTGATATAGTCAATCTGCCAGGCCTCCCACTGTTTATATTTCAGCCATCGTCCTCCATGCGACAGGGGTTTTTGCCGCTTGGCTTGCTTAATTGCAGCACATGTTTCACATTCATGGATGACCTGTGAGATAGTGTCCATGGTCAAGTCCACCCCTCGATCTCGAGCCCATCTATATGTTGCATCTCTTCCCTGATGGCCTGAGGTATCGTGGGCCCACTGAGCCATAAATAGCTCACCTCTACGTTGCCAGTCCAGGTCCACCTGAGACACTTCAATCTTGGCGGCCTGATCTGCCTGGTGGTTGTTTTGATGTTCTTCAGTGGCTCGACTCTTGGGTACATGAGCATCTACGTGACGTACTTTTACCACTAGCTTCTCTATCCGAACAGCGATATCTTGCCACAGTGCGGCAGCCCAGATGGGTTTACCTCTGCGCTGCCAATTGCCCTTCTTCCATTGCTGTAGCCACCCCCATAGGGCATTTGCCACCATCCACGAGTCAGTATAGAGATAGAGCACTGGCCACTTTTCTCTTTCAGCAATGTCTAACGCTAGCTGGATGGCTTTCACCTCTGCAAACTGACTCGATTCACCTTCTCCTTCAGCAGTTTCTGCGACTAGTCGTGTAGGAATCCATACAGCAGCCTTCCACCTTCGATGTTTCCCCACAATGCGACAGGACCCATCAGTGAACAGGGCATATTGCCTCTCATTTTCTGGCAGTTTATTATACAGCGGGGCTTCTTCGGCCCGTGTCACCTCTTTCTCTGGCGACATTCCAAAATCTTTGCCTTCTGGCCAGTCCGTGATCACTTCTAACATTCCTGGGCGACCGGGGTTTCCTATGCGAGCTCGCTGTGTGATCAGTGCGATCCACTTACTCCACGTGGCGTCAGTCGCATGATGCGTAGAGGAAACTTTCCCTTTGAACATCCAGCCCAGCACTGGCAGTCGAGGTGCTAAGAAGAGCTGTGTTTCAGTACCAACCACTTCTGAGGCGGCTCGAACTCCTTCATATGCTGCCAAGATCTCTTTTTCAGTTGGAGTATAGCGAGCCTCGGATCCTCGATATCCCCGACTCCAAAACCCCAGAGGTCGGCCACGGGTCTCCCCAGGTGCTTTCTGCCAAAGGCTCCAGGTAGGGCCATTCTCCCCAGCTGCAGTGTAGAGCATATTTTTAATATCTTGTCCTGTCCGGACTGGCCCAAGAGCTACTGCGTGAACAATCTCCTGCTTAATCTGTTCAAAGGCTTGTCGTTGCTCAGGCCCCCATTTAAAATCGTTCTTCTTCCGAGTAACTTGGTAGAGAGGGCTTACAATTTGACTGTAATTTGGAATATGCATTCTCCAAAAACCCACAACACCTAAGAAAGCCTGTGTTTCCTTTTTATTAGTCGGTGAGGACATAGCTGCTATTTTGTTGATGACGTCCACAGGGATCTGACGACGCCCATCTTGCCATTTTACTCCTAAGAACTGGATCTCCTGCGCAGGTCCCTTGACCTTACTTTCTTTTATGGCAAAACCAGCCTTCAAAAGGATTTGGATTATTTTCTTCCCTTTCTCAAAAACTTCTTCTGCCGTGTTGCCCCATACGATGATGTCATCAATATATTGCAGGTGCTCTGGAGCTTCACCTTTTTCTAGTGCAGCCTGGATCAGTCCATGACAAATGGTGGGGCTGTGTTTCCACCCCTGGGGCAGTCGATTCCAGGTGTACTGGACGCCCCTCCAAGTGAAAGCAAACTGAGGCCTGCACTCCGCTGCCAAGGGAATGGAGAAAAATGCATTAGCAATGTCAATTGTGGCATACCACTTAGCTGCCTTTGATTCCAGTTCATATTGAAGCTCTAACATATCTGGCACAGCAGCGCTTAGCGGTGGCGTGACTTCATTCAGCCCACGATAATCTACTGTTAGTCGCCATTCCCCATTGGATTTCTGCACGGGCCATATGGGACTATTAAAGGGTGAGTGAGTCTTGCTGATCACTCCTTGGCTCTCCAGTTGGCAAATCAGCTTATGGATTGGGATCAGGGAGTCTCGGTTGGTGCGATATTGTCGCCGGTGCACCGTCGTGGTAGCAATTGGCACCTGTTGTTCTTCAACCTTCAGCAACCCCACAACCGAAGGGTCTTGGGAGAGACCCGGCAGGGTAGACAGCTGTTCAATCTCCTCCGTCTCCAATGCAGCTATACCAAAGGCCCAACGGTACCCTTTTGGGTCCTTGAAATACCCCCTCCTGAGATAATCTATACCAAGGATGCACGGGGCCTCTGGGCCAGTCGCAATGGGGTGTTTCTGCCACTCATTCCCGGTTAGACTCATTTCAGCTTCCAATACGGTTAGCTCTTGGGATCCCCCTGTCACACCAGAGATACAGATGGGTTCTGCCCCTTTATAACTAGATGGCATTAGGGTACATTGTGCACCAGTGTCCACTAGAGCCTTATATTCCTGTGGGTCTGATGTGCCAGGCCATCGAATCCACACTGTCCAGTAGACTCGGTTGTCCCTCTCCTCCACCTGGCTGGAGGCAGGGCCCCTCTAATCCTGGTTAGAATATCCGTTACTCACTTTCTGCACATGTGAATCACAAGTCCCTTCAAGGGGATCAGAAATGAGATCAGCCCATCTACTGCGTCTGGGGGACTGCTCACGGGAAACTGGAGCAGCAGTTTTCCAAGAATTCTCTTTTCTGGTTGCTTTTTCTCGCAACTCCTGTACCCGTGCATCCAAGACTGAAGTGGGTTTTCCATCCCACTTCCTCATGTCCTCTCCATGGTCACGCAGGTAAAACCACAGGTTAGCCCGTCGAGTGTACTTTCTCTCTCCTCTCTCTTGGGCAGAGGAACGCTTACTCCCAATAACTGCGATGCGGGCCTGTACAGGTGAGGAGGAGGACAGATCCACTTTGAATTGCTGGAACTCTCGGGACAACTCCTCCACAGCTGAGACACAGGCCCGTAGGGAGGAAGAGAGACTCCCTTCGTATTGCCGGAGTTGGACAGCCAATTCATCCACCGTTTGTCCATAGCCTTCTCTCCAGGACATTACTGCCAATGAGTTGGCATAGGTTGGTGGTGCACTTCGTAGAAACTTCCGCCACATGGGTTGTGTGCATTGGACTTCATCTGGATCTGTGGGTGACTGCGCATTTTCTGGATCATTGTAAATCACCTCCAGCACGGCTAATTCTCTCAGGTACTGAATACCTCTCTCCATGGTGGTCCACTTGCCTTGGTGACATGTAACTTCATCCCTGAAGGGGTATCTTTCCTTTACACCTAACAGAAGTCGCCTCCAGAGGCTGAGGACTTGTGTTTTTCTCCCAATCGCCTTGTCGATGCCCCCTTCCCTAGACAGAGATCCCAGCTGCTTGGCTTCCTTACCCTCTAATTCCACACTACTAGCCCCGCTATCCCAGCATCGGAGCAGCCAGGTAACAATGTGCTCACCTGGGTGGCGGCTAAAATCTTTTCGCATGTCACGCAACTCACTCATGGATAGAGATCGGGTAATTATTTCAGGTTCTGCCTCTACCTCCTGTTCTCGCGATGACCCTGGTTCATCTTCATTTCTCGCTAAGCGAACTGATTTCTTTGTGTGTTTCTTTTTCTGTACAGGGGCGACTGATACTGGCACAGGCTGGTTCTCTGGTTCAGCTGCAGTGTCTGTCACCGGGGTAGGGGTAGTCATGGTACCTGTTGTCGTGGTAGGGGCAGCCACGGTGCTTGTTGTCGGGGTAGGGGCAGCCACGGTGTCTGTTGTCAGGGTTTGGGTAGCCACGGTACATGTTGTCCTGTTTTCCATCTTTTCCCCCTTTTCCCCCCGAGGGTGCTGCATAATATCAAGCAGTGTTTGGTAGATATTGGCCAGAGCCCAGCACAGTGCAGCGAGTTGTATGTCTTTGGAATAGCCACAGCATTTTTCTTTCAAATATTCTGTCACTTCATAAGGGTTCTGTAGTTGTTCGGGAGTGAACTTCCAAGTCACTGGCGGTGAGAAGTTCTCTAGATACTTGCCCATATGCTCCCACATGCCGTGCCACCCATGAGTATCCAGCTTTGGGGGAGATCTCTGAGTGGTACTCTTAAAGAGCCTTTTTGTAGCCCTAAACAAGACCTGAAACATATTCAGGAGGCATAGCACTAACAGCACACTGGCTTGCGCATCCCAAGGATATTCAAAATTCTCAAAAGCTGTTGTAATTAGTCGGAAGGAGAAGAGGGAGGTAAACGGACGGGGGGAGGTATCCCCCCCTAATTTCCCCATGGATTGGGTGTAATTACCAATAAAATCCGACAGAAGGCGCCCAAAGTATGGAAATGATATCACTGCCTCATACAGATACCAGCTTAACCTCATGACCAGTGATGTAATCATTTCATAAGTCGACATTGCCCAGTACAGCAAAATTATACTCCCAATCACTCTCCCAGAGATGAGATACGCAACTACAGGCAATACATAGAGCATATAAGAGCTTACAAAACGCCACCATGTAAACAAATGAAACAACATTGTGACTAACATCTATATATCTAAGAAATGCGTTTGGCAAATTTGTTTCAACACGCTCTGGCCAGATCTGTCGTTATCTCAACCCTTCTGCCCCACGTTGGGCGCCAAAAAGGACTGTCGTGGTTTCAGCCCGGCCGGTAACAAAGGACCACGCAGCCGCTCGCTCACTCCTCCGCCCCCCTCCGGTGGGATGGGGAGGAGACGGAGGAGAGAAAAGGAAAAGAAACTGGAACCTCGAGGGTTGAGATAAAGGCAGTTTACTGGGACAAACACAAAAGAGATTACAACAACAACAACGGCACTAATGAAAAAAAGGTATACAAAAAGAGTGATGCACAGTGCAACTGCTCACCACCCGGGACCCGACGCTCCGCCACTTCCCCCACCGAAAAAAACAGAGGCCACCCCCCGGCCCGCTCCCCATTTATATACTGGGCAGGATGTCACATGGTATGGAATAGCTCCTTGGCTAGTTCAGGTCAGCTGCCCCGGCTATGCCCCCACCTCCCAGGTTCCTGTAAAAATTAACTCTATCCCAGCTGAACCCAGGACATACGGGAAGATACAGGGCTGTCCAGGGGGGTCGGAGTTCTATCCGAGTCTGCATCCTGTTCCTGTCGTCGAGGGGGAGGCTTAAACAAATCAGTTAGATCTTGTTCTGGTACCTGATGGATTTTATTTGCCTTTGTACATCATTGTCCAATACTGCATGCCAAACAACACTGCCTCAGTTTACCTCTAAGCTTCTTGTTTTCTCACTCAAGCGCAAGCACCATGGGTCCTGTGGGGGTACTATTCCACAGTCCCTTTGCCTCTTCCCCACGTGACAAGGGGATATGGTCCCATTATTTTACCTATTTCTGGGTCGTGAACCAACACTGGGGCTTTAACTCGTGTCTCGAATGAAGTATTTGCGTTAAAATGTCAAACTATCGGAGGATTATTATCTAGCAAAGAACAATTCAAGAAGTTAAAAACATACGTAGCTTTTTGTAATCGTTCCTCAGGGGTGGCAATCCCTATTCCCCCTTTTTGTTATTGTAGTAAGCGCTTCAGACTGGTGAGAACGTTCAATTAGAGATTGACCTGTAGGGGGATGAGGGATGCCAGTAATTTGAATTTTTTCCAGCGCAATACAGAGGCCTGCCGAGTTGACGGCAGCCGTGACAAGGGCTACAGCTTCCTCCACGACCTCGTGATGTTGTGCGGCCACCAAGATGTCATCCATATAACGATATAACAAGACACTAGGCATCGCAATCCTAACCGGACTAATTACTTTGGCTACATACCTCTGACAAATTGTAGGAATATTCTTCATTCCTTGTGGCAGCACAACCCACTGGTATCTTTGCAACGGGGTGTCGTGGTTTCAGCCCAGCCGATAACAAAGGACCACGCAGCCGCTCGCTCACTCCTCCGCCCCGCTCCGGTGGGATGGGGAGGAGACAGAGGAGAGAAAAGAAGAAAAACCTGGAACCTCGAGGGTTGAGATAAAGGCAGTTTACTGGGACAAACACAAAGAAATTACAACAACAACAATGGTACTAATGAAAAAGTATACAAAAAGAGTGATGCACAGTGCAACTGCTGACCACCCGGGACCCGACGCTCCGCCACTTCCCCCACCAAAAACAGAGACCACCCCCTGGCCCGCTCCCCATTTATATACTGAGCATGATGGCACATGGTATGGAATAGCTCCTTGGCTAGTTCAGATCAGCTGCCCCGGCTAAGCCCCCACCTCCCAGGTTCCTGTAAAAATTAACTCTATCCCAGCTGAACCCAGGACATTATCCACCCCTTATTCTATACCATCTACATCATGCCCAGATCTTACATTTTCCAATCAACCACTACTACTTTCCTTGTCTTATATATAAGTATATGGACTTCCCCCCCGACCTAGCACACACACACACACGGTGTTCCTTTAGCCTATGGGCTATCCCTCTAATGTGTCCATCGATTTTGGGGCTCTATCTGTTGTAACAGTTCTTCAGGATAAGAGAGAGATGGTGTGAGATGTTGGGTTGTTGTACGCTGCCTCTGGAACTTGTGGCTAGTACATTTGGTGCAACCCACACCCTTGGTCTGCAGGTCGAAGATGTTGATCTTGAGGAAATTGCTGGGTGCCAGTTCAAGTTCTATCGCTGTTGTACTTGGCTCAGTTTCAAAAGTCCATCCTGTAATCATTTGGGTAATCCTCACAATAATACCCTTGATATGGCATATAGACACTATAGATACAATGACATGCATTGGCAGGTTATTTAGCAGTTAAATATCATACAGCCAAATTCACTGGCTATTCTCTCCCAAAATCAAATCCCCCTGAGGTACACATCGAACTTCCCCATCCTTCTGCATCACCCACCAGGTGTACCCAGGTCCTTGAGCAAAAACAACCCCTTGAATGGGTTTGCCTCTGCTTGAGGGAGGACTAACCCAGACTGTCTTTCCTAACATACTCCTCATGCGCACTACAGGGACTTTATCCCCTTCTACAGTATGTGGAAGTCTTGGTTGGGCGGGGCCAGCCCGATTGTCAGATCCTCTAGTATTAACTAACCAGGTGGCTTTTGTTAAATGTGTATCCCAATGCTTGAAAGTTCCACCCCCCATCGCTCTCAATGTAGTTTTCAGCAGTCCATTGTATCGTTCAATTTTTCCGGAGGCCGGTGCGTGATAAGGGATGTGATATACCCACTCAATGCCATGTTCTTTGGCCCAGGTGTCTACGAGGTTGTTTCGGAAGTGAGTCCCGTTGTCCGACTCGATTCTTTCTGGGGTGCCGTGTTGCCATAAAACTTTCTCTTCAAGACCCAGGATAGTGTTCTGGGCAGTGGCATGGGACACAGGGTATGTTTCCAGCCACCCAGTGGTTGCTTCCACCATTGTAAGCACATGGCACTTGCCTTGGCGTGTTCATGGGAGTGTGATATAGTCAATCTGCCAGGCCTCCCACTGTTTATATTTCAGCCATCGCCCTCCATGCGACAGGGGTTTTTGCCGCTTGGCTTGCTTAATTGCAGCACATGTTTCACATTGATGGATGACCTGTGCGATAGTGTCCATGGTCAAGTCCACCCCTCGATCTCGAGCCCATCTATATGTTGCATCTCTTCCCTGATGGCCTGAGGTATCGTGGGCCCACTGAGCCATAAATAGCTCACCCCTACGTTGCCAGTCCAGGTCCACCTGAGACACTTCAATCTTGGCGGCTTCATCTGCCTGCTGGTTGTTTTGATGTTCTTCAGTGGCTCGACTCTTGGGTACATGAGCATCTACGTGACGTACTTTTACCACTAGCTTCTCTATCCGAACAGCGATATCTTGCCACAGTGCGGCAGCCCAGATGGGTTTACCTCTGCGCTGCCAATTGCCCTTCTTCCATTGCTGTAGCCACCCCCATAGGGCATTTGCCACCATCCATGAGTCAGTATAGAGATAGAGCACTGGCCACTTTTCTCTTTCAGCAATGTCTAACGCTAGCTGGATGGCTTTCACCTCTGCAAACTGACTCGATTCACCTTCTCCTTCAGCAGTTTCTGTGACTTGTCGTGTAGGACTCCATACAGCAGCCTTCCACCTCCGATGTTTTCCCACAGTGCGACAGGACCCATCAGTGAACAGGGCATATTGCCTCTCATTTTCTGGCAGTTTATTATACAGCGGGGCCTCTTCAGCCTGTGTCACCTCCTCCTCTGGCGACATTCCAAAATCTTTGCCTTCTGGCCAGTCCGTGATCACTTCTAAAATTCCTGGGCGACTGGGGTTTCCTATGAGAGCCCGTTGGGTGATCAGTGCAATCCACTTACTCCACGTGGCGTCAGTCGCGTGATGTGTAGAGGAAACTTTCCCTTTGAACATCCAGCCCAGCACTGGCAGTCGGGGTGCTAAGAAGAGCTGTGTTTCAGTACCAACCACTTCTGAGGCAGCTCAAACTCCTTCATATGCTGCCAAGATCTCTTTTTCAGTTGGAGTATAGCGAGCCTCGGATCCTCGATATCCCCGACTCCAAAACCCCAGAGGTCGGCCACGGGTCTCCCCAGGTGCTTTCTGCCAAAGGCTCCAGGTAGGGCCATTCTCCCCAGCTGCAGTGTAGAGCATAGTTTTAATATCTTGTCCTGTCCGGACTGGCCCAAGAGCTACTGCGTGAACAATCTCCTGCTTAATCTGTTCAAAGGCTTGTCGTTGCTCAGGCCCCCATTTAAAATCGTTCTTCTTCCGGGTAACTTGGTAGAGAGGACTTACAATTTGACTGTAATTTGGAATATGCATTCTCCAAAAACCCACAACACCGAAGAAAGCCTGTGTTTCCTTTTTATTAGTCAGCGAGGACATAGCTACTATTTTGTTGATCACATCCACAGGGATCTGACGATGCCCATCTTGCCATTTTACTCCTAAGAACTGGATCTCCTGCGCAGGTCCCTTGACCTTACTTTCTTTTATGGCAAAACCAGCCTTCAAAAGGATTTGGATTATTTTCTTCCCTTTCTCAAAAACTTCTGCCATGTTGCGCCATACGATGATGTCATCAATATATTGCAGGTGCTCTGGAGCTTCACCTTTTACTAGTGCAGCCTGGATCAGTCCATGGCAAATGGTGGGGCTGTGTTTCCACCCCTGGGGCAGTCGATTCCAGGTGTACTGGACGCCCCTCCAAGTGAAAGCAAACTGAGGCCTGCACTCCGCTGCCAAAGGAATGGAGAAAAATGCATTAGCAATGTCAATTGTGGCATACCACTTAGCTGCCTTTGATTCCAGTTCATATTGAGGCTCTAACATATGTGGTACAGCAGCGCTCAGCAGTGGCATGACTTCATTCAGCCCACGATAGTCTACTGCTAGTCTCCATTCCCCATTGGTTTTCCGCATGGGCCATATGGGACTATTAAAGGGTGAGTGAGACTTGCTGGTCACTCCTTGGCTCTCCAATTGGCAAATCAGCTTATGGATGGGGATCAGAGATTCTCGGTTAGTGCAATATTGCCGTCAGTGCACCGTCGTGGTAGCAATTGGCACCTGTTGTTCTTCAACCTTCAGCAACCCCAAAACCGATGGGTCTGGGAGAGACCCGGCAGGGTAGACAGCTGTTCAATCTCCTCCGTCTCCAATGCAGCTATACCAAAGGCCCAACGGTACCCTTTTGGGTCCTTGAAATACCCCCTCCTGAGATAATCTATACCAAGGATGCACGGGGCCTCTGGGCCAGTCGCAATGGGGTGTTTCTGCCACTCATTCCCGGTTAGACTCATTTCAGCTTCCAATACGGTTAGCTCTTGGGATCCCCCTGTCACACCAGAGATACAGATGGATTCTGCCCCTTTATAACTTGATGGCATTAGGGTACATTGTGCACCAGTGTCCACTAGAGCCTTATATTCCTGTGGGTCTGATGTGCCAGGCCATCGAATCCACACTGTCCAGTAGACTCGGTTGTCCCTCTCCTCCACCTGGCTGGAGGCAGGGCCCCTCTAATCCTGGTTAGAATATCCGTTACTCACTTTCTGCACATGTGAATCACAAGTCCCTTCAAGGGGATCAGAAATGAGATCAGCCCATCTGCTGCGTCTGGGGGACTTCTCACGGGAAACTGGAGCAGCAGTTTTCCAAGAAGAATCCTCTTTCCTGGTTGCTTTTTCTCGCAACTCCTGTATCCGTGCATCCAGGACTGAGGTAGGTTTTCCATCCCACTTCCTCATGTCCTCTCCATGGTCACGCAGGTAAAACCACAGGTTAGCCCATCGTGTGTACTTTCTCTCTCCTCTCTCTTGGGCAGAGGAACGCTTACTCCCAATAACTGCGATGCGGGCCTGTACAGGTGAGGAGGAGGACAGATCCACTTTGAATTGCTGGAACTCTCGGGACAACTCCTCTACAGCTGAGACACAGGCCCGTAGGGAGGAAGAGAGACTTCCATCGTATTGCCGGAGTTGGACAGCCAATTCATCCACCATTTGTCCATAGCCTTCTCTCCAGGACATTACTGCCAATGAGTTGGCATAGGGTGGTGGTGCACTTTGTAGAAACTTCCGCCACATGGGTTGTGTGCATTGGACTTCATCTGGATCTGTGGGTGACTGCGCATTTTCTGGATCATTATAAATCACCTCCAGCACAGCTAATTCTCTCAGGTACTGGATACTCCATGGTGGTCCACTTGCCTTGGTGACATGTAACTTCATCCCTGAAGGGGTATCTTTCCTTTACACCTAACAGAAGTCACCTCCAGAGGCTGAGGACTTGTGTTTTTCTCCCAATCGCCTTGTCGATGCCCCCTTCCCTAGACAGAGATCCCAACTGCTTAGCTTCCTTACCCTCTAATTCCACACTACTGACCTCATTATCCCAGCATCGGAGCAGCCAGGTAACAATGTGCTCACCTGGGTGGCGGCTAAAATCTTTTCGCATGTCATGCAACTCACTCATGGATAGAGATCGGGTAATTATTTCAGGTTCTGCCTCTACCTCCTGTTCTCACGATGACCCTGGTACATCTTCATCTCTCACTAAACGAACTGATTTCTTTGTGTGTTTCTTTTTCTGTACAGGGGTGACTGATACTGGCACAGGTTGGTTCTCTGGTTTAGCTGAAGTGTCTGTCACCGGGGTATGGGCAGCCACGGTACCTGTTGTCAGGGTAGGGGCAGCCACGGTGCCTGTTGTCAGGGTAGGGGCAGCCACGGTGTCTGTTGTCGGGTTTGGGGTAGCCACGGTGCCTGTTGTCCTGTTTTCCATCTTTTCTCCCTGAGGGTGCTGCCTAGTATCAAGCAGTGTTTGGTAGATACTGGCCAGGGCCCAGCACAGTGCAGCGAGTTGTATGTCTTTGGAATAGCCACAGCATTTTTCTTTCAAATATTCTACCACTTCATGAGGGTTCTGTAGTTGTTTGGGAGTGATCTTCCAAGTCACTGGCGGTGAGAAGTTCTCTATATACCTGCTCATATCCTCCCACATGCCGTGCCACCTATGAGTATCCAGCTTTGGGGGAGATCTCTGAGTGGTACTCTTAAAGAGCCTTTTTGTAGCCCTAAACAAGACCTGAAAAATATTCAGGAGGCATAGCACTAACAGCACACTGGCTTGCGCATCCCAAGGATATTCAAAATTCTCAAAAGCTGTTGTGATTAGTCGGAAGGAGAAAAGGGAGGCGAACGGACGGGGGGAAGTATCCCACCCTAACTTCCCCATGGATGGGGTGTAATTACCAATAAAATCCGACAGAAGGTGCCCAAAGTATGGAAATGATATCACTGCCTCATACAGATACCAGCTTAACCTCATGACCAGTGATGTAATCATTTCACAAGTCGACATTGCCCAGTACAGCAAAATTATACTCCCAATCACTCTCCCAGAGATGAGATACGCAACTACAGGCAATACATAGAGCATATAAGAGCTTACAAAACGCCACCATGTAAACAAATGAAACAACATTGTGACTAACATCTGTTTATCCAAGAAATGCGTTTGACAAATTTGTGTCAACACACTCTGGCCAGATCTGTCGTTATCTCAACCCTTTTGCCCCACGTTGGGCGCCAAAAAGTACTGTCGTGGTTTCAGCCCAGCCGGTAACAAAGGACCACGCAGCCGCTCGCTCACTCCACCGCCCCCCTCCGGTGGGATGGGGAGGAGACGGAGGAGACAAAAGAAACTGAAACCTCGAGGGTTGAGATAAAGGCAGTTTACTGGGACAAACATAAAGAAATTACAACAACTGTAATGAACGAGTTACCTTTGTTCATGAAATCGGGAAGGGAGAAGAGACATATTGAGAGTTAGCAGATGCCTTGTGTAAATAACAAAACTTGCTTAATTGGTGCGTAAAGGTCACGGGAAGAGGGCAACGGCTATAACTTACTAGCTAAGGAGGGAAAAGAACAACAACTATAATTTACCAGGTAACAGGATGGACTCCACCAAGACTGCACTTTTCTACATCAAAGGACATTCTATATCAAAAGACACTCGTCCTTGAGAAGATAGACCGAATCTGCCTAGTGACAGACCTGCACGAATGAAGAAAGAAGAAGCAGGACAAGGCGGAGACTTGCAAGAAAGAGATACATGGAATGTATATAAGGAATGTAACTATAACCTAAAGCTGCGAGCTTGTGGCGGAGCACTGCCTCCCCGGCCGCCCAGCGCTGTTTTGCTCTTTTATCACTTGCTAATAAATTCGACCTTTTCTATTCACTACAAATTGGCTCCTCCAATTTGTCACGAGCGTCTATAACAAATTTGGTGCCGTGACTCGGATCCAGGTTCTTTGGTGCGGGCCTTCGCAAGCGGGAGGCGCCCTATCCCCGGATAGCCCCATTTGAGGAGGTGCTGTCACCGCACCCTGGACCCGCGAACTCCTTTAAATTACGATAACTGAGCAAAAAAACCTGCAGGACCCCTTAAATTTTGTGCACGAAGACCAAGCGAAGACCCCAGGAGCGGGTGAGTATATAAGTTGTGAGCCGTTTGCTTGGGGTGGTTATCCCGAGGTGCGACTGTGTGAGAGGTCTCTCTGAGATCACACGAGAGCGGACCCTCCAGTAGTGCAGTTCTCGTAGCCCGCGAGGGAGCGAGTCACGACCGAGGGGAAGTGAGTGTGTGTGTGGATAAGGGCACCTCGGAAGATGGGACAGAGGAAAAGCAAGCCTTCTGGATCCATGGGGATGGGGAGGAAAGATAAGTTACCAGGCATACCCCCTGATAGTCCCTTAGGCCTGATGATGAGATATTGGGACAGTTCACCAAAGAGAAAAGATAAGTCTAAAGGAAAAAATTATTAATTATTGTATTGAGATTTGAGGTGGGAAACCTCTCAGCAATCTTCATATACTCTGGCCCGTGTTCAGGTCTTCTGAGGATTGGATATGTCAAGCTCTGAATGTATATGTGAACCAAAAAGAACCTTTTAGTTTAGAAGAAACTGAATATGCCAGCCTCTGGATAATATCCTCAGCTAGAAATTATATTTTTGCCTTAACCGAAAAGAAAAAGACGAAGGGACCCCCACGCGAACAGTGGGCCCCAACTAACCAACCCTCCCCACCCCCGTATGTCCCGGCTCCAAATCCCCCGCCATCCCCGAATCCATCACCCTCTCCATCCCCACCCCGAATATATCCTCAATTACCCACTCACCCAACCCCTTCTGCCCCGGTAAAAACAGAGGGGATGAAAAATCGAAGTAGGACTCGGAGAGACCAGAAAACAACACATTTTTTGCCCCTAAGAGAAGTTGCCATGGGGGGAAATCAAGGTGGAGTAGGATTTGTATCGGTACCCATAAATTCTGAGGGTGTCCGAGAATTTAAGAAGGAAATGAGAAGTTTACTCGAGGACGCTCTAAGGGTCTCCGAAAGACTAGATCAATTTTTAGACCCTAGTGTTTACACCTGGGATGAAATTCAGGCTATCTTAAGAATACTCTTCACATCTGAAGAAAGGGATATGATTAGGAGATCAGGGATGAGACACTGGGACCAAAGACATCAACATAGGCCCCAGGGAGATGTGAAATAGCCCCTACAGAAACCAAGTTGGAACCGTCAGGTTGCAGGAGATAGACAGAGTGTGAGTGATTTGAGAGACATGGTGATTTGGGGAGTGCGGGAAACGGTTCCTGGAGGTCAGGATGTAAATGGAGCCTTCGGTGAGTGTCAGAGGGGATATGAAGCTCTGACTGACTAGTTGGAAAGATTGGAGAGAGGTTTGCAGTTGTGTTCTGGAGTTGGCCCTGGTGCAGCCGTGGGTCAAGCCCTGCTGAGGACACGGTTTGTGGCTGGATCGTAAGTGGACATAAGAGAGAAATTAGAGAAGTTAAAAGACTGGCAGGACAGAGGGTTAGATGAGTTGTTGAGAGAGACTCAGAGGGTGTATGTACGTGGAGATGAGGAAAGCCGATTGGACCGGAAAGTAGAGAAGCAGGAGTTGAATGCTATTGTTGTGAGAAGAGAGGGCACTTGAAGCAGAGTTGTGGAAGGAAACAGTAGGATGAACAGATGTTTGGAGGTGAATGGGGGGGTCAGGGGCTCTGCTTATTGGGGACTGGAACATCTACGGAGCCCCGAGTGGAATTGAAGTTGAGTCCCCAAAGGGAGGGAGTGGAGTTTTTTGGTGGATGCAGAGGCCGAAGGATCCACCGTTCAGGGGCTGCCCTCCGGCTACACCCTTGCTGAGAACACCGTGAATATTGTGGGTGCAAAAGGGAAACCTCTTGAGGTCCTTGGTGATTTACTCTGGCTCCCTGGGGCAGAATACGGTTTGTTAAGAAGGGATTTGATTTTGAAATTGAACTTGAGCGTTCAGGGTCAGGGAGAGGAGTCCAGCTCCGTGCGGTCGCGGCGGAGCCGGCGCTGCAGTGGCAGCGGACAACGTCCTTTGTTGCAGCAGCAGCGGCAGCAGCGGCGGCGGCAGTCCCCCCCCCCGGCAACGGCCGCCGCCTCTCCTCGCGCCGCGGGGCTGTAATGAAAGTCAACTCTGTAAACAGCCAAAGAGAGTGGGGCTTTCTCTGCGACTGCTGTATCGCTATCGATGACAACAATTAAGATGGACTGTGCTACCACAGGGGTTCACAGAGTCACCAGATCTATTTGGACAAACTTTAGAGAAAATTTTACAAGAATTCATTTCTACCCAGAGAAGTCAAGTTATTACATTATGTGGATGATCTATTAATAACAGGAGAAACTAAAGAAGGAACCCAAGAAACGACTATGAAATTGTAAAACCCCCACAAACTAAAAAGGAAATTCGACAAATATTGGGTTACTAAGATATTGTAAACCATGGCTTAAAAACTACAGTGAAAAGGTGAAATTAAATAATAACCAACTTAAATGGTCTACAGAAGATGATAAAAAATTAAAGAAAATAAAAAGGGCATTAATACAGACACCTGTATTAAGCCTCCCAGATAAAAAAAAAAAAAAAAAAAAAAAAAAAAAAAAAAAAAAAAAAAAAAAAGAACTTTTTTGTGTGTGTAAATAGTCCTTGCTCAAAACTGGGCAGGAATTAAGAAACCTGTGAGGTATTGTTCTAAGTTACTTGATCCAGTAAGTAGAGAACGGCCTACTTGTCTCCAAGCTTTAGTCACTACGTCGTTATTAACAGAAAAAGTTAGAAAGATTACCTTTAGTACCCCTTTAAAGGTGTATACTCCACATAATGTCAGAAGTGTTTACAACAAAGTGAAAAAAGAAAAAAAGGCTAACAGATAGCTGGATCCTAAAATATGAAACAATATTAACTCCCCCAATTTAAAACTGAGAGTAACCTCGGCTCAGAGTCCAACACATTTTGTTTGGAAAACCATCAAAGAAATTACAACATAACTGCTTAGAGGTAATTGAGACCCAGACTAAAGTGAGGCAATAATTAATAACGACCTAAAACCTGTAAAATCAGGACCTCTAAACCCATCATAGTCAGCTCAGGCTTGTGAGCTGTATGCCCTATAAAGGGCCCTAGAATTAATTAAAAAAAAAAAAAAAAAAAAAAAAAGGGATATTTACAGATTACAAAAGTACATATGGAGTAGTTCACACTTTTGGAAAAATTTGAAAAGAAAAAGGTTTAATTAATACTCAAGGGACAAATCTTATACATCAGAAATTAATAAGAAAAATTTTAAGAACATTAAGAAAACCAAAAGAGCTAACAATAGTACACGAGAGAACATCAAGAGAAATTAGATTACCGAATCAGAGAAAATAATTTGTCAAATAGAGAGACCCAGGAAACAGCCCTGAGGACTCAGATCACCAAAAGTAACATAGTAATCTTCTTTATATAATAGTTCTAAGAGGAAAATATGTTACTCTGCTGTAAAACTTCTCTGACAAGGAATTGTGTTTTGCCTCTGAATATTTAAGTTTGCCAATAAACTATTCCTGTTGGCAGGTTAATAAGAATATAAACACTATACAGTCCTGTGTTAATACCTAATTGTGTTTATAGGCAAAATTCAAAGACTTTACTAAACTATCTGAAAAGTAATACTAATTTCAAGTTGTTAAAAATGTATAACTGTTTTAAACTAGTTACTTGCTTCTTACTTGATTTGGAAAAGGACTATAAGCGATTAAGGTAAAAACCAATTCATATGGCTGTTATAGGTTGTCTCACAGGTATTTATAACAGCATCTTTTTTCAAATACTTTGATAGTTGTTGTAGTACATATTTTAAAAATATTTCATTAAATTTATTAACTTAAGACAAATGAAAATTTATATATACACAAAACTACTTAACTTGTCAATAATGAATGTGAGACAGTGTCTACTAAAGAGTTACTTATGGAATATGACATATAAAATGCAGAGATATACTGAACCCTAGTAAACATTCATAACATTTTAAAAATCAATCAACAAGCAGCCACAGGAAAGAGAAAAATGGCTTATAGACCTTTTGAGAGAATACAAATTGATTTCACTGAATTACCGAAGTATCCTGGTTTCAACTGGGATAGAGTTAACTGTCTTCCTAGTAGCTGATACAGTGCTGTGTTTTGAGTTCAATATACAAAGAATGTTAACGGCACTGATGTTTTCAGTTGTTGCTCGGTGGTGTTTAGACTACGGTGGTGTTTAGACTGTAGTCGGGGATTTTTCAACTTCTCATACCTGGCCGGCAAGAGGGCTGGAGGAAGGCGGGGGGGTTGACACAGGACCCGGCCGGGGCGGGTGGCCCGGACTGGCCGACGAGGTGTTCTGTGCCATGTAACGTCCCATCTAGTATAGGAACTGGGAAGTGGGGGGGCAGGGAATCGCCGCTCGAGGACTGGCTAAGCGTCGGTCGGCGGATAGTGAGCAATTACCCTGCGCATCATTTGTGCATTCCAATCCTTTTATTACTACTGTTGTCATTTTATTGGTGTTATCATTATCATTATTAGTTACTTCTTTTCTGTTCTATTAAACTGTTCTTATCTCAACCCACGAGTTTTACTTCTTTTTCCCGATTTTCTCCCCCATCCCACTGGATGGAGGGGGAGTGAGTGAGCAGCTGCGTAATACTTAATTACTGGCTGGGGTTAAACCACGACAGTCCATTTTGACACACAACGTGAGGCGCGAAGGGTTGAGATAACAACAAACCTTACCAGAACTTGTTGAAACAAATTTGTTACCAATCCAACACCCCAAGGTTAAAGATGCATCTATCCATGCCTATATAACTACCTTAACAAAAGTCATGAGAAACAACTGCCAGAAAGGAATAATAGAGCAAACACTCCCCTTAGGATTTCCTGTTCATAAAATTAAGCTTAGGAACCACGTGCTGATAAAAAAAAAAAAAAAAGAACCGATAAGTAAACCTGTGATCATCAACTGTATAAATCTAGATTGTAACTGCTATCCATTTGTATAATATAAGTGTATAGTGTGTCAGGGAAAGTGGTGGAGCCATTGCCATTACGGGTATTCCCCCAAAGGAGTTTCTTAGGAGTAACACGATCGGGAAAGACAATTGACTGACAAAGCCTTACGCCTAAGGGTTTTAATAGGGAAAATTAAAAAGGATTCCACTAAGTGGTAGGAAATATTTATAAAAGAAATACATCCCAAATGATATTGTTATCATTCAACGAACCTTACCCTAACATAACAATAATAACTGACATAAAGTGTAGAAAACAGTCATGAGAGTGAGTTGCTACTTGTGAGAAGTAAAAAAATAATAAAAATTGAAGCGCTTACAAAATAAAACAAGCCAAACAACCTAACAAGTGCTCCCCTGAAGAATACATTTGCTGCTGAGAAGATAGTACACCCCATTGCTCGAAGCAACCGAGTAGACGGAGAAGGCAGAAATGTACTACTGTGGGGACTGTTGATGACGAGCTGCCTTAAAATATAAAGCTACAGACCCATATAGTAAGCGCTACCAAGTTGAAAACACCCTAATGTTTCCCACTGACCCAACCTCACTCCACAATGACCTAAAAGATTTAAAAATTAAAGACATAAAAAGGCAAAGATCTTGGGGTATAAAAGAGACACCTTACGATAATATATTAAGTTGGGAAAATAATACCCACAATGGTCCATGGATACCACCACTATTCCCTAGACGTTGGGATCAAGCTCTAATGTCTTTACTTTATGTAATTTTAGGCCTTAGAAATGTAAAATTATTAGTTTTGGTATGAATGGACTTGATACAAGGGAAAAATCTCCATCAGCCATACGAATGAATTCTGTCAAGATGGGAAGATTCCACAATTACCCCTAATAGTCTTACTGCTAACCTTAACTTTTAAACCATGCATTTTTAATAAATTAATCACTATTGTTAAAAGACGCTTAGAAACTGCACATTTAATGCTGCTATGAAAGCAATATAAACAAATCAAGGATGAAAGAATTACTCCTATCCTCGGGCAGACAAAAGAAGTATTAGATCAATTTAATGAACAAAATCAGGATAAAATAGAAAAGGGGGGATTGTAATGGACGAGTTAACTTTGTTCATGACATCGGGAAGGGAGAAGAGACATTGAGAGTTAGCAGATGCCTTGTGTAAATAACAAAACTTGCTTAATTGGTGCGTAAAGGTCACAGGAAGAGGGCAACGGCTATAACTTACTAGCTAAGGAGGGAAAAGAACAACAACTATAATTTACCAGGTAACAGGATGGACTCCACCAAGACTGCACTTTTCTACATCAAAGGACATTCTATATCAAAAGACACTCGTCCTTGAGAAGATAGACCGAATCTGCCTAGTGACAGACCTGCACGAATGAAGAAAGAAGAAGCAGGACAAGGCGGAGACTTGCAAGAAAGAGATACATGGAATGTATATAAGGAATGTAACTATAACCTAAAGCTGCGAGCTTGTGGCGGAGCACTGCCTCCCCGGCCGCCCAGCGCTGTTTTGCTCTTTTATCGCTTGCTAATAAATTCGACCTTTTTTATTCACTACAAATTGGCTCCTCCAATTTGTCACGAGCATCTATAACAACAACAACGGTAGTAATGAAAAAGTATACAAAAAGAGTGATGCACAGTGCAACTGCTGACCACCCGGGACCCGACGCTCCGCCACTTCCCCCACTGAAAACAGAGACCACCCCCCCGGCCCGCTCCCCATTTATATACTGAGCATGATGTCACATGGTATGGAATAGCTCCTTGGCTAGTTCAGGTCAGCTGCCCCGGCTATGCCCCCACCTCCCAGGTTCCTGTAAAAATTAACTCTATCCCAGCTGAACCCAGGACACATAGTCAGGAGGCATAGCACTAACAGCACACTGGCTTGTGCATCCCAAGGATATTCAAAATTCTCAAAAGCTGTTGTAATTTGTCGGAAGGAGAAAAGGGAGGCAAACGGACAGGGGGAAGTGTCCCCCCCTAACTTCCCCATGGATGGGGTGTAATTACCAATAAAATCCGACAGAAGGTTCCCAAAGTATGGAAATGATATCACTGCCTCATACAGATACCAGCTTAACCTCATGACCAGTGATGTAATCATTTCACAAGTCGACATTGCCCAGTACAGCAAAATGATATTCCCAATCGCTCTCCCAGAGATGAGATACACAACTACAGGCAATACATAGAGCATATCAGAGCTTACAAAACGCCACCATGTAAACAAATGAAACAACATTGTGACTAACATCTATTTATCTAGTATAAGAAATGCGTTTGGCAAATTTGTTTCAACACGCTCTGGCCAGATCTGTCGTTATCTCAACCCTTCTTGCCTCACGTTGGGCGCCAAAAAGGACTGTCGTGGTTTCAGCCCAGCCGGTAACAAAGGACCATGCAGCCGCTCACTCACTCCTCCCGCCCCCCTCCGGTGGGATGGGGAGGAGACAGAGGAGAGAAAAGAAAAAAAAAAAAACCCGGAACCTCGAGGGTCGAGATAAAGGCAGTTTACTGGGACAAACACAAAGAAATTACAACAACAACGGTACTAATGAAAGAGTATACAAAAAAGAGTGATGCACAGTGCAACTGCTGACCACCCGGGACCCAACGCTCCACCACTTCCCCCACCTGAAAGCCGAGAGCACCCCCCCCCCCCCCCCGGCCCGCTCCCCATTTATATACTGAGGATGATGTCACATGGTATGGAATAGCTCCTTGGCTAGTTCAGGTCAGCTGCGCTGGCTATGCCCCCCACCTCCCAGGTGTAATAAACTTTGCATAACCAATTTGTTAATCAAACCTGTTGGTTGTTAAAATATATTGATCTCTACAACTTAGTAATTAAGCTGCTTTTAACCACACTAACTTATTAGACAATAAGCACAGCAACAGTTGTAGAAACTAGATATTGAGCTAAGTAAGCAGGATGTGCCTGTCTTGATTATCTTATCATATAACTTCTCAAGAGCAGTTTTCTTAGAAAATAAAGAACTGGTCCCAGAAACTGGCCAAGGCCGATTCCGTGGCTTGGACAGATAAACTTGAGGGAGTGTCCTCTTGGATCTAATTGTAATACCCTTTGGAACTAGTTGTAATACCTCTTGGAACTAATTTTAATACGAAGCGGGAATAGGTCATGAATATGTATAGGCGTACCGGGAAATCCCATACATATATAACACTTAACTGTTTAACTGTGAAACACGTTACCATATCAGGTGCACGCTGTTGGTGGAGCGGAGACTCCCCGGCCGCCCAGCGTTGTTTTGCCTGCTTGATTGCTTGCTTCAATAAACCTTGATTGGATTATCCACGGGCTGGTGTACAAATTTTCGTCGTAACTTATAACACAGGTTCCTGTAAAAATTAACTCTATCCCAGCTGAACCCAGGACAAAGGTCGATAACAGTCAAATACCAATTTCGAGGAATCATAGTGGGGGATGGGAGTCCTGGTTGGAGGGCTCCCATATCTTCCATAGCGTCATTAATTTTTCTGAGGTCGTGGAGCAAGCGCCACTTGCCGGTTTGTTTTTTAATAACAAAAATAGGCAAGTTCCAAGGACTGGTAGAAGGCACAATATGCCCTTTTGTTAACTGTTCCATAACTAATTCTTGGAGGGCGCGAAGCTTTTCCAGTGGTAGGGGCCATTGATCTACCCAAATAGGGGTATTGGTCTTCCATGTCAATTTAAGGGTGTCACGCGCTTCAATGGCCCCTTCTAAAAATGTGTCCGAATGGACATTCCCCACTGGGACAGCACATCACGCCCCCACAGAATCATAGGGATGGGTAACACAAAAGGTTTAACAGAGGCTATATGCCCCTCTGGACCTTGGATTTGGATTAATTCCACACTCTGGCGGCTGTTACCAGTTCCTCCAATTCCAGCCAATGCTTGGGAAGCATTAGCCAGAGGCCATTGTCGAGGCCACTTAGCCAGAGATATTACCATGACATTGGCTCCAGTATCAATAATTCCATTTAGTACTACTTGTTGCCCTCCGCGGATAAGGGTATATTGACATACGGGTCGGTTCTGAGAAACAGATTGCACCCATAGAATTTGTGGGTTCCCTGTAGACCCAAACCCTCCCCGCCTTTGAGGAGATTGACTAGGAATGGGGGACTTCATCCCCACAGGAATCAATATTAATTGCGCTACACAACTACCTTTAGGTATCGTGCAGGGAGGAAACAGGGTCCATGCCATAATTTTAATTTCATCAGTACTATCAGAATCAATGACCCCTGGTAATACAAAAGGCCCCGACAATGTGGTAGATGATCTCCCTAACAACAGCGCTTGTGTTTTGGGGGGCAAGGGTCCCAAGATACTTGTTGACAGCAAATGAACTGAGCAATCAAGTAACGTTACTGTGTGGGCGGTTGCCAGGTCCAATCCGGCACTCCCGGCTGTTGCTGGACGAAGACTTGAGGCACTGCTGCTTCCCTCCATGGGGGTTGGAACGTTGGCTGCGGTACTTGTGTCTGCGCGTGTCACTGCCCCGCACTCCGCGACTGGTTTCCCTGTATCAGTTGACCCTGAAAATCATACTTAGACCAACATTGATTAGCATAATGACACCCTTTTCGGCATTTAGGGCAAACCCCAGGGGCTTGGTGCCTAGCTCCCGTATTCATAGACAGGCAGTTCTTTTTTAAATGCCCTGGTTTACCACAGCTGTAGCAATTCCCCAAACCTGATGGACCACGCATGGCTGCAAAGGCAGCAGCCATGGCCTCAAATTTATGATCCACAGTGCCAATTCTATTACAAGCTTCCACCATTTCAATCAGTGTAGGATTCGGTTTAGGGAGGGATTTCAGGAGCTTTTTACAATCCACATTAGCATTTTCTACAGCCAGTTTCAACAACAAAATTTCTCACGCTTCCGCATTGTCTATCTGACGCTCCAGAGCCTGTTTTAATCTATCAATAAATTGCATATAGGGCTCTCGAGGTCCTTGAGTAATAGTTGTAAAAGCTTTCTGTGGCTTTTGTGTGTCAGGGACCTTAAAAAAAGCCTTTTTTGCTTCTTCACGGACCACTTCAAGAGCCTCCCGAGGGATATCCCGTGCCTGGGCTATCGGATCAGTGTTCTGACTGGGGCTGGTAAGATGTTCTATGGTTAATGCAGCCACAACTTGATTAGCATGACCCGCAAACGTGAGAAGAAGTGCCTGGAGCCCTCCCCTCCAATGTGACTCCCACAGCGTAAACTGAGTCGGAGTTAACAGTAATTTTGCTAGAGACTTTAAATCATGAGGAGTCATAACATAAGTATCAAAACCAGAAGATAACAGGCTCACGAAATAAGGAGAGGAAAGCCCATGCTCCGTGACGGTATGGCGCAGTTCCTTAATTATGGGAAAGGATAAGGCTTCCCATTGTGCCCCCCGGCCCTGATAAATTACGGGGGCAACTATCATTTTGGCAATCTCGAGATCCCCTTCCTTTAAGGCTTGGCATCTTATATTAGCCCACGTTGTGTGGGTCAGGGGGATAGAGGTCTGGCTCCTTCTCGGGGTTTACCGGCCCCGGATCAAAGGGGTCCTCCTCCGGAGGATAATTTGCGGCACAGACCTCTGGGGGTCCTCGGCAATTTTGACTTTCCAAAGGCAGAGAAGGGACCGTGGGGGTATTCCCTTTAGTCTTTACGTTGCCATTATTACTCTCCTCTTGAGCTTTTAGGGTTTCAAAAATGATCCTCCACCACGGAAGCATACGCTGTGCTTCTACATCCCCCGATGTGGCAGAGTCCCACAACTTCACCCCCACATTATCCCAAAGTTCCCGCGTAAAGATACTAGAAGCAGTTACAGCAGGTATCTTCATTTGTACCCATTTAAGCATGGCTTTAAGATCATGCCCGGAGATAACTTTCCCATGCTTTTGAAGAAGAGCTTTCATAAGCTCATATATGTCTCCTTCCGGGGAAGATGCTTGATTCCCCATGTTTCCCACAGCTCACCTCTCTACTCCGGAGGGATTTCAGGCCGGCCGGCTCCTGCTTCCTTTCAGCAGCTCATTCAACGTTCTGTGGGACTCGCAGCATGCCACTGTATTGGGTCTGGCTGAGATGGAGTTAATACTCCCCATAACAGCCCTCATAGCACTGTGCTCTGCATCAGTAGCTAGAAAGGTGTTGATAGCACACCAGTGTTTTGGCTACTGCTGAGCAGTGCTGGCACAGCATCAAGGCTGTCTCTCCAACATTTTTGCCCTCCCCTCAATGGCAGGCTGGGGCAGGGCAAGATCTTGGGATGGGACATAACCAGGACAGCTGACCTAAACTGACCAAACAGATATTCCATACCATATGACGTCAGCTCAGATATAAAAGCTAAGTGAAGGGAGACGGAATGGGGGCATTTTTGTCTTCCGGAGCAACCACTACACGTACTGAAGCCCTGCTTCCCGAGAAGCGGCTAGACATTGCCTGCTGATGGGAAGTAGAGAGTAACATCATTTTTTCTTTGCTTTCGCGCGTGACCTTTGCTATTACTTTATTAAACTGTCCTTATCTTGACCCACGAGCCTTTTGTTATATTTTCTCTCCCCCGTCCACCTGAGGAAGGAGAGTGATAGAGCGGCTTTGGTGGGCACCTGGCATCCAACCAGGGTCAACCCACCACAGTCCTTTTTGGCGCCCAAGGTGGGGCATGACAACGGCAGTTTTGCATTAAGCGTTCTATAGCTAGTTATTAAGTGGCAAGTTCCTGTGCAGGTCACAGAGCTTGTTAGCTGCTTGCTTATCTCTATCTTGCTGAGTTTGGGAACATGTTAATGCAAATAATGGCTGTGTGCTTTGTCCTGGCACTGATGGCTTTGTTGTGCTGTGGGAACTATCTTGTGGGGAGAATGAAGGAACGCGGGAATGTGATAATACAAATACTGTCTATGTGCTTTGTCCTGGCATTGATGGCTTTGCTGTGTTGTGGGAGAGCTATCTTGTGGAGGAGATGAGGGAACACATCTCCCTCTCCCTACCAGGCATTGATGTGAATGGTTTTATTATGCAGGCTCTCGAGGTCCTTGTTCACCCTTATGTGAGCTGTTCAATACTAATAATTAATACTGGTCGTATATTATGGGTATTGTTGAATCTGGTCTCGTCCTGGTATAAGAGAAGGCAAGTTTTAG
Organism: Astur gentilis; assembly: GCF_929443795.1. Taxonomy (NCBI): domain Eukaryota; kingdom Metazoa; phylum Chordata; class Aves; order Accipitriformes; family Accipitridae; genus Astur; species Astur gentilis. The sequence continues at coordinate 33,574,595 of NC_064918.1, forward strand.
TTGAGACAATACTGAAATGTGCCCTCAAGCGACCAGTCCCTGGGTGGCAGGGTATATGGAAGGATTTGGGCAGATTCCTAGGACGGTTACCACCTCCCATAATCTGGGATTTTACATCCGAACAGGCAAGTAACCCTGGCAAACTGACACAGCACCTGATAGAAGGGTGCCTTGCCTATCCCAATGAAAACCAGCAGCTTCTCGCACTGTAGTGGGGCCTGGCCTATGCCTACCGAGCCATAGTTCAACACTCTCAAAGGACCATGGTTGAGACAGGGACCCAGACTGCATCTAAGGACACCATGCTCGATATAGGGACCCAAACAACAACAACTACAGTAATTGCCCCAATAGTGAAACGGAAACAGTGGACAAGGAGATCAACGGGTCCATACCATTGATTAGTGAGGGAAGAAGAAGAAGAGGAAAGGCTTGATTTAGAAGCTGGTCCTTCGATAAAGAAATTGGAGGAAGGAGTGAGGGAACTTAAACAAGAAGCAGAAACTACCCGGTCCCTGACGTCCTCAGAACTTCGGGACTTGCGGAAAGATTACAGCCACCAGCCAGGTGAGCGGATTGCTGCCTGGCTGCTCTGATGCTGGGATAACGGAGCTGATTGTCAGCAACTGGAAGGCAAGGAAGCCCAACAGCTGGGATCCCTCGCTAGAAACCGGGGAATTGAAAGAGGAATTGGAAAAGAGGCAGCAATTTGGAGTCTCTGGAGCCGGCTCCTCTCAAGTGTGAGGGCAAGATATCCATTCAAGGAAGATCTTGTCAATTCATCAGAAAAGTGGACTACTGCAGATGAAGGCATCCAGTACCTGAGAGAGTTAGCAGTGGTGGAAGTCATCTACAGTGATCTAGATGATGAGGAAGTTTCCAAAGATCCAGAGGATGTCCTGTGCACACGGGCCATGTGGCGAAAGGTGATTCAAGGTGCCCCAACATTGTATTCTAACAGCTTGTCAGGAATGTATTGTCCAGATATGGAAACACCAACTGTGGAGAAAGTGTCGTCTTGGCTCCAAAAGTTTGAGGAAAATCTCTGTGTCTCCTCATCCCTACAGGACAGTGCCTTGGCTGTTAGGGATGCTCCAAGAAATCAGTCCTCTCCTGCCCTAGTCAGAGGGAAAGGGAGCCCAAGGCATATGTCACGTGGTACACTCTGGTTCTTCCTGCGTGACCAAGGGGAGGACATGAGGAAGTGGGATGGTGAACCCACCTTTAAGCTGGAAGCCCGCGTACGTGAACTGAGAGGGAAGACAGCTGTTAAGAAGGGGTCACCCAAGAAGAAGGCTGTCAGCGTAGTTGCTGTAGAGGCCCAAGAAGGCAGTCAGCGATCCTCCAGGCATAGAAGAACTGAAACCACCTCCCTTGATTCTAGTGAGGGGACTTCTGGTCTGGTACCGCAAGGATCGGACAGTGAATATTCTGATGAGGAACAGCAATAGAGGGTCCCTGCCTTCAGCCAGGAGGAGGAAAGGGATGATCGGATATACTGGACTGTGTGGATTCGATGGCCTGGCACATCAGACCCACAGAAGTATAAGGCTTTGGTAGACACTGGTGCACAGTGTACACTGATGCCATCAGGATACAAGGGCACAGAATCCATCTGGATCTCTGGAGTGACACGGGGATGCCAAGAATTGACTATACTGGAGGCTGAAGTGAGCTTGACAGGGGACAAGTGGGAAAAGCACCCCATTGTGACCGGCCGAGAGGCCCTTTGTATCCTTGGCATAGACTACCTCAAGAGAGGGTATTTCAAGGACCCAAAGGGGTACTGGTGGGCTTTTGGTGTAGCCACTGTAAATGCAGAGAAGATCAAACAGTTATCTACCCTGCCTGGCCTCTCGGAAGATCCCTTTACTGTGGGATTGCTGCAAGTTGAAGAACAGCAGGTGCCAATCACTACCAGGACGGTGCACCGTCGGCAATATCGGACAAACCGAGACTCCCTGGCTCCCATCCATGAGCTGATTCATCACCTAGAGAGCCAAGGAGTCATCAGCAAGACTCATTCACCTTTTAATAGTCCTATATGGCCAGTGCAGAAGTCTGATGGAGGATGGAGGTTAACAGTAGATTATCACGGCTTGAATGAAGTGACACCGCCACTCAGTGCTGCTGTACCAGATATGTTAGAGCTCCAATATGAACTGGCATCAAAGGCAGCCACATGGTATGCTACAATTGATATTGCCAATGCATTTTTCTCCATTCCTTTGGCAGCAGAGTGCAGGCCACAGTTTGCTTTCACATGGAGAGGTGTCCAATACACCTGGAATCGGCTGCCCCAGGGGTGGAAGCACAGTCCTACCATTTGTCACGGATTAATCCAAATGGCACTGGAACAAGGCGATGCCCCTGAACATTTACAATACATAGATGACATCATCATGTGGGCCAACGAGGCAGAAGAAGTGTTTGAAAAGGGAAAAAGAATAATTCAGATTCTTCTGAAAGCTGGTTTTGCCATAAAGAAAAGTAAGGTCAAGGGATCTGCACAGGAGATTCAGTTCTTGGGAATAAAATGGCAGGATGGCCGCCGTCATGTCCCTATGGATGTGGTTAACAAGATAGCAACTATGTTTCCACCAGCTAACAAGAAAGAAACACAAGCTTTCCTAGGCCTTGTGGGTTTCTGGAGAATGCACATTCCAGGTTATACTCAGCTTGTGAGCCCTCTCTATTGAGTAACGCGGAAAAAGAACTATTTTGAATGGGACCCTGAACAACAACAAGCCTTTGAGCATATCAGACAGGAAATAGCTTGTGCAGTAGCTCTTGGGCCTGTCCAGACAGGACCAGATGTACAAAATGTACTCTACACTGCAGCTGGGGAGCATGGTCTCACCTGGAGCCTGTGGCAGAAAACACCAGAAGAAACCCGAGGTCGACCATTAGGGTTTTGGAGCCAGGGGTACCGAGGATCTGAAGCTCACTACACCCCGACTGAAAAAGAGATACTAGCAGCATATGAGGGGGTTCGAGCTGCTTCAGAAGTTGTTGGTACAGAAACATATCTCCTCTTGGCACCACGATTGCCCGTACTACACTGGATGTTCAAAGGAAATATCCCCTCTACACATCATGCAACCAGCACTACATGGAGTAAGTGGATAGCATTGATCACGCAATGGGCTCGACTGGGGAAATCTAACCGCCCAGGAATTCTGGAAGAGATCATGGACTGGCCAGAAGGCAGAGATTTTGGAGCATTGCCTGAGGAGGTGACTCGTGCCCAAGAGGCACCACCATATAATGAGTTATCAGAAGATGAAAGGTGTTATGCTTTGTTTACTGATGGATCCTGTCGTGTGGTAGGGAACCATCGGAAGCGGAAAGCTGCTGTGTGGAGTCCCACACGACAAGTCGTTGAGGCCACTGAAGGAGAAGGCGAGTCAAGTCAGTTTGCAGAAGTGAAAGCCATCCAACTAGCCCTAGACATTGCTGAACGAGAAAAGTGGCCCGTACTCTACCTCTATACCGACTCCTGGATGGTGGCTAATGCCCTATGGGGGTGGCTACAGCAGTGGAAGAAGACCAATTGGCAACGCAGGGGTAAACCCATCTGGGCAGCAGCATTGTGGCAGGACATTGCTGCCTATGTAGAACACATGACTCTAAAGGTACGTCATGTAGATGCTCACGTGCCCAAAAGCCGTGCCACTGAAGAACATCGAAATAATGAATAGGTAGACAAGGCTGCCAAAACAGAAATAGCTCAGGTGGACCTGGACTGGGAGCGTAAGGGTGAGCTATTTGTAGCTCGATGGGCCCATGAGACATCGGGACATCTAGGGAGAGATGCAACATATAGGTGGGCTCGTGATCGAGGGGTGGACCTGACCATGGAGGCCATCACACAGGTCACTCATGAATGTGAAACATGTGCTGCAGTCAAACGAGCCACCAGAGTAAAGTCTCCCTGGAACAGAGGGCGGTGGTTGGGCTTTCAATATGGCGAAGCCTGGCAAATTGACTACATTGGACCACTGCCATGAACACGCCAAGGCAAGCGCTACGTACTCACCATGGTGGAAGCAACTACTGGTTGGCTAGAAACATATCCTGTAAACCATGCCACTGCCTGAAACACCATCTTAGGCCTCGAAAGGCAAATTTTATGGTGACACGGTACCCCAGAAAGAATTGAATCAGACAATGGGACTCATTTCCGAAATAACCTCATAAGCTCCTGGGCAAAGAAACATGGCATTGAGTGGGTGTACCACATACCCTAACACCTGCAGGCATCTGGAAAAATTGAGAGATATAATGGACTGTTGAAGAGTATATTAAGAGCGCTAGGCAATGGGGCATGGAAGCATTGGGATACAAATTTAGCAGAAGCCACTTGGCTAGTTAACACTAGAGGATCTGCTAACCATCCTGGTCCTTCCCAAACAAAACCCCTACATACTGTGGGAGGAGATAAGGTCCCCGTGGTGCACATGGGGAAGTGGCTGGGGAAGGCAGTGTGGATTGCATCTCCCATGGGAAAAGGCAAACCCATTCGTGGGATTGTCTTTTCTCAGGGACCTGGGTGTACTTGGTGGGTAATGCGGAAGGATGGGGAGACCCAGTGTGTGCCTCAAGGACATTTAACCTTGGGGGAAAAATAATCTGTGATGTGAGTTGTATGTTGCAGGAAGTAATGTAGCAGGAATGACCTGAACTGCAGAGGAGTGAACTTCGCAAGGAACCAGACAAGTGCATCGGTGACCCAAACCAAGCTGGTGTTGGTGCCCAACGATCGAACATACTGCTTCTCCTGTCCTGACCACTCATCTTGATGGATGGGGCCCAAGTCATAACCTGTGTGTGAACACCTGAAGGAGTGGAAGAAGCCCATGGAATATCTATCTCTTAAGAATGTATAAATCTGTACGTTGGGTATAAAAGTGGTTTAAGTATGTAGTTTCAGTTGTAAGTGTTGGTAAGAAAGGATTTCAGTAATGAGAATTAAATACAATAGTATGGTTAGAAGATATCTGTATTAAATTATGTGGGACCTGAGCAGGACGCAAATGGTATGGAATAAGGGGTGGAGATTGTATTGGGTCTGGCTGAGATGGAGTTAATACTCCCCATAGCAGCCCTCATAGCACTGTGCTCTGCATCAGTAGCTAGAAAGGTGTTGATAGCACACCAGTGTTTTGGCTACTGCTGAGCAGTGCTGGCACAGCATCAAGGCTGTCTCTCCAACATTTTTGCCCTCCCCTCAATGGCAGGCTGGGGCAGGGCAAGATCTTGGGATGGGACATAACCAGGACAGCTGACCTAAACTGACCAAACAGATATTCCATACCATATGACGTCAGCTCAGATATAAAAGCTAAGTGAAGGGAGACGGAATGGGGGCATTTTTGTCTTCCGGAGCAACCACTACGCGTACTGAAGCCCTGCTTCCCGAGAAGCGGCTAGACATCGCCTGCTGATAGGAAGTAGAGAGTAACATCATTTGTTTTTTCTTTGCTTTCATGCGTGACCTTTGCTATTACTTTATTAAACTGTCCTTATCTTGACCCACGAGCCTTTTGTTATATTTTCTCTCCCCCGTCCAGCTGAGGAGGGGGAGTGATAGAGCGACTTTGGTGGGCACCTGGCATCCAACCAGGGTCAACCCACCACAGCCACGCAGATAGGCGGTTCCTGGACCCTGGAATCACGTCGGGGTTGCCAATTTGCTGCGATTGAGAGACGGAACACAGCTTGATGCAAGCAGAGAGTCGTTTTATTGCATATAACACTCGTTTATATAGAAAATTAGAAGACGAGTGTTTTGAACTGATCGGTTATTATGCTTCAAAGTTATTATCAGGGCGCGCTAATTGGTAGCTACTTAACTTTAACAATTGGACAGTTAGCAATTAAACTATTTTTGCAAAAGACTCTATGTTCCAGCACCTTATCGAACATGATTCATGGGTCAGTAATTCACCACCACATCGGTGCCTCTCTATTTCCTTTATCAGGCCTCCCAAGGTTTATAGCCTACAAGTTCCAGCACATCCCTTTCTAACAACGGAGCAGTACCCGCCGTCCTGTCTGATTCCTTCAAGTCTCTCCCCACATATATATGCTTGTTAATGTGTAAATGTATAAAACTGTGGTTTGAATGTTTGAGTAAAAGAGACACAGCTCAGCTGCGGAGCGTATGTGGAGTTCCGATCCGCAGTTTCGTAACTCCACAAGGGGTACGACCGGAGACAAACAAAGTGTGGCTCACTGATGATTTGGAACTTGAATTTATATGTTAGCGTTGTAATTCTAAGTTTGAGTTTGATTATCTTAATCATTTTGTGGTGTTGGTATAAGAAAGTCCCTGTATGGTGCATCGCATAAATGTGGGTATTTGAATGGTGTCTTTTACATCCAGGAAATGAGTGTATACCCTCATATGTCCTGGAATGTGTGTGGTGTAAACAGAGGTTGCAAATAGATTGTGGAGGGGATATTGAATGCCCTGAGTGTCGGGTTTGGACTCCCTGGGATGAGGGGACAGGCTACGTATACAGTTGAGATTGCTTGTGGTTGGAAAGGTAGCCGAAATAGTGAAATTGGTGTGTGGAAAGGAAAATTTAATCCCGGAAATTCAGGACGTGTGGGAGGAAAACTGGGAGAAGACTATAAAGAGGTGTAAGAAACAATTTGCATGGAAGCTTATTAAAAGGAGAAGTTATAAAATGGGAAACAATCAAGGGGGAATATTGAGGAAGAGTCCTCTGGGTTGTGTAATTGCCCACTGGAAAGATATTGTTGGGACCAGAGGTATGGAAAATAAAAAGAACCTTATTAAGTATTGCAATCAATGGTGGCTGTTGTATAAGTTAGAAGGTGATGCTAAGTGGCCACTTAATGGGTGAATAGATTATAATATTCTATTACAACTAATGCTCGTTTTTTTGCCCAGGGCAAAGTTGTGAATATTTATACAGACTCAAAATATGCCTTTGGAGTTTTACACGCACATGGAGCAATTTGGAAGGAGAGAGGACTATTGAATTCCCAAGGGGAAAAGATCAAACACGCAGAAGAAATTCTGAAGTTACTGGAAGCTGTCCAGCTCCCTAAGAAAGTAGCAATTATGCATATTAAGGCACACCAGAAAGTGAGCTCAGATTCGGAAAAAGGGAATGAACTGGCGGACAGAGTGGCCAAAACAAAGGTAAAAATAGAAGGGGCTTTAATTCCTCATAGAGAAATCTCCCTAAAAAGTAAGCCAGAATATACCAAGGAAGATCAGAAGCTTATTACAGATTTAGAAAGGTCATATAATGAAGAGGGGTGGGCTCATACCCCACAGGGAAAACTAATCATTCCCTCTTGCTTACTGTGGTATTTGATACAGGAGGAGCATAGGAAAAGACATTGGGGGACAGAGGCTCTGTATAATCATTTGATAAGAGAAATTGTGGCTAGAAATTCATATACCACAGTGAGACAGGTGACTCAACAATGCGATCTTTGCCTTCAGACTAATCCTAAGAATACCCCCAAACTAGAAATGGGTCAGATTGGGAAAGGCAATGGGCCTGGACAGCAATGGCAAATTGATTTCACAGAACTTCCAAGAAAAGGGGGGTATCGATATTTATTGGTATTAACTGATACCTTTTCAGGTTGGCAAGAAGCATTCCCAACAAGAACGGCTAAAGCTCGGGAGGTAACTAAAATACTGGTACAAGAGATAATACCATGTTTTGGGGTTCCAGCAACCATATCCTCTGACAGAGGACCACATTTTGTCTCAAAAATAGTACAACAAATTAGCCGCCATTGGGGTATGGATTGGCAGCTTCATACTCCATATCACCCCCAGTCAAGTGGTCAAGTAGAAAAAATGAACCACTTAAACAGCAAATTGTGAAATTGGGACAAGAAGCAAATCTGACATGGCCTCAGTCTCTCCCTTTAGCCCTTCTGCGTATACAAACAAGACCAAGGACGAGGGAAGGACTGAGTCCCTTTGAAATTTTGTATGGACAACCCTATGAAATACAGAAAGGGGTGTCTGTGTAAGCTAGGGACAAAATTGTGACCTCTTACATGGAAGCATTGAGTAAGCAGCTCAATAAAATCAGGAAGCATGTGGCTGGGACTTGAGGGAGAGGTTTAAATGGGCCTGTACATAATATACAACCTGGGGATTATGTATATGTAAAGACTCTTACAGAAAAAACCCTGGAGCCACAGTGGGAAGGACCATTCCAAGTACTACTCACCTCCTTTACTGCAATCATAATCAAGGAACAGAACGCTTGGATTCATCACACCAAAGTGAAAAAGACACCCAAAACTCCATGGAAAGTCACCACAAAACCCGATGGACATTTAGTTTTTACGTGGTAATATGGGGAGTTTTGGGGACTCTGTGTAAGGCGTGGGATGGAAACATGTTTGTCAGATATAACCAGGAGCTAGCAAAGGATATTAATGTATCAAGCTGTTGGATGTGTACCTTAATACCCAGACAAGGAGAAACCTTCCTGTTTATTGGTGTCCCCCTCAGAACAAACAGCACTAAAACACTATTGAATAGAACTGCCAACTATACTTGATTATATGGAAATGGTTCCAGAACTATAGTGAAGTATAAACTTGATCTAGATAGCAGAGACCCACATGATAATGATCGATACAATTGGTCTTGGAGATTAAAAGACATGGAAAGAGGCAGAGGGGGAGACCCCGTAATGATGCGCCCCCATTATGCCAACACTTGTAGTTTTCTTGGGACACTGAATGGAACTTGCTTTCGATGTAATGAATCACACTCTACAGGGATAGCTAATACAGGATGGGGAAATCTAACAGGGAGTTGTTATCTTCCTCCTCCTCGGGAGCCATCCAATTGTAATCTCCCTGATGGACGTTGGTACCTTTGTGCAAATGGGAAGCCACATAAGAGTTTACCTATCGATTGGTGGGGAGAATGCACAGAGGGAATAATAATCCCACAAACACTCCCTGTTTTAGGAAAATTACAGGGAATATTCCAATCCTCATGGCACCACACGAGGACTAAAAGAACCTCTAACCCTCTTATAGAACAAGGTACCGCATTCCACAGTGTGGTACTGATACCGAAAAGCCAGTCGAAGAAACTCTCTAAGACTCGTTTTGGAGTTTTAGAAAGGAGGCATTCTTTATTGCAGCACTGGATGCACAGGGGATAGTTCCACCTAGCGTGCATACCACAGCTTTAGCACTAACAGGTTATATAGAATAACTAATTGCATATTAATCAGATTAGTATACATATACATAAAAATGATGGCAACCGATTATCATAGTACTGCCTACATCCGATCACGTGCAATGAAGGATCCATTTGAGACGAAGGGCTGCTTTTGCGACCACTGACCCATTTGAAGTTCTTGCTGGCTGTCCTTGAAGTCTTTATTCTTGTCCTTGTTCTTTGATCTTGAAGCTTAACGCAGTTTCAATCACATGTGGTCAGTTTCAACATTGTTCTCATCTGGCGTAGAGGAACATCTAGTCATAAGAGCCAAGAAGTGCCAAACTTACGAGTAACTACCTCTACCAGTTAATTGCTTGGCTATACTTTTGTCTATTGTTTCAATCATTAGTGTTAGTATAAGATTTCTAATAATTATTTACCAAATCTCACTTTTACAGTCACCTAGCAGCAAACCAGTTTCCACAGCTGGTACAAAATATTAAAACCATCAAAATATTTAGACATGCCATACAGAATGTATGGAAATATGCTATCAGTATGATGGCTTTTCCCAATGCTTGGAGTATCTGAATTGGAAAAAGCAATAGTCAATGTATCAGCAGTGGTCGAGATTTTAGCTAATACTACTGCTGACGCTCTAGGAAAATTACAAGCCGAAATTGATTCCTTGGCAAAAATAACGATACATTAGATATGTTAACCACAAAGGAAGGGGGTGTGTGCATACTTATAAATCAAAGCTGTTGTGCTTATTTAAATGAAAGACAGCAAGTAGAGACAGATATTGGAAAGATTTGGGAAATTTCTAAGGATCTACTTCTTATCACTATGGATGACACATCATGGGGAATTTCTGAGATATGGGAAAAACTAACTTCCTGGTTGCCAAATTTAACATGGCTAAAACAACTGTTTGTGACAGCAATAGTAATCATTTTTCTGCTCATAATCATTTGTACAACAATTTGATGTGGCTTATGGTGTTTCCAAAGTACAGGGGATTCCTACAGCGAATGGAAAAAGAATCAGTTGCAACGAAAACTTGAGTCCAACAAATATTTTGAGAGAATGCTAGATAGGGAAACAATGCATTAGAAGTACTAGAGTTGGATATAGTAAAAGAATTTACTATTTTCTAGAAAAGGGGGGACTGAAACGGGGAGCCAAAGGAACCTTAGTAGATGTTATAAATCAACAGAGCCAATTCTATATAAAATTCATATATTTATTGAGAATAGCAAGCAAGCAGCGCTGGGCGGCCAGGGAGTCCGTGCTCCACCAACGGCTCGCCACTTTCTCTTACAGTTACATTCCTTTTATACAGTTTATGCATGTCTTTCTTGTAAATCTCCACCTTGTCTTGCTTCTTCTTTCTTCACAGGTTTGTTAATGGGTAGATTCAGTCAATCTTCTCAAAGGAGAGTGTCTGTGGAATGTCTTTTGATGTGGAGGAATGCAGTCGTGGTAGAGTTAATCCCCTTATCTGGTCCATTGTCTTTTCCCTCCTTATCTAGTCAATAACAATGTGTCCCTTCCCCCTTCCCGATTGGTATGTAAACCTTATTGTCTTTTTAATTCAACACGAATTACACAATGTCAGGGAACAATTTGGTTCCCTGTCCATTACATCCTTGAGAAGATTGACCGAATCCGCCCAATAACAAACCTACAGGAGTGAAGAAAGAAGAAGCAAGACAAGGCGGAGATTTACAAGAAAGGGGTGCATGAACTGTATAAAAGGAATGTAACTGTAACAGAAAGTTGCGAGCCGTTGCTGGAGCATGGACTCCCTGGCCGCCCAGCGCTGCTTGCTTGCTATTCTCAATAAATATATCAATTTTATATAGAATTGGCTCTGTTAGTTTATAACAATTTTGGTGACCCCGACGTGATCAGAGTTAAGCTGGTGTGTGACCCCAACTCGGGAGGGCGCCCCCATCTTTGGATGGTCCTGGATTGGCAGGTCCCGCTCCAGACTCGCTCTGACCTTCACGGACCCAAATTACCTGAGCGTAGCAAGCAAGGAAAGAAAGATGAGCTCTCCTAACACCCTGTAAAATTGTGCACGAAGATCCAGACGGCAGAGATACGCAAGTATAAACCGCTGGTTGGGGACGGGATTCCTTGAGTGTGCGAGTGTGTGAGACGCAGAAAACTCTGTGAAGCAAGTGCGGACCTCTTCTAGGTGCGGTTCCAATCTCCCGCGAGGGACTTGGCCACCGAAGGAGGGAAACGAAAGGTATTGAGAGAAAGAACGCACCTCAGGACGATGGGACAGAAAAAGAGTAAAGTTTCTGGCCCGGGAGGGGACTCACAGAGAAGTACCCTCAAAAAGGTGGGACAGAAAAAGGGTGAAGTTTCTGGCCCGGGAGGGGACTCACGGAGAAGTACCCTCAAAAAGGAGGAGAGCCATTTACCTGATATACCGGTAGATAGTCCCTTGGAATTGTTACCAATATTTGATAGAAATTAGAATTTTACATAAGTTAGGTTTGGTTAAAAGGGAAAAGACTGTAGAATATAGGAGTTTGAAGCTCGCAATAGTTATAGAAACCTAGGAACATACAAAATGTGCTGTAAGCAATCATAAAAAGAATAAGTATTGTCTTAGATCGGTTAACCATAGAAATTTAGACAGATTTGTTAGATTGTAGTGTTTTGTTTTAATGAACAAAGAGAGAGATCGTTATGGACCTTAGCTTTGTGGTTTAGAAACCCTACTTTGATCAAAAGACCAGTTAGTGGAATAGGTAAGATTAACCAATGAATGTTATAGTATAAGAATATTGATAAGGTGATGTAACTGGGGGCCAATCACTAGAAACGTTAAATTTAAGAATTAATATAGAATGTACTTTTATGTAAATCTAATACATGATGGCAAAATCATACTGCGCAGAATCGTATAAGAGAGGTCAACTATCGGACAAAGTGAGGAAGACTATGGAAGACCACCAGAGGGCTTATGAAGACCACCAGAGACTTCACTACGCCTGCGTAAAAGGACATTTACATATGCTAATGATCTTCCGGACAATTGATGATTATGTATGATATTTCCTAGAAATCTAGTGAATAAGTATGACAGGTGTATATTTAACCTGCATGATTAAACCAGACAGGCGCACACACTAGGTGGAGTGATCCCCTGTGAGCCCAGCGCTGCAATAAAGGAGTGCCTGCTTCTTAACTTATCATTGCTGTTAAGGAGTTTTATTCCGGATTTCGGTAACAGAATTAATGATTAAATATTGGGATGATTGGCCATCTTGTAAAGGGAAAAATAAGGAAAAGATGATACATTATTGTATGGAAATATGGGGGGGGAAACAGATAAGGGCTGATAAAGTATTTTGGCCAGTTTTTGGGTCACTTGAGGATTGGGTATGTCAAGCTCTGAATGTATATGTGAACCAAAAAGAACCTTTTAGTTTAGAAAAAAGTAAATATGCCAGCCTCTGGATAATATCCTCGGCTAGAAGTTATATTTTTGCCTTAACCGAAAAGAAAAAGACGAAGGGACCCCCACATGAACAGTGGGCCCCAACTAACCAAGCCTCCCCACCCCCGCATGTCCCGGCTCCAAATCCCCCGCCATCCCCGAATCCATCACCCTCTCCATCCCCACCCCGAATATATCCTCAATTACCCACTCACCCAACCCCTTCTGCCCCGGTAAAAACAGAGGGGATGAAAAATCGAAGTAGGACTCGGAGAGACCAGAAAACAACACACTTATTGCCCCTAAGAGAAGTTGCCATGGGGGGAAATCAAGGTGGAGTAGGATTTGTATCGGTACCCATAAATTCTGAGGACGTCCGAGAATTTAAGAAGGAAATGAGAAGTTTACTCGAGGACGCTCTAAGGGTCTCTGAAAGACTAGATCAATTTTTAGACCCTAGTGTTTACACCTGGAATGAAATTCAGGCTATCTTAAGAATACTCTTCACATCTGAAGAAAGGGATATGATTAGGAGATCAGGGATGAGACACTGGGACCAAAGACATCAACATAGGCCCCAGGGAGATGTGAAATAGCCCCTACAGAAACCAAGTTGGAACCGTCAGGTTGCAGGAGATAGACAGAGTGTGAGTGATTTGAGAGACATGGTGATTTGGGGAGTGCGGGAAACGGTTCCCGGAGGTCAGGATGTAAATGGAGCCTTCGGTGAGTGTCAGAGGGGATATGAAGCTCTGACTGACTAGTTGGAAAGATTGGAGAGAGGTTTGCAGTTGTGTTCTGGAGTTGGCCCTGGTGCAGCCGTGGGTCAAGCCCTGCTGAGGACACGGTTTGTGGCTGGATTGTAAGTGGACATTAGAAAGAAATTGGAGAAGTTAGAAGACTGGCAGGACAGAGGGTTAGACGAGTTGTTGAGAGAGACTCAGGGGGTGTATGTACGTGGAGATGAGGAAAGCCGATTGGACCGGAAAGTAGAGAAGCAGGAGTTGAATGCTATTGTTGTGAGAAGAGAGGGCACTTGAAGCAGAGTTGTGGAAGGAAACAGTAGGATGAACAGATGTTTGGAGGTGAGTGGGGGAGTCAGGGGCTCTGCTTATTGGGGACTGGAACATCTACGGAGCCCCGAGTGGAACTGAAGTTGAGTCCCCAAAGGGAGGGAGTGGAGTTTTTTGGTGGATGCAGGGGCCGAGGGATCCACCGTTCAGGGGCTGCCCACCGGTTACACCCTTGCTGGGAGCACCGTGAATATTGTGGGTGCAAAAGGGAAACCTTTTGAGGTCCTTGGTGATTTGTTCTTGCTCCCTAGGGCGGAATACGGTTTGTTAAGAGGGGATTTGATTTTGAAATTGGACTTCAGCGTTCAGGGTCAGGGAGAGGAGTCCAGCTCCGTGCGGTCGCGGCGGAGCCGGCGCTGCAGCAGCAACTGGTAAGGTCCTTTGTTGCTGCAGTAGCAACAGCAGCGACGGCAGCGGCGGGAGCAGCCCCCCCTCGGCAGCGGCCGCCGCCTCTCCTCGTGCCTCAGGGCTATAATGGAAGTCAACTATGTAAACAGCGAAAGAGAGTGGGGCTTTCTCTGCGACTGCTGTATCGCTACTGATGAAAAAAACAATTAAGATGGACTGTGCTACCACAAGGGTTCACAGAGTCACCAAATCTATCTGGACAAACTTTAGAGAAAATTTTACAAGATTTCATTTTTACCCAAGGAAGTAAAGTTATTAATATGTGGACAATCTATTAATAGCGGGATAAACTAAAGAAGGAACCCAAGAAACCACTAAACCACTACTAAATTGTTAAGCCCCCACAAACTAAAAAGGAAATTCGACAAATATTGGGATTACTAAGATATTGTAGACCATGGCTTAAAAACTACAGTGAAAAGGTGAAATTAACTAATAACCAACTTAAATGGTCTACAGAAGATGATCAGAAATTAGAAGAAATAAGAAGGGCATTAATACAGGCACCTGTATTAAGCCTCACAGATCTAAAAAAACCCCAAACAACAAAAAACCTTTTTTTTTTTTTGTGAATAGTCCTTGCTCAAGACTGGGCAGGAATTAAAAACCCCTGTGAGGTATCGTTCTAAGTTACTTGATCCAGTAAGTAGAGAATGGCCTACTTGTCTCCAAGCTTTGGTCACTACAGCATTATTAATGGAGGAAGTTAGAAAGATTACCTTTAGTACCCCTTTAAAAGTGTATACTCCACATAATGTCAGAAGTGTTTACAACAGAAAGTGGAAAAATGGCTAACAGATAGCTGGATCCTAAAATATGAAACAATATTGATTGACTCCTCTAATTTAGAATAGAGGGTAACCTCTGCTCAGAGTCCAGCACATTTTGTTTGGAAAACCATCAAAAAAAAAAATTACAACATAACTGCTTAGAGGTAATTGAGACCCAGACTAAAGTGAGACAATAATTAATAAGGACCTAAGACCTGTAGAATCAGGACCTCTAAGCCCATCATGGTCAGCTCAGGCTTGTGAGCTGTATGCTCTATATAAGGCCCTAGAATTAGTAAAGAGAAAAAAAAAAAAGGACTATATTTACAGATTACAAAGATACATATGGAGTAGTTCACACTTTTGGAAAAATTTTGAAAGAAAAAGGTTTAAATAATACTGTCCTGGGTTCAGCTGGGATAGAGTTAATTTTTACAGGAACCTGGGAGGTGGGGGCATAGCCGGGGCAGCTGACCTGAACTAGCCAAGGAGCTATTCCATACCATGTGACATCATGCTCAGTATATAAATGGGGAGCGGGCCGGGGGGTGGTCTCTGTTTTCGGTGGGGGAAGTGGCGGAGCGTCGGGTCCCGGGTGGTGAGCAGTTGCACTGTGCATCACTCGTTTTGTATACTTTTTCATTAGTGCTGTTGTTGTTGTTTTAATCTCTTTGTGTTTGTCCCAGTAAACTGCCTTTATCTCAACCCTCGAGGTTCCAGTTTCTTTTTCTTTTCTCTCCTCCGTCTCCTCCCCATCCCACCGGAGGGGGGCGGGAGGAGTGAGCGAGCGGCTGCATGGTCCTTTGTTACCGGCTGGGCTGAAACCACGACAGTCCTTTTTGGCGCCCAGCGTGAGGCAAGAAGGGTTGAGATAACGACAGATCTGGCCAGAGCGTGTTGAAACAAATTTGCCAAACGCATTTCTTAGATAAATAGATGTTAGTCACAATGTTGTTTCATTTGTTTACATGGTGGCGTTTTGTAAGCTCTGATATGCTCTATGTATTGCCTGTAGTTGTGTATTTCATCTCTGGGAGAGTGATTGGGATTATCATTTTGCTGTACTGGGCAATGTCGACTTGTGAAATGATTACATCACTGGTCATGAGGTTAAGCTGGTATCTGTATGAGGCAGTGATAACATTTCCATACTTTGGGCACCTTCTGTCGGATTTTATTGGTAATTACACCCAATCCATGGGGAAATTAGGGGGGGATACCTCCCCCCATCCGTTCACCTCCCTTTTCTCCTTCCGACTAATTACAACAGCTTTTGAGAATTTTGAATATCCTTGGGATGCGCAAGCCAGTGTGCTGTTAGTGCTATGCCTTCTGAATATGTTTCAGGTCTTCTTTAGGGCTACAAAAAGGCTCTTTAAGAGTACCACTCAGAGATCTCCCCCAAAGCTGGATACTCATGGGTGGCACGGCATGTGGGAGCATATGGGCAAGTATGTAGAGAACTTCTCACCGCCAGTGACTTGGAAGTTCACTCCCGAACAACTACAGAACCCTCATGACGTGACAGAATATTTGAAAGAAAAATGCTGTGGCTATTCCCAAGACGTACAACTCGCCTCACTGTGCTGGGCCCTGGCCAGTATCTACCAAACACTGCTTGATACTAGGCAGCACCCTCAGGGAGAAAAGATGGAAAACAGAACAACAGGCACCATGGCTACCCCAACCCCGACAACAAGCACCGTGGCTGCCCCTACCCTGACAACAGGTACCGTGACTACCCCTACCCCGGTGACAGACACTTCAGCTAAACCAGAGAACCAACCTGTGCCAGTATCAGTTGCCCCTGTACAGAAAAAGAAACACACAAAGAAATCAGTTCGCTTAGCAAGAGATGAAGATGAACCAGGGTCATCGCGAGAACAGGAGGTAGAGGCAGAACCTGAAATAATTACCCGATCTCTATCCATGAGTGAGTTGCGTGACATGCGAAAAGATTTTAGCCGCCACCCAGGTGAGCACATTGTTACCTGGCTGCTCCGATGCTGGGATAGCGGGGCTAGTAGTGTGGAATTAGAGGGTAAGGAAGCCAAGCAGTTGGGATCTCTGTCTAGGGAAGGGGGCATCGACAAGGCGATTGGGAGAAAAACACAAGTCCTCAGCCTCTGGAGGCGACTTCTGTTAGGTGTAAAGGAAAGATACCCCTTCAGGGATGAAGTTACATGTCACCAAGGCAAGTGGACCACCATGGAGAGAGGTATCCAGTACCTGAGAGAATTAGCCGTGCTGGAGGTGATTTATAATGATCCAGAAAATGCGCAGTTATCCACAGATCCAGATGAAGTCCAATGCACACAACCCATGTGGCGGAAGTTTCTACGAAGTGCACCACCAACCTATGCCAACTCATTGGCAGTAATGTCCTGGAGAGAAGGCTATGGACAAACGGTGGATGAATTGGCTGTCCAACTCTGGCAATACGAAGGGAGTCTCTCTTCCTCCCTACGGGCCTGTGTCTCAACTGTAGAGGAGTTGTCCCGAGAGTTCCAGCAATTCAAAGTGGATCTGTCCTCCTCCCCACCTGTACAGGCCCGCATCGCAGTTATTGGGAGTAAGCGTTCCTCTGCCCAAGAGAGAGGAGAGAGAAAGTACACTCGACGGGCTAACCTGTGGTTTTACCTGTGTGACCATGGAGAGGACATGAGGAAGTGGGATGGAAAACCCACTTCAGTCTTGGATGCACGGGTACAGGAGTTGCGAGAAAAAGCAACCAGAAAAGAGAATTCTTCTTGGAAAACTGCTGCTCCAGTTTCCCGTGAGCAGTCCCCCAGACGCAGTAGATGGGCTGATCTCATTTCTGATCCCCTTGAAGGGACTTCTGATTCACGTGCACAGAAAGTGAGTAACGGATATTCTAACCAGGATTAGAGGGGCCCTGCCTCCAGCCAGGTGGAGGAGAGGGACAACCGAGTCTACTGGACAGTGTGGATTCGATGGCCTGGCACATCAGACCCACAGGAATATAAGGCTCTAGTGGACACTGGTGCACAATGTACCCTAATGCCATCTAGTTATAAAGGGGCAGAACCCATCTGTATCTCTGGTGTGACAGGGGGATCCCAAGAGCTAACCGTATTGGAAGCTGAAATGAGTCTAACCGGGAATGAGAGGCAATATGCCCTGTTCACTGATGGGTCCTGTCGCATTGTGGGAAAACATCGAAGGTGGAAGGCTGCTGTATGGAGTCCTACACGACAAGTCACAGAAACTGCTGAAGGAGAAGGTGAATCGAGTTAGTTTGCAGAGGTGAAAGCCATCCAGCTAGCGTTAGACATTGCTGAAAGAGAAAAGTGGCCAGTGCTCTATCTCTATACTGACTCATGGATGGTGGCAAATGCCCTATGGGGGTGGCTACAGCAATGGAAGAAGGGCAATTGGCAGCGCAGAGGTAAACCCATCTGGGCTGCCGCACTGTGGCAAGATATCGCTGTTCGGATAGAGAAGCTAGTGGTCAAAGTACGTCACGTAGATGCTCATGTACCCAAGAGTCAAGCCACTGAAGAACATCAAAACAACCAGCAGGCTGATGAAGCCGCCAAGTTTGAAGTGTCTCAGGTGGACCTGGACTGGCAACGTAGGGGTGAGCTATTTATGGCTCAGTGGGCCCACGATACCTCAGGCCATCAGGGAAGAGATGCAACATATAGATGGGCTCGAGATCGAGGGGTGGACTTGACCATGGACACTATCGCACAGGTCATCCATCAATGTGAAACATGTGATGCAATTATGCAAGCCAAGTGGCAAAAACCCCTGTCGCATGGAGGGCGATGGCTGAAATATAAACAGTGGGAGGCCTGACAGATTGACTATATCACACTCCCACGAACACGCCAAGGCAAGTGCCATGTGCTTACAATGGTGGAAGCAACCACTGGATGGCTGGAAACATACCGTGTGTCCCATGCCACTGCCAGGAACACTATCCTGGGCCTTGAAGAGAAAATTTTATGGCAACACGGCACCCCAGAAAGAATCGAGTCGGACAACGGGACTCACTTCCGAAACAACCTCGTAGACACCTGGGCCAAAGAACATGGCATTGAGTGGGTGTATCACGTCCCTTATCACGCACCAGCCTCCGGAAAAATTGAACGATACAATGGACTGCTGAAAACTACATTGAGAGCGATGGGGGGTGGAACTTTCAAGCATTGGGATACACATTTAACAAAAGCCACCTGGTTAGTTAATACTAGAGGATCCGCCAATCGGGCTGGCTCCGCCCAACCAGGAGTTCCACATACCGTAGAAGGGGATAAAGTCCCTGTAGTGCGCATGAGGAGTATGTTAGGAAAGACAGTCTGGGTTAGTCCTCCCTCAAGCAGAGGCAAACCCATTCAAGGGGTTGTTTTTGCTCAAGGACCTGGGTACACCTGGTGGGTGATGCAGAAGGATGGGGAGGTTCGATGTGTACCTCAGCGAGACTTGATTTTGGGAGAGGATAGCCGGTGAATTGGGCTGTATGATATTTAACTGCTAAATAACCTGCCAATGCATGTCATTGTATCTATAGTGTCTATATGCCATATCAAGGGTATTATTGTGAGAATTATCCAAATGACTACAGGATGGACTTTTGAAACTGAGCCAAGTACAACAGCGATAGAACTTGAACTGGCACCCAGCAATTTCCTCAAGATCAACATCCTCGACCTACAGACCAAGGGCATGAGTTGCACCAAATGTACTAGCCACAAGTTCCAGAGGCAGCGTACAACAACCCAACATCTCACACCATCTCTCTCTTATCCTGAAGAACTGTTACAACAGATAGAGCCCCAAAATCGATGGACACATTAGAGGGATAGCCCATAGGCTAAAGGAACACCATGTGTGTGTGTGTGCGAGGTCGGGGGGTGGAGTCCATATACTTATATATATAAGACAAGGAAAGTTGTAGTGGTTGATTGGGAAAAAAAAATGTAAGATCTGGGCATGATGTAGATGGTATAGAATAAGGGGTGGATAATGTCCTGGGTTCAGCTGGGATAGAGTTAATTTTTACAGGAACCTGGGAGGTGGGGGCATAGCCGGGGCAGCTGACCTGAACTAGCCAAGGAGCTATTCCATACCATGTGACATCATGCTCAGTATATAAATGGGGAGCGGGCCGGGGGGTGGTCTCTGTTTTCGGTGGGGGAAGTGGCGGAGCGTCGGGTCCCGGGTGGTGAGCAGTTGCACTGTGCATCACTCTTTTTGTATACTTTTTCATTAGTGCCGTTGTTGTTGTTGTAATCTCTTTTGTGTTTGTCCCAGTAAACTGCCTTTATCTCAACCCTCGAGGTTCCAGTTTCTTTTTCTTTTCTCTCCTCCGTCTCCTACCCATCCCACCGGAGGGGGGCGGAGGAGTGAGCGAGCGGCTGCGTGGTCCTTTGTTACCGGCCGGGCTGAAACCACGAAAAATACTCAGGGGAAGAATCTTATATATCAGAAATTAATAACAAAAATCTTAAGAGCATTAAGAAAACAAAGGAGATAGCAGTGGTACATATGAGAAGACATCAAAAAAGATTAGATTACCGAATCAGAGGGAATAACTTGTCAGATAGAAAGGCCCAAGAAACAGCCTTAAGGACTCAAGTCACCAAAATTAACATAGTAATTTTCTTTGTGTTCCTATATAACGGTCCTAAGGGTAAAATATGTTGCTCTGTTGAAAGCTTCTATACCAAATAATTGTGTTTTGCCTCTGAATATTTAAGGTTGCCAATAAACTATTCTTATTGACAGGTTAATAAGAATATAAACACTATACAGTCCTGTGTTAATACTTAATTGTGCTTATAGACAAAATTAAAAGAATTTACTAGCTATCTGAAAAGTAATATCCATTTCAAGTTGTTAAAAATATATAACTATTTTAAACTATTTACTTACTTCTTACTTGATTTGGAAAAGGACTGTAAGAATTAGGGTGAAAACCAATTCGTATAGCTGTTATATGTTGTCTCACAGGTATTTATAACAACATCTTTTTCAAATGTTAACTACTTTGGTAGTTGTTGTTGTACATATTTTGAAAATATTTCATTAAATTTATTAACTTAAAAAAGACAAATGAAAATTTAAATATACACAAGGCTGCTTAACTTGTCAATAATGAATGTGAGACTGTCTATTGAAGAGTTACTTATGGAATATGACATATAGAATGCTAATATGCAGAGATACACTGAACCCTAATAACATTCATAACATTTTAAAAATCAATCGACAAGCAGCCACAAGAAAGAGAAGAACGGCTTATAGACCTTTTGAGAAAATACAAGTTGATTTCACTGAATTACCCAAGTGTCCTGGTTTCAGCTGGGATAGAGTTAACTGTCTTCCTAGTAGCTGATACAGTGTTGTGAGTTCAGTATGCGAAGAATGTTGATGGCACTGATGTTTTCAGTTGTTGCTTGGTGGTGTTTGGATGTTTGGACTGTAGTTGGGGATTTTTCAGCTTTTAATGCCTGGCCGGTGAAAGGGCTGGAGGGGCGCGGGGGGTTGGCGCAGGACGCAGCCGGGGTGGGTGGCCCGGACTGGCCGACGGGGTGTTCCGTGCCATGGGACTTCCCATCTAGTATAGGAAGTGAGAAGTGGGGGGTGGGGGGGGAATCTCCGCTTGGGGACTAGCTGGGTGTCAGTCGGCGGGTCGTGAACAATTGCCCTACGCATCATTTGTACATCCCAATCCTTTTATTACTACTGTTGTCATTATCATTATTAGTTTCTTCTTTTCTGTTCTATCAAACCGTTCTTATCTCAACCCACGAGTTTTACTTCTTTTTTTTCCCGATTTTCTCCCCCATCCCACTGGATGGGTGGGAGTGAGTGAGCAGCTGTGTGGTGCTTAGTTGCTGGCTGGGGTTAAACCACGTCAGTCCATTTTGACACACAACGTGGAGAGCGAAGGGTTGAGAGAACGACAAACCTGACCAGAGCTTGTTAAAACAAATTTGTTACCAATCCAACACCCCAAGGTTGAAGATACATCTGTTACCAAAATCCGGAATAAAACTCCTTAACAGCAATGAGAAGTTAAGAAGCAGGCACTCCTTTATTGCAGCGCTGGGCACACAGGGGATCACTCCACCTAGTGTGTGCACCTGTCTGGTTCAATCATGCAGGTTAAATATACACCTGTCATACATATTCACTAGATTTCTGGGAAATATCATACATAATCATCAATTGTCCGGAAGATCATTAGCATATGTAAATGTCCTTTTACGCAGGCGTAGTGAAGTCTCTGGTGGTCTTCATAAGCCCTCTGGTGGTCTTCCATAGTCTTCCTCACTTTGTCCGATAGTTGACCTCTCTTATACGATTCTGCGCAGTATGATTTTGCCATCATGTATTAGATTTACATAAAAGTACATTCTATATTAATTCTTAAATTTAACGTTTCTAGTGACTGGCCCCCAGTTACATCACCTTATCAATATTCTTATACTATAACATTCATTGGTTAATCTTACCTATTCCACTAACTGGTCTTTTGATCAAAGTAGGGTTTCTAAACCACAAAGCTAAGGTCCATAACGATCTCTCTCTTTGTTCATTAAAACAAAACACTACAATCTAACAAATCTATCTAAATTTCTATGGTTAACCGATCTAAGACAATACTTATTCTTTTTATGATTGCTTACAGCACATTTTGTATGTTCCTAGGTTTCTATAACTATTGCGAGCTTCAAACTCCTATATTCTACAGTCTTTTCCCTTTTAACCAAACCTAACTTATGTAAAATTCTAATTTCTATCAAATATTGGTAACACATCTATCCATACCTACATAACTACCTTAACAAAGGTCATGAGAGACAACCACCAGAAAGGAATAATAGAGCAAACACTCCCCTTGAGATTTCTATTCATAAGATTGAGCCTAGGAACCATGTGCTGATAAAAATGTGGAAAGAAACATCTCTAAACCCCCACTGGGAAGGTCCATTTCTTGTTCTTTTGACTACAGATACAGCCATCCGGACAGCGGAAAAGGGATGGACCCATGCTACTCGGGTTAAGGGACCTATCCACACTTCTCATTGGGAAGTGGCTAACAACTCGGAGGACTTGAAGGTTACTTTAAAGAGAAAGAGCCGATGAGTAAACCTGTGATCATCAACTGTGTAAATCTAAATTGTAATTGCTATCCATTTGTATGTTATAAGTGTATAGTGTGTCAGAGAACGTGGTGGAGCCATTACCGTTATGGGTATTCCCCCAGAGGGGTTTGTCAAGAGTGTCACGATCAGGAAAGACAATTAACTGACAAGGCCTTACCCCTAGGGGTTTTAGTAAGAAAAATTGAAAAGGATTCGACTGAGTGGTGGGAAAAATATTTGTAAAAGGAATACATCCCGAATGATATTGTTATCATTCAACGAACCTTGCCTTAACGTAACAATAATAACTGACATAAATTGTAGAAAAACGGTCCTGAGAGTGTAATCGACAGGGAACCAAATTATTCCCTGACATTGTGTAATTCGTGTTGAATTAAAAAGAAGACAAAAAGGTTTACATACCAATCGGGAAGGGGGAAGGGACACATTGTGATTCACTAGATAAGGGGGGAAAAGACAACGGACCAGATAAGGGGATTAACTCTACCACGACTGCATTCCTCCACATCAAAAGACATTCCACAGACACTCTCCTTTGAGAAGATTGACCGAATCTACCCATTAACAAACCTGTGAAGAAAGAAGAAGCAAGACAAGGTGGAGATTTACAAGAAAGACCTGGATAAACTGTATAAAAGGAATGTAACTGTAAGAGAAAGTGGCGAGCCGTTGGTGGAGCACGGACTCCCCGGCCGCCCAGCGCTGCTTGCTTGCTATTCTCAATAAATATATGAATTTTATATAGAATTGGCTCTGTTGATTTATAACAATTTTGGTGATCCTGACGTGATCAGAGTTAAGCTGGTGTGCAACCCCAACTTGGGAATGCGCCCCCATCTTTGGATGGTCCTGGATTGGCAGGTCCCGCTCCAGACTCGCTCTGACCTTCACGGACCCAAATTACCTGAGCGTAGCAAGCAAGGAAAGAAAGATGAGCTCTCCTAACACCCTGTAAAATTGTGCACGAAGATCCAGGCGGCAGAGATACGTAAGTATAAACCACTGGTTGGTGTTGGAGCGGCGGAGGAATGCACGTAAGTCGACCCAATATGAGTGATAGAAGTGATTCAACTTTATTTGCACGGATAGCTCATATTTATACAGTTTGTGATAATTATGCCTACTAGTCCTAATATGATTGGTACATTGCTAATGTTTATTCATTACTAAAATACACCCACTTGTGGTTGGCAGCTATGCGTGTTCAGTAACTTTCTCATGAGAACTTCTTCAAAAGTTACTTGTGAAGTTATGCCAAGGTCACACCGTCCCTGTCTTTCTCCTGATAACAGCGAGACCAGCTGTTGTTTTTCTCCCAATATCAGTAAAGCCAGCTATTTTCGGCCAAGGCCTAGTCTTGCTGCTCAAACTGACGTTCTTTCACACAGAACTCTGCTCGCACAACTTTTCCACAGGCCCATGTCCTTTTTCAGCAAGCCACTTCCCAACAATTCCCCCTTTTTCTTTTTGTGCGAGTAGAGCTTGGTGTGTCAGCTTTGAGACTCCTCTCATCATGTACCCATACACAATTCTAACTATTACAGAGATTAATTTCAATATACCCAGCCATCGTAAGGCTTCCTTAATCAATGACATTAGCCGTGGTGTTATCTCACCGAATATTGACTGTAACACCCCATCAAACCAATTAGTTTCTTGCTGGATCTTTGTGTATGTTTCTTCAGCCAATTTATCTGTTTGTGAATAGATTGAGGTAAAATTTTAACACCTGCTGTATTTCCCTTTGCAAAGATCTGTGAACACAACTAATTAAGCACAGTAAAAACAACATTATACCTAATAAAATACATAAGCACACAAAAAGAGGTTTGATTAATAGCTTTAGCTAGTGACACCCAAACATTCTTACTGTCCCATGGCGTTAACCGATGTGGATCAATCACCGGTGTCACTGTCATGCTGCTTACTACAGTCAGTGTGTTCCATATCAATCTCAGCATAAGGTTTCAAATTTATGGGTAAATCAGGAACGTATCTGCCAGACGTGGATGATGTGACTTCTTTTTTTTGTCCAATTGCTGCCAAGGCTTGCCATCCCGGTGCACTTAGTTGTCTTGTAGAAGTTAAGCTATCGCTGCCCCTCAATAAATCCAGCAGCAGCTGTAAGTCTGTATTTGTAATACCAAAACAAGGTTGAATCCACTGTAGGTCTCTGTTTAAATCTTTCTCCCTCTTTTTGTTTTTGAGCAATCCAGGCTTGCTTAATAACTTGGGATGCCATTTTCCTTAATAAGCTGAACAAGGTAAAACTATTACAATAGCTACAATCACAGTAACTACAATAATGCCCATAATTCTTTGAGCCAACCTGTTACCCCTAATGACCCAGACCATGAGGACTATGAGGAAAATGAACCATCCATACATTCTTGTGCCATCTTGCTCCACGAACTCAGCCCAGCAATCGGTAGGTGCCAGCTTTCCGTGGGCGTCCCCACAGAGGCAACGATGGCCTCACTGTACACCAGCCCAATGCTCTTCGGAAAATCCCGGTATTTATACATTTGCAGAGGAACGGGTTTTAGCACACGTGGCCAGCGGGTGCCAAAAGTCCGCCTCGGTTGCAATCTATGACGCATGTGCTCGCTGGCCAGGCGCGCTGCACGAGTCATAGCCATCTTGTCTAATTGGTTCGTGGGCTTTACGATACAGTTGCGATGCACAGAGAATCTTGACCTGTTATGTTAGCAAAGGTGACCTATACATTAGTTTTTGGCTGAGGTGGTATTCATATTGCCACATCATCTATGATGCTCCAGATGATGATGGTCGCGCAAACCGAACAGGAGTCCATCGTGGGCCTGTATCTGTGGAAACACAATCAAACTCGTTCCCAGGTTATTAATGGAAATAGACCTTACCCCTAATTTTGGCTTTAACTAACTTTTACATTTACCCCACACTGTCTTCCCGTAATCACGCTATGTTTAATCAAATTATGCTTAACACACTTTTTACCTAAAGCAAGTTCTATATACAATAAGGCACGCTGTTCTAAAAACCTGTCTGAAGGACTCAGTGTCCGCTAGTAATACTCTATTAGTTAGAATCTGTCGGATCAGTGGCTTCAGCACCCGCCGGTGCCGTGCCAGTTGCCATTGGGACAATTCTGGGTCCAGCATCAGTGCGAAGCCATGGCTTGACCCACTTAGCCAGGATCTCCCAGTAAGTTTTACTTCTGCTGATCCGCACCATTTCCCGGATTCTGGGTCCTTATACATTACCATGATTCCTGTACTTTGTTGCGTCCTTTCTGCCTGTAAAAGAACATGATGCACTACCATTGGTGGGTCTTTGTGACCACCTGTCAATCTAAGGTAATTTAGCACAAATAAGGCTTTGGCCAATCGTTCCTCTGGGAGTAAGCCCTGGGTTCCCCCCTTTTTGTTTTTGCAGCATGTTCTTTTAGGGTTTGGTTGGCCCATTCGACAATAGCCTGTCCTGTGGGAAGATGTGGAATACCGGTACCATGATGAATTCCCCACAAATTACAAAATCGAGCAAATCGTGTAGAACCATAGGCTGGGCCGTTGTCCGTCTTAATTTCTTTAGGCACACCCAGTACTGCAAAAGAAGCGTGAAGATGTCATTCAATATGTAAGGCCTTTTCTCCAGTTCATGCCGTGGCCCACATGGCAGCAGGATAGGTATCAATACACACGTGCACAGAACGCTTTGCACCAAACCACGTGACATGGGTGACATCCATTTGCCACAACTGCAATGGCAAAAGACCTCATCGGTTAACCCCACAGCCCAAGCCGAGCCCCTCCTCTTGACAATCAGGGCATGCTTTAAAGATACCTTGGGCATCAGTAAGTGGTAAGTCAAATTGCTTTGCTAACATCCTAGCGGGTTGGTGCAAGAATGCATGTGATTGCCGTGCTTTGTTGAAAACGATTCCCTGGAGGAGGCTCCCGTGGCGCTGCAACCAATTGGTCAGCTCTGTCATTTCCCGTTTCTCATCTGCACAGTGTTCTCATACCCAAGAGTTCTACCAGAGGGGTCATATCGCCATTAGTGATACCGCAAAGATTCCGCACCCACTGGATATCTCCCACAAGCTTCTGGACATCATGTAACGTTGAAATTTCTCATGTTATTTGAACCTTCTGAGGTTTAACACTGCTTACATCTATGTGCCACCCCAAATACTTCCAAGGTGCTGCCTCTTGCACCTTTTCAGGAGTGATTATTACTCCGCGATGGCTTAAGATGTCCTGCAATTGAGTTAAAATCTCATCCTGTGGCAAGTTACTGAGGAAACTGCTTTCTTACAGGCTCTGATGCCCAGGCCACATACACCTGACACATCGTGGGGGAATTGCGCATTCATTGCGGTAACACGACCCAATGGTATCTCTTATAGGGATCTGCCTTGTTAATTGATGTTACCGAAAAGGCGAACCGAACAGCGCCATCTGGGTGCAATCTTTTAAATTTATAATTAACAAATCCCATTCTTCTGGAAGCATAACTGGAGATGGCAAACCTGGCTGCAGGGCTCCCATACTGTCCATCACCGCATTCACAGCTCTGAGATCATGTAACAGTCTCCATTTCCCACTTTTCTTGGGAATGGTAAATATTGATGTATTCCATGGACTAGTAGAAGGGACAACATGTCCCGCTCTCAATTGGTCTTCAACTAACCCTTGTATTTTTAGCAGCCTTTCAGAATTTAGCAGCTACTGATCAATCCAAACAGGCTCATCTGTTTTCCAGTTAATTTTCAGAATTGGCTACCCCTCAGTGACCGCTCCTAAAAAGGATGCGTCACTAACATTGCCTTCATTTGGCTCAATAAATCATGGCCTACGAGGCCAAACAATTCAGTTGGGGTAGTCATGACATACGGACACGTCGTAATGTGTTCACCATCGGGGAACACAAATGTAATCGGTAGCTGACTTACTAAGGTGGCTTGTGTGCCCCCTATCCCTGCAATACCAAAGTTTGGATTGATCGATGGCCATGATGGAGGCCAAATGCATCATAAAATAATCGTAACATCAGCTCCTGTATTGATTGTCATCGGTTTCTTGACGACAACTCCATCGGGCCCTTCCAATTGCACTACCTTTTCTGGTTTACCTCTTGTTGTGTCCATGGCAAAGTATACCTGCGGTTTCCCTGTGGAGCCGAATCCACCATCTCCACGTTGTACTTCACCCGGGTTCGGAACACATGACCTGAATGGAACTAATTGTGCTATTCTGGTACCTTTAGGAATAGAAACAGGAGGGATTACAACATGAATCATAATTTTCACAGTCCCACAATAATCTGCATCAATAAGCCCTTGGAGCACCAGAATTCCTTCTAGAGCTGTTGAAGATTGCCCCATTAAAAATGCACTAAGTCCAAACCCCAATGGTCCCTTTATGTTGACTGCGGTTTCCACATCCACTCTGGAGATTCCTGCGGTGGCGGATCTGGTGGTTGCGAGGCTGCCTGAGGGCTGGCAGCTCAAGCCCCTTGCATTCGTGTCGCCGCGCGAGGGGCCTTCGCGGTCGGTGTAAAGTTTTCCTTCTTCCTGTATTCTTGGTGGTATGGTTATCTTTCTTACACTTGTTGCAGCACTTACTGTTAACAGTACCTGTACATTTGCTCCTAATGTGTCCACGTTTGCCACAGTTAGAACACTTGACCAAGGGTGTCTTACTGGCCTTGTGTTTCTTTGTAGCTCCTTGGAGAGCTGTGGCAGCATAGGCTACTTTCTGTGAGTCCACTGATCGATCCGTGTATTCTATCATATCAACGACGTCTGCATTTTTCGGCAAATTACACAATGCTTTGCGTGTCTTTTCAGTAGCATTTTCAAAAGCGAGTATTGAGGTATCAGCGTATCAGCAGAAAAAATGAATTGCAGTATTTGGTGAGTTAACGCAAATTTGATTCCGTACTGACTCACAGCATTCCTTAATTTCTCAATGACCTTCCAGTCAAACACCTCCCATTTTTTCTGTCCTCTTGATGCAATAACTGGGAATGCTTGGAGCATAGTCCCTTCTATAATGGCATCTTTTATTACACCCCTCCAATGTCTCTGCCTTTCTTCTGCAGTGGCTATTACAAGCGGCTATTACAGGCGGCTCCACGTCTATCACGGGTGCGGTTGGTTTCCCCGTCTCTTTTCTGCATTTCCTTTAACAATTCTAACATTGTCTCTTTTTGTTCTATTATTAGAGTAGACAAGTCCTTGTTTGCATTATTTGAATCAGGGTGTATGCTAGGTATAATTTGTTCATGTTGAACGGTGGTATCTGGGGGCTGTGTTTTCGTAGGCAGATTTTTACTCACTCCCTGATTCTGTAGGGTTTCCTTTAATCGTACAGTTAGGGAGGCTTAGGAACTGTCGGATGGCTGATTAATATCGGCAGTCCCAGGGAGTGGAGCAGAAGTCAAGGGCACAAGAGCAGGCGAACAAGCTCCAAAAAGTCTCTCTCGCTGCATTATGTTTTTCTCCCCGCTTTTCCCTTTCGCTTGCGGTTGGAGAGAGAGAGCAGCAAAAGCAGACGCAGACGCTTTACGATCTGCTTTCATTTTTTACAGAGTTGTCTTAATCAATTTCCATAAAGTTGCAAGATCTTTAACTTCTTTAGACCTGTCACTAATTTCATCCCATAGGGAGGTTCCGATAGCATTCCAGGTACTAAGCTCAGAAGCTGTACCCACACTAATTGAAAGGTTTCTGTCCTTGCTTCATTAGTTTTTTAGCTGATTTATCATCGTCAATTACCATATCCCATAATACGTCTCCTAATCTACGCCATTCACTCTCCTCAAATAATAAATCCGGATTCTTAAAGCATCCCTTAACACGACCTAAAGCAACTAATCCCAAAACTTGCTTAACGCAATTTACCCCCCGCTTTTCTAAAAAGCACTGTAATAATTTTAGGGCTACCTCTTAATCCATTGCCGGCCGGCTTCTTGATACTCCTTGGTGCTACCTTGATTAAGGCACCTCGGTTAAAAAGTCTTTGCAGCCTTTTTCCAGTAGCCCTCACTGACGGCGAACCCCTTTTGGACGGTCCAGGCACGAGAGTTAACACACCAACCAAGACGATCAGCGTTCGGTTAATCTTTTGCCCCCCGGTCGCTGCTACCGGTGCTTCTCAGTGTCCATCGCTCCAATTCCCCTTTCTTCGGTCCCCGTTCGGGCGCCATTTGTTGGAGCGGCGGAGGAATGCACATAAGTCGACCCAATATGAGTGATAGAAGTGATTCAACTTTATTTGCACGGATAGCTCATATTTATACAGTTAGCGATAATTATGCCTACTAGTCCTAATATGATTGGTACATTGCTAATGTTTATTCATTACTAAAACACACCCACTTGTGGTTGGCAGCTATGCGTGTTCAGTAACTTTCTCATGAGAACTTCTTCAAAAGTTACTTGTGAAGTTATGCCAAGGTCACACCGTCCCTGTCTTTCTCCTGATAACAGCGAGACCAGCTGTTGTTTTTCTCCCAATATCAGTAAAGCCAGCTATTTTCGGCCAAGGCCTAGTCTTGCTGCTCAAACTGACGTTCTTTCACACAGAACTCTGCTCGCACAACTTTTCCACAGGCCCATGTCCTTTTTCAGCAAGCCACTTCCCAACAGGTTGGGGACGGGATTCCTTGAGTGTGCGAGTGTGTGAGACGCAGAAAACTCTGCGAAGCGAGTGCGGACCTCTTCTAGGTGTGGTTCCAATCTCCCGCGAGGGACTTGGCCACCGAAGGAGGGAAACGAAAGGTATTGAGAGAAAGAAGGCACCTCAGGACGATGGGACAGAAAAGGAGTAAAGTTTCTGGCCCGGGAGGGGACTCACAGAGAAGTACCCTCAAAAAGGTGGGACAGAAAAAGGGTGAAGTTTCTGGCCCGGGAGGGGACTCACGGAGAAGTACCCTCAAAAAGGAGGAGAGCCATTTACCTGATATACCGGTAGATAGTCCCTTGGGATCAATGATTAAATATTGGAATGATTGGCCATCTTGTAAAGAAAAAAATAAGGAAAAGATGATACATTATTGTATGGAAATATTGGGGGGGAAACAGATAAGGGCTGATAAATTGTGTTGGCCAGTTTTTGGGTCACTTGAGGATTGGGTATGTCAAGCTCTGAATGTATATGTGAACCAAAAAGAACCTTTTAGTTTAGAAAAAAGTGAATATGCCAGCCTCTGGATAATATCCTCGGCTAGAAGTTATATTTTTACTTTAATCAAAAAGAAAAAAACGAAGGGGCCCCCATGTGAACAGTGGGACCCGAATATCCAACCCTCCCCACCCCCATATGTCCCAGCTCCAAATCCCCTGCCATCCCCGACTCCATCACCCCCTCCATCCCTACCCCGAATATATCCACAATTACCCACTCACCCGACCCCTTCTGCGCCAGTAGAAACAGAGGGGATGAAAACTCGGAGTAGGACTCGGAGAGACCAAGAAACGACACACTTATTGCCCCTAAGAGAAGTTGCCATGGGGGGAATTCAGGGTGGAGTGGGATTTGTATCAGTACCCTTAAATTCTGGGGATGTCCGAGAATTTAAGAAGGAAATGGGAGGTTTACTCGAGGACCCTCTAGGGGTCTCCGAAAGACTAGATCAATTTTTAGGCCCTAGTGTTTACACTTGGGATGAAATTCAGGCTATCTTAAGGATACTCTTCACATCTGAGGAAAGGGATATGATTAGGAGATCAGGGATGAAATACTGGGACCAAAGACATCAACATGGGCCCCAGGGGGATGTGAAATGGCCCCTACAGAGACCAAATTGGAACCATCAAGTTGCAGGAGATAGAGTATGAGTGATTCAAGAGACATAATAATTCAGGGGATACGAGAAGCGGTTCCCAGAGGTCAAAATATAAATAAGGCCTTCAATGAGTATCAGAAAAAGGATGAAACTCCAACTGACTGGTTAGAAAGTGTCGGGGGATACAACAAGTCTACGGAATTCCTGACAGTTCGAGAACAGCGCGACCTTGAGCAGCTTGTAGTATATCCTTGAGAAGTCTGGAAAGATCCGAGAAGACCAGTACGAAAACAAGATAGTGATAAGAAGAACCGTCCTGACAAACTCACCAATCATGAATTGTTAGTTAGTAACTAAGCCAATCATATACTAACACATACTCTGAAGAAGGGGATAAAAAGGTGTGTTAGAACAATAAAGTAGCCATTTTGCGTGATCTATTACTTGTCGTGTCTGTCTCTACCGCGACAAATGGTGACCCCGATGCGCCTGAGCGAACAGATCATCTAACGGCGATAAATCCAGCACTAGAGAGAAGTATACCAGCGGCGACGAGAGCTGCGAAAGAGTATACCGGTAGCGAGAAAAGCTGCGGAGACGGAGCCTGGTGAAGCTGAGAGCAGTGGAATCTGCCTGGTCCGGACCTGAGCCTAGACACCTAATAAGGTGAGCCACCGGGGACTAAACTGTTAGAATGGGGCAGAAATTAACAAAAGAAAAGGAGACGATTTTGTCTACCTGGAAAGCCCTGTTAAAAAGAAAAGGGGTTAAAACCCCAGAACAAAGCCTGAAACGGATTTTAATACGGTGTAAGGTGCAAGGCTTTACAGCCACAACAGTTACTGCATTCAGTGTGGATGCATGGCAAACAGTGGGCTGGAAAATGTTTGATGAGATCTCTAAAGGACAGAAAGAGCTCTGTAAGTTGGCGATCCTATGGCGTCTATTACGTGAGACCCTGAAGGAATGGAAAGCAGAATGTGATGCGAAAGATCAGCAAAAGAAAGATGAGAAATCAGAAAATGTTATCAATGAAAAAGTTTCTGCTCAAGTAACAGCTGCGGCCGATGCTGCAATATCAGCAGTTGCGGGCAGAAAACCCCTCACAAGCAAAATCAGATCATACCCTTATTCACCTCCTCCTCCTCCGCCATTAATTACTTTACCGGGCGATGAGGGTCCCTCCTCACCTACTGGTGCGGCGGCAGAAGGGGTGACTCCATCAGCCCCCCCCGAAGAGAAAAATGTGGCGATTAACACTGAGCCGGAAAGCCAGGGCCGTAATGAAAGCCAGGGCCGTACCGAAAGTGAGGGCCGAAAGGATGGTGAGACTCAAACCGAATGTGAGGGCCGCACGGAAAATGAGAGCAAAAATGAAGCTGAGGCAGAAAAATCTCTAATTGACGCTATGCGATCCCTGCAGCTCGCAGATAAAACCATACCAAAAGAACCCCTGCCATGGACTCTCCCTCCGTCCACAGTAACTGTGGCCCCGAGATCCCCTGATCAATTTTGGGAGGGAGTTAGAAGATATGCTGCTGACTCCGGCAACTGGGATCTAGTAGAACGCCTCAGCCCGTGCTCTCTAACACCTGCATTTCTAAAGCCTCTAGATAACGCAGCAGAGGCTCCTGTTACATTTCCTGTTTTCAAAGCTGCTGCGGGCACGAACCGGCAAGATGAGCACACTCCAATCGTCTGGAGAGTAGTGCAGGATTTGCAGAATAAAGTACAAAAATTTGGAATCAATTCTCCTGAGGTAATGCAACTTATTCGTATAATTAGCACAGATCTGCTGTGTCCATATGATATTATGCATCTAGCACAAGTGCTGTTTCAGCCCGTACAATTGCAAGTATTTCAATCCACCTGGAGGCAGATGGCACGCACGGCGGCGCTGCATAATTCACGACTGCCACAGGGTGACCCGAGATTAGGCCTTGGAGAGGATGCTTTGCTTGGTGAAGGGCAGTATAGTAACCCTCAGCTACAGGCTACGTGGCCTCCACTGGCTCTCGAACAGGCACAACATATAGGCCTTCTGGCAATAAAGAGAACCATGGATTTGGCAGCCCCGAAGCAAAAATATGCCACTATCCGCCAAGGCCCCACAGAACCCTTTTTACAATTTGTAGAAAAAATATCTGCTGCCCTGGAAAAACAGGTAGAAGATGAGGTCTTAAGACAAATGCTATGCAAACAGTTGGTAAAAGATAATGCTAATGAGGACTGTCAAAAGATCATACAGGCTCTGCCAGGAGATCCTTCTGTCCCTGACATGGTAGCTGCATGTTCTAAAGTTGGGACACTGGCACACACAGTGACCACCATAGCCAATGCTATGAGAAATTCTGGAAAGTGCTCTGGGTGTGGCAGTGAAGGGCACATCATGGTAACTTCTCCACACAAAACATCACCAGGTAAACAACCAGTGCACCACTCACTGGAGATTACTTGCAAGAAATGTGGGAAATCAGGACACTTTGCAAAACAGTGTCATTCCAAATTTCATGCTAATGGACAGCCGCTACAGGAAAACCACAAAATGAGTGTGAGAGGGCGCGCAAGGAGAACAAATCCCCTCCCGACAGCTGGCCAAATCCTCTCTGCGAACAATTGTCAGCTGCAACAGCTGGCTCAGCAGGGTTGGATGTATCCACTGCCGACACAGTAACTCTAGCCACGAAAGACATCGTTAAGGTCCCTCTTAATGCAAGGGGTCCTATAGGACGGGGACTAAGTGCATTGCTACCGGGAAGATCAGGTAGCACGTTGAATGGAATAATCGTGCATGTGGGAGTTATTGATGCTGCTTTAACAGGTCAAATTTGCGCGATGATTTTGACCCCCTACCCACCAGTACCAATCCCTAAAGGTACTCGCATTGCTCAACTTGTTCCTTTTTCGAGTTCTATTTCAAAAGCAGAACAGCGACTGCGATGAGATGGAGGCTTCAGCTCCACGGGACCCCCTCAGGTCTGCTGGTCTCAGACTGTCTCATCATCCTGACCACATATGACGTGCACACGGTCGAATCACGGAAGATCTCCGACTACAGTAAGGCTTGCAGGGCTCCTGGACACCGGAGCTGATGTGACTATTATTGCCGATTATCTGTGGCCGTCTACCTGGCCAACAGAGGAGGCTGGTATGGGAGTAGTGGGGCTGGGAGGATCCACACGTGCAAAGATAGCAGCCACTCCAGTTCCAATTGCCAATCCTGAGGGCCAACAAGCAGTTATTAAACCATATGTGATGGCAGCTCCCCTCAATTTATGGGGGAGGGATTGCTTGTCGCAGTGGGGGGTGAGAATTATCACAGATTTTTAACGGGGGCCACTGTGCTGCAGGGTGTTAGACAACCCATGCTTGTTTTAACTTGGTTAACAAATAACCCTGTGTGGGTGGATCAGTGGCCCCTACCACTTGAAAAAATTAAAGGCCCTGCAAGAATTGGTAGCAGAACAACTAGCTGCCGGACACATTGAACCATCTCACAGTCTGTGGAATGCTCCAGTGTTTGTGGAAAAAAACCCCCAAGAAATCAGGAAAATGGCGATTTTTGCATGACCTGTGGCAAGTCAATGCTGTCATGGCCATGATGGGGGCTCTGCAACCAGGCATGCCTTCACCTGCCATGATCCCTCAAGATTGGGAAATCATTGTCATGGACCTTAAGGGTTGGTTTTTTTTACAATTACATTAGCTTCACAAGACAAAAAAAAAAAAAAAATTAAAAAATTTTTGCATTCTCTGTGCCTTCTATCAATCATGCAGAATCAGCAAAAAGATATCAATGGAGAGTTCTGCCACAGAGCATGAAAAATTCACCAACCACTTGTCAATCGTTTGTTGCACAAGCTCTGTCACCTGTACGGGAAAAATTCCCTACTAGTTATAGTTATCACTATATGGATGACATTCTGTTAGCGTCAGACAACAAGGAGCAGTTGAATGGCATGAACAATTTGGCCACGAATTTGCTACAACAATATGAGTTAGTTATTGCCCCTGAAAAAGAGCAAAAAATAGCACCCTGGAAATATTTGGGAATGACAATTACAAATAAGCAGGTTGTGCCCCAACCTGTGAAACTTAACCCTGCAGTTAAGACACTCAGTGATGTACAGAAATTAATGGGATCCTTGAACTGGATCAGGCCCTATCTTGGACTGACTAATTCGCAGTTACAACCTCTATTAGACTTATTAAAAAATTCCAATGATCCAACAGAACCCAGAATATTGAATAAGGAAGTGTTAAATGTAATTCATAGGGTGGAACAATGTATACACAAGAAATTTGTTTCTCAAATTGATCTGTCTCAATTGGTACAATTCTTTGTACTAATTGACAAAACTGTGCCATTTGATGCTTTGGTGCAGTGGAATTCTGAGTGGGATGACCCATTACATATTTTAGAATGGATGTTTTTGTCATTTCTGGCCACGAAAAACTGCTCCTGGCGTGTTTGAACTTATTGCTGATGTAATCATAAAAGCCAGAAAACGATGTGTAGAACTAACAGGACGTGATCCAGCTACTATTGTTTTACCTGTTCAGAATTGGTACTTTGAATGGTGTCTGGCAAACAATTACAAGCTGCAAGTGGCTATGGCGGGTTTTCAAGGACATATCTCGTATCATCTACCGTCGCACCCGCTCCTGAAATTTGCTCGAGAAATACCATTTGGTCAGAAAAGCTTAAGCCAGCCGGAACCTGTGAAAGGCCCTACTGTCTTCACAGATGGTTCTGGAAAAACAGGTAAAGCACCAGTAGTATGGTATGAAAACAACAACTGGAACAGCAAAGTAGTGTATCAAAATGGTTCTCCACAAATAGTAGAGCTGCATGCACATGGCACACTGAAGCAGCAGCTTCAAAAACAAAAAGGGGGAATGATTGGGGAACCACCACAGGCATGTTTAGATAACGTGGTTTATGTTCTTAGCTTTCTCTATTATGGGGATAATTCTTCTCTACCTCCTTTTTTCAACACTTCTCTTTTTTCAACACAGAATTTACAAAGAGGCATCAAATTGCACATTAAAGATTTAGTTACTGGTCAGTGGAGTGGACCATGTGAGCTGTTAACCTGGGGGCGAGGTTATGCTTGTGTTTCTACAGATACAGGCCCACAATGGACTCCCACTTGATTTGAATGACCATCATCATCTGGAACATCCCAGAGGGTGCGGCAATATGAATACCACCTCAACCAAAAACTAAGTGTAGGTCACCTTGACCAATATAACAGGTCAAGATTCTCTGTACATTGCAACTGCATCACAAAGTCCATGAACCAATAGGGAGGATGACTATGACTCATGCAGCGCCTGGCCAGCGAGCGCATGCGTCATAGGTTGCAAATGAGGTGGATTTTTGGCACCCGCTGGCCACGTGTGCTGAAATCCGTTCCTCTACAAACGTATAAATACCGGGATTTTCCGAAGAGCATCGGACTGGTGTACGGCAAGGCCATCGTTCCCTCCGTGGAGACGCCCACATAAAGCTGGCACCTACCGATTGCTGGGCTGAATTTGCGGAGCAAGACAGCACGAGAATGTACAGATGGTTCATCTACCTCACAGTCCTCGGATGGACGTAGGCATGGATACCACCGCAAACCAAAGAAAACATCTGGATGACCCTGGCTGACGTGACTGGACAAGATTTCTTATACCTTGGTACAACAACACCAAGCAATCCCTTTTTCACAGGTTTCATAGGGGGTTACACTGACATCGACAAAGTTTAAGAACTTATTGATGGAGACCCCTGTGCAGCAGGTCATGGACTCAATGGATGGGAATGCCTGGTTTTCACGGATCGGGCATTAACCCTCATTGCCACCCCAGGAATCACAAATTCTGGGGTCCCTGAATACAGACTGGTGTAGTATTATCAGATTTACTGCTAGACATTGATAGTGTCAGACATGCTACGCTATAAAATAGAGCTGCAATTGATTTCTTGCTTTTAGCACAAGGACAAAGATATTTGAGGGTTGGGGATTGTCTGGATGGTTGATATCTCTGCTCAAGACTGTGGGGGTAGTGATCTTGATTGTGATAACTATGCTTCTAATGTTGCCCTGTCTTTTTGGCCTTCTGCAAAGGGCCCTGCAGAGGGCAGCCGGGATGATATTTTTAGCACAAATACAAAAAGGGGGAATTGTCGGGGGATGCAACGAGTCTACGGAATTCCTGACAGTTCGAGAACAGCGCGACCTTGAGCAGCTTGTAGTATATCCTTGAGAAGTCTGGAAAGATCCGAGAAGACCAGTACGAAAACAAGATAGTGATAAGAAGAACCGTCCTGACAAACTCACCAATCATGAATTGTTAGTTACTAACTAAGCCAATCATATACTAACACATACTCTGAAGAAGGGGATAAAAAGGTGTGTTAGAACAATAAAGTAGCCATTTTGCGTGATCTATTACTTGTCGTGTCCGTCTCTACCGCGACAAGAAAGATTAAGGAAAAATTTACAGTTGTATTCTGGAATTGACCCTGATACAGCCGTGGGTCAAACCCTGTTGAAAACACAGTTTGTGGCTAAATCGTGGGTGGACATAAGAAAGAAATTGGAGAAGTTAGAAGACTGGCAGGACAAAGGGTTGGACGAGTTGTTGAGAGAGGCTCAGAAGGTGTATGTACACAGAGATGAGGAAAGTCAGAAGAAGCAGGCCAAAATTTTAGTTGCAGCCGTCCGAGAAGGACAGAGAGTTAATAAACCAGGGTCCATGAGGACAGACAACAAAGGACCCAGCAAAGAAAGAAAGCCAATTAGACCAGAAAATAAAGAAGCAGGAATTGAATGCTATTATTGTGGGAAGAGAGGGCACTTAAAGTGGAACTGTAAAAAAAAACAACAGGATGAGCAGATGTTTAAAAATGAATAGGGGGGTCAGGGGCTCTACTTATTGGGAACTAAAACATCTATGGAGCCCCAAGTAAAATTGAAATTAGGTCCCCAAAAAGAGGAGGTAGAATTCTTAGTAGATACAGGAGCCGAGAGATCCACCATTCAGAAACTACCCTCCGGTTGCACCCTTACTAAAAACACCATAAATATTATAGGTGCAAAGGGAGAACCGTTTAAGGTATATGAAACTCAAGCTATTGAAATAGAGGCTCCTCGAAAATTTTGCGTGGGTAAATTTCTGATGGTGCCTGAAGCGGAATATAATCTTTTGGGAAGGGATTTAATTGTTAGTTTAGGGATTAATTTATTGGTGGAGAATGATAATCTCGTGGTAAAGTTGTACCCTTTAAATCCCACTGATGAAGCAGAGATCAATCCTGATGTATGGTATAACCAAGACAATATAGGAAAATTAGATATTCTGCCGATAAAGGTAGCTATCCAAAACCCAGAGAGACCAATACGAGTGAAGCAATACTCGTTGTCCATGGAAGGAAGAAAAGGTTTAAAACCCATAATACAAAGTTTAATACATAAGAGAACTTTAGAACCCTGTATGTCACCCCATAATACCCCCATATTACCTGTCAAAAAGCCTGACGGGTCATTCCGGCTAGTTCAGGACCTACGAGCTGTAAATAGCCGTACGGTCACCCGGTTCCCAGTAGTCGCTAATCCATACACACTATTGAATCAGATCTCCTCAGATTACACTTGGTATAGTGTGGTGGATTTAAAGGATGCCTTTTAAACCTGCCCCCTTGACGAAAGCAGTAGAGACTATTTTGCCTTTGAATGGGAGGACCCTGATACAGGTAGGAAACAGCAGTTAAGATGGACAGTGTTGCCCCAGGGGTTTACAGAGTCACCTAACCTGTTCGGGCAAGCCTTAGAAACCATATTAGAACAATTTACCCTACCCCCAGGGATTAAGCTTTTACAATATGTGGATGATTTATTAATAGCAGGAACTAATGAAAAAGAAGTTAGAGAAAGCACCATACAGTTACTGAACTTTTTGGGGAATGTCGGGCTTAAGGTTTCTAAATCAAAACTTCAGTTTGCTGAATCAGAGGTAAAATACTTAGGCCACTGGCTAAGCCAGGGAACCAAAAAACTTGATCCTGATCGGGTGGAAGGAATTTTAAGATTACCACCTCCAAAAACTAAGAGGCAGGTTCGACAACTGTTAGGACTTTTGGGCTATTGTAGACAATGGATTGAAAATTATAGTAGTAAAGTAAAATTTTTATATGAAAAATTAACTTGTGATAAAATTTGGTGGACAAGTAAAGATGAAGAACAGTTGAATAAAGTAAAAGAGGATTTGATAACGGCTCCGGTTTTAAGCTTACTGAATTTAAAGAGACAGTTCTATTTATTTGTAGAAACAGATAATCACACGGCATACGGAATA
Organism: Astur gentilis; assembly: GCF_929443795.1. Classification (NCBI taxonomy): domain Eukaryota; kingdom Metazoa; phylum Chordata; class Aves; order Accipitriformes; family Accipitridae; genus Astur; species Astur gentilis. Next base: position 33,614,767 of record NC_064918.1, read on the forward strand.
CTAGCACAGGATTGGGCAGGACAGAAAAAACCGATAGGATACTTTTCTAAACTTTTAGACCCTGTGAGTAGAGGGTGGCCTATGTATTTACAAGCTATAGTAGCTGTGGCTTTAATGGTAGAAGAAGCAACTAAGGTAACCTTCGGGGGAAAATTAGAAGTGTATGCTCCCCATAACGTTAGGGGAATTCTGCATCAAAAAGCAGAAAAGTGGCTAACTGATAGTAGATTGCTAAAATACGAAGCAATCTTACTTCATTCTCCCAATTTAGAACTAAAAACTACCTCGGCACAAAACCCAGCCCAGTTTTTGTATGGGCACGTAGATGATTTACTCATACATGATTGTATCAGCTTGATAGAATATCAAACCAAAATCCGGGAGGATTTAGAGGAAGAGGAATTAATTGAAGGAGAAAAATGGTTTGTTGATGGCTCCTCACGGATGGAGGAAGGGAAAAGGAAATCAGGATATGCAATAATAGATGGAAAAAAGGAAACAGTACTGGAGTCTGGCCCCCTTAGCCCTAGCTGGTCAGCGCAAGCCTGTGAATTATACGCATTATTAAAGGCTTTACAGAGGCTAAAAGGAAAAGTAGGAACCATATTTACAGATTCAAAATACGCTTTTGGGGTAGTACATACTTTTGGGAAAATTTGGGAAGAGCGAGGACTTATCAATACCCAGGGTAAGGGTTTAATCCACGAAGAATTAATAAGGCAAATTCTTATTGCAATCAGAGAACCAGAACGGGCAGCAGTAGTGCATGTAAAAGGACACCAAAAGGGACAGGATTTTTATACCAGAGGAAATAACCGGGCCGACTGTGAAGCAAAGAAGGCAACCTCAACCGCCCAAGAAATAGAAGCAATGCCCATTAAAACCTTAACTGAGCAGAAGGAAAAAGTCTTTACTGAAGAAGAAATACAAAAATTTCAGGCCTTAGGGATTGTCCAGACGGATGATAAATGGATCCTCCCGGACGGACGAGAAATGTTACCAAAAGCTTATGCTAAACATATAATTTCCAGACTACATCAGACCACCCATTGGGGAACCCAAGCCCTAGCTGATCAATTTTTAAAATACTATGGGTGCATAGGCATATATGATCTGACAAAACAAGAGGTCCAAGGGTGTTTAACTTGTCAAAAGGTGAACAGGTCTAACTTTAGAACAAAATACCTTGGAGGGAGAAAATTGGCCTGCAGACCTTTTGAGAGGATCCAAGTAGATTTTACAGAGTTACCTAAGGTAGGAAGATATCGATATCTTTTGGTAATAGTAGATCAGCTTACCCACTGGGTGGAAGCCTATCCCACCGTGAAAGCTACTACTAAAACTGTAGTTAAACATTTGCTAGAAGAAGTTATTCCCAGATTTGGTATGGTTATAGCTATCGATTCGGACCAGGGAACGCATTTCACATCCAAAATATTAAAGGAAACAATAGAGGCTCTAGGAATTAAATGGGAATTCCATACCCCATGGCATCCACAAAGTTCAGGAAGAATAGAAAGGATGAATGGGCTTATTAAGGCACAATTAACGAAGCTAATGGTAGAGACCAAAATGTCATGGGTTAAATGTTTACCATTAGCTTTATTAAACATCAGGACAAGGTCCCAGACTAATACGAGATTATCTCCCTATGAGATGTTATATGGGATGCCTTATTCCCATGGAATACCAATCCAACACCCCAAGGTTGAAGATGCATCTATCCATACCTACATAACTACCTTAGCAAAAGTCATAAGAGACAACCGCCAGAAAGGAATAATAGAGCAAACAGTCCCCTTGGGATTTCCTATTCATAAAATTGAGCCTGGGGACCACGTGCTGATAAAAACGTGGAAAGAAACATCTCTAAACCCCCGCTGGGAAGGTCCGTTTCTTGTTCTTTTAACTACAGATACAGCCATCCAGACGGCGGAAAAGGGATGGACCCATGCTACTCGGGTTAAGGGACTGATCCACACTTCTCATTGGGAAGTGGCCAACAACTCAGAGGACTTGAAGGTTACTTTGAAAAGAAAGAACAAATGAGTAAACCTGTGACCATCAACTGTGTAAATCTAGATTATAATTGCTAACCATTTGTATGTTATAAGTGTATAGTGTGTCAGGGAAAGTGGTGGAATCATTGCCATTACAGGTATTCCCCCAGAGGGGTTTTGTCAGGAGTGTCACGATCAGGAACAACAACTGACTAACAAGGCCTTACGCCTAAGGGTTTCCTTAGGGAAAAATTGAGAAGGATTCCACTGAGTGGTAAGAAATATTTGTCAAACTTTGCCCTAACGTAACAATAATAACTGACATAAATTGTAGAAAACGGTTGTGGGAGTGAGTTGCTACTTGTGGGAAGAAAAAAAAAAAAAAAAAAAAATTTGGAGCGCTTACAAAATAAGACAGGCCAAGCAGCCTAACAAGTGCTCCCCTGAAGAATACATTTGCTGCCGAGAAGATGATACCCCCCGTTGCTCGAAGCAACCGAGTAGACAGAGGAGGCAGAAATGTACTGCTGTGGGGACTGTTAATGACAAGCTGCTTTAAATATGAAGCTACAGACCAAAATAGTAAGCGCTACCAAGTTGAAAACACCCTAACATTTCCCACTGACCCAACCTCGCTCCACAATGACCTAAAGGATTTAAAAATTAAGGACACAAAAAGGCAAGGATCTTGGGGTATAAAAGAGTTGCGAAAATAATACCCACAATGGTCCATGGATACCACCACTGTTCCCTAAATGTTGGGATCAAGCTCTAGTGCTTTTGCTTTATACAATTTTAGGCCCTAGAACTGTAAAATTATTAGTTTTGATATGGATGGGCTCAGTACAAGGGAAAAATCTCCACCAGCCATACGAATGGACTCTGTCAAGATGGGGAGATTCCGCAATGATCCAAAAGAAAATTACTGCAGGGTCCCCCAGTTTTACCACCTCACTTTGCACTCTAGCTCCCGTAAGTCCATGCTTGGACCTAAGACCCTTTTATTTTTGTCCTAGTTCTAATCCAGGGAAGGGGTATTGCAATACGCCTAACCAATATTACTGTGCTTACTGGGACTGTGTTACTATTGCAAACGCTTGGACTCCCCCCACAAGAGACAAATTTTTGAAAGTAGAATGGGGACCGCACACCTGTAAACCACCTAAGTATGACTGGAGTGGAGGATCAGTTAGTTATGGAGGATCAGTTGGTTACAGTAATTGTAGATATTTAGTCCTAAGTGTCATGTTACCAGAAGACCCCGGGTGGTTACTGGGAAAAACTTGGGGAGTCAGGTATTGGGAACCTTGGCCTAGCACAAACAGAGGAGGGCTAATTCTTATTCAAAAAAAAGAGATTCCGAATTCTCAAGCCATAGGCCCCAATAGAGTTATAAAAAGAACCGAATCAGAACCAAAGAAAGAGCCTAATGGAACTGTATCCAACTTATCCACCTTAGCTCCAGAACCTACCTTAGGGGATATCATTACCAAAGACAGTTATACTGAACCATTATGGAAGTTAGTCCAAGCAGCTTATCAAGCCCTCAACCATACGAACCCTAATGCTACTGTTGCTTGTTGGTTATGCTATGACACTAAACATCCTTTCTATGAAGCCATAGGAATGAACACCACTTATAACCTCATGAACCAGGCCAACCCCCTACAGTGCCGGTGGGAAGAAAGAAGAATTGGCATTACTTTAAAACAAATAAGGGGAAAAGGAGTATGTTTAGGGAAAATCCCCCGTGAAAAGAAAAAAAGGCTTTGTAGCTCATGGATAGAGAATATAAACAACATGACAGATGATAAGTGGGTCATACCAGGTGAAGGAGGATGGTGGATTTGCTCCAAAACAGGCCTCACTCCATGTCTGTCCCTAAACGTTTTCAACAAAAAAAGAGAATACTGTATCCAAGTTACAGTTATCCCGAGGATACTTGACCATCAGGAAAGTAATCTGTATACCTATTGGGAAGGTAGAGAACATAGAATCAGGAAGAGAGAACCCATAACAGCCATTACTATAGCCACTCTTATTGGCTTAGGAGTAACCGGGGCGGCAACAGGGATAACTTCCATTATACAACAAAATCAAGGGTTAACCTCTTTAAGAGCAGCAGTGGATGAGGACCTAGAACGAATTGAAAAGTCAATTTCATATTTAGAAAAATCCCTTACCTCCCTGTCTGAAGTAGTTTTACAAAATAGAAGAGGGTTAGATTTATTATTTTTCCAACAAGGAGGGTTGTGCGCCGCTCTAGGAGAAGAATGCTGTTTTTACGCAGACCACACTGGGGTAGTTCGGGACTCCCTGGCTAAAGTGCGAGAAGGAATTGCCCAAAGGAAGCGAGAAAGAGAAGCCCAACAAGGATGGTTTGAATCATGGTTTAACCAATCACCCTGGATGACCACCCTAATTTCAACCTTGATGGGACCCCTAATAATATTATTGCTAACCTTAACTTTTGGTCCATGTATTTTAAATAAAGTTATAACCCTTGTTCAAAGTAGGATAGAATCAATCCGGTTAATGGTATTGAGACAACAATGTAATAACTTAGATGAAGTAAGAGAAATTGAATCAGAATCAGAAATGACTCCAATTAAAAGGACTCTTATTAGACTGGAAACACGAATTAATGCTGGTACCAAAAAGGAAAACGGGGGACTGTAATCGACAGGGAACCAAATTGTTCCCTGACATTGTGTAATTCGTGTTGAATTAAAAAGAAGACAATAAAGCTTACATACCAGTCGGGAAGGGGGAAGACACACATCGTGATTGACTAGATAAGGGGGGAAAAGACCAGGGACCAGATAAGGGGATTAACTCTACCTTGACTGCATTCCTCCACAACAAAAGACATTCCACAGACACTCGCCTTTTTGAGAAGATTGACCGAATCTACAAACCTGTGAAGAAAGAAGAAGCAAGACAAGACGGAAATTTACAAGAAAGGGGTGCATGAACTGTATAAAAGGAATGTAACTATAACAGAAAGCGCGAGCCGTTGGTGGAGCGCAGACTCCCCAGCTGCCCAGCGCTGCTTGCTTGCTATTCTCAATAAATATATCAATTTTATATAGAATTGGCTCTGTTAGTTTATAACAATAGGAATATAACAGAGAAAGAGAATAATATTACTATACATTTATTTGAATGTATACATTTAAAGAGAAATGTAATCATTAAATGAATTTAAAGAATTGAGGAAAGCTATTTTTTAATTAATAGAAGTTACTGTACTAAGTGTAGACATTCGTCTGATCACCCCGTGGGACTCGGCACAGGGTCCACCATACCCTGGGCCACAGAGCACTGACACCAATATGAGGATGCTGCAAATGGCGTTTATTCAACTGCGTCACGCCCTTATATACTGTCTGTCGGTCATCCCGCCTCCCTTAACCCTTCTCTTTCCGTACATCGCGAGATCTTCCGAGCGCCAATCCCTACAAGTCCCCCCTCACTATGGCGGATGACCGACGGTACAAACTGGCGTTACAGTTATAATCGATCCCACCACCTCATAGTAATTCGTGTACTGGTGGGTACCCGCACTCTGTATAAAGAGTTTCCGCACGCAAACAGTCAGTGCTGGTATCCCACAACAAACCATAATAACCACCACCAAAAGGATTCCAAATAGGGTCAACTTTTTTCAGTCAATCAAAGACAGGAGCCATTGCCAGGTCGACGAGAGGAGATTGTCAAGCCACTGTCACCTGCCTCCTGTAATTGATTGGCTTTGTCTAAAAGCATATCATAGTCCCCTGCTTATGGGGTACACACAGCGGTTGCTGTAAAGTGGATCTGCGGTGTTCAAAACATCGGTCACACCATTTTGATGTTCGGCTGGTGCGTCTCCAGAGTTGTTGTCCACAGCGGTCATACTTGGTAAGCACCCAAGGGTCACAACGACCACAGTGCAGGTACTCAGATGATCTTCTGAACGGCATCCTGCAAAATAACTCACAACAAATCGTCATTGACTGAGGTCTGGTTTCAACCACCGTGACGGCACCCAGCGCACACGTGAGTCTGGGTGCTCTGATGATTGTACTGCAGTATACCCTCTTCCCTGCGTCACCAAGCGCCACCCTCCTTCCCACTTTCCTGTTTCTGGGTCACGGACCAATACTGGTGGCCCTACTCCCCTTATCGCCTGTTGCCAATGCTTCTGCATTGGACTCTGTGACTCTGTACCACGGGCAAACTGATTGAGTGCAAATAGTGCTAAAGCCAACAACCGTGCATTACGGTGCACAGGGGTCTCACGAGCAGAACGTCGGCATTTGGGATTTTGTTGCTGATGATTTTCGTGGTCAAGAGGGTCTGTCTCTTGGGGTACCTGCTCCCCCTCCCTAAGAACATCAAGCTTGGCTTTTAATGTGCGATGTGCGCGTTCTACAATGGCCTGTCCCTGACTGTTATAGGGAATACCGTGAAGCAGTCGGATTCCCCAACGATCTGCCCACTGTTGGGTAGAAGCTGCGGTAAAACAGGACCCATTATCTGTTTTGATAGTGCGTGGGCAACCTAACCACGCCATGGCAGTCAGCCAATGTTGTTGCGCAGCACGGGCCGTAACCTTTCTGTGAAGAGTCGCAACGAGAACGCCACTGCAGGTGTCGATGGTGACCGCAATGTGAGGGGACGGCTGAAAGGGTGCATACATGGTAAAATCAGTTTGCCATAACTCCGAGGGCTCTAGCCCCCGCGGATTCACTCCCGCGAGCCACAAAGGAGCATGCTGACAGTGAGGACAAGTAGCCACAACGTCCCGTGCCTGGTGTAAGGGAATGTCACAGTGCCGTGACAGTGCCTTTGCCCCAATGTGTAAGTCATGGTGTAACTGCCGGGCCTGCTGTAGAGTGTTCACCTGACAAGCAGCTAGGTCAGCGCGACGATTTCCATCATAATAGAACCCTGAATGATTCGTGTGCGCTGTCACATGAATAATTGATACGGGCGCAGAACGTCGCGTAAGCGCTGCTTCCAACATGACGGCTACGTCTGAAATAGGCCAGCCAGATTCTGCCATAGTGTGTATCAGTTTCGCCACATATATCGAATCTGTTACGATGTTCGAGGGCTGTTCAGGAAACAAGGAAAGAGCCATGCGAATCCCATGGGCTTCGAGTTTCTGCACTGAGCACGATTCATCCTGGTATACCATTCTTTTCCAATCAGTGCCTTCTTGCCATACAACTACTGCTCGCTGCGTCTGTGAAGACGCATCTGTAAACAGAGTAGGACCTTGCACCGGTTGTTCACTGATGCGTAGGACTGGCTTCAGACACAGTAATGGCAAAAAGGTCTTTGCCTCAAGAGTGGGCCCATACGCTAGGTGTCCCACAAAACCCTCAAAGGCCAAAGCCAGTTCGTCCTGTTGGCTCAGGTTCCTTTGCCATGTTTCCGCACGTACCGGCAGCCAGATTCTGTCTGGCTCTTTCCCAAACACTCTACGGGTTACTTCGCGGCCCCGCAAAATCAACAATGCCAGTGCCTTTGAATAGGCTTGAAAAGCCGTTTTTATCTGGGTGGATGTAATACACCATAGAGCCCTAGGCTTCGAGGGTTCACCTTGGCCTACTAGTCCAATAGCACCCTTCTTTGTCAGGCTCAAATACAGTTGCAATGGTTCTTTTGGCTGCCATCTGTGCAAGCTTTCTACACTCATGAGTTCTGCAATTCTATTCAATGAGTTCTTTGCTTCCTGAGTCAAAGTCCTTTTCTCCCACGGGTGGTGTCCTCTCAAGAGCTCATATAGAGGACTCATCCAATCGGGAGGAATGGGCAAGACACCATTTAACCACTGCAAAGCTCCAACTAATTTCTGTAAGTCATGTAAAGTATTAACGACTGGCTCCAAGATCTGCTGTTGTGCTCGGACTGCATGAGGGCCAATGCTGAGTCCTAAATACTTACAGGCTGGCCCTTTTTGCGTCTTAGCCTCTTGCACTTCTAGGCCTTCCGCTTGCAGAGCCTGTAAAATTTGTTGCTCACCAGAACGGAGGGACTCCTCCGAAGGCGCTGCCACCAAAATATCATCCATGTAGTGATAGATGACCAACTGAGAATTGTTTTGTCTTACCGGCTGCAGGGCAAGGGCCACTGCCCTTTGACACAAGGTTGGTGAATTTTTCATGCCTTGCGGCAAAACTGTCCACTGATACCGCTTTGCTGGTTCAGCCAGGTTGGTTGCTGGGAGTGTAAAAGCAAACTTTTCTTGGTCTTCCTCTGCCAACGGGATAGAGAAAAAACAATCTTTAATGTCCATGATCAAAATTGGCCAGCCATCTGGCAGGGCAGAGGGAATAGGCAGGCCGGGTTGCAAAGGCCCCATGTCTTCCAATACCGCATTGACGGCCCGCAAGTCCTGTAGTAGCCGCCATTTGTTCTTGTCCTTCTTTGGGACAACAAAAATGGGTGTATTCCATGGACTAGTGCTCTCAACAAGGTGTCCCTTTTTGAGTTCTCTATTTACTATTTCAGTCGCCGCTAGTAATTTTTCTTGCGTGAGGGGCCACTGTTCTACCCAAACCGGATCAGTGGTTTTCCACTTCATACATACCGCAAGCTCGCGGCGCATCAGGTAGACAGTGGCCCCACTCAAAAATTTGACAAGCGGACACCCCATTGTTGCAACACGTCACGGCCAAGTAAAGGCTCAGACACCTGTGCCTTATGCGGTCTGACATTAGCAACCAAGACTGACCCGTCGGAGTCCTGGGCAGAAACCCAACAAGCCAGCAGTGAATGTTCTGACAGAGAGTTACCACCCAGTCCTTCTAAGCGGCTTTGTACAGTAGGCCAAGAATCTGGCCACATACCATGAGGAAGACGTGAGACATCAGCACCTGTATCCACGAGTGCAGAACACCACAGCTCACGTGGTGTGATGTTGTCGGCCACTATCCGTATACAGACCTGTACATGTGGCCTGTCCCAGCAATCTAACACCAAGGCCACTTGGGGTTCCGCGACTGCTCCATCGCCGTTGCGGAGGACGCGTTGCGGGGCTCTTGTGAGGTGGGGGGAGGCATGCCCCGCTGTCTCCCCCGAAAGCCGTTTCCCGCTTGGCAGGTCTTTGCCAGATGTCCTGTTTGTCCGCATTTCCAACAAGGCCCCGGAGGACCTCCTGACTCACGCTTCTCTGCTTTGCATTGATCTCTCTTATGCCCTTTGCGACCACAACGGTAGCAAACCACCTGTCCGGAGCTACCTTTTAGCTCCGGAGCCCTTACTGCAGCCACAACTGACTGTACCACTGAATCAGGAACCTCCCGCTGCTTCTTCAATACTGCCTCTACCATCACTCCAAGGGATGCCCCCAGAGGCACTGTCCGTAAGACCGCTTTTGTAGTTTCATTCGCCTGCTGTCTAACACACTCCAACAATACTGGTCCTTTAGCTGAATCAGGGAGATGCGCCTGCTCTATGGCTCCCTGTAACCGGTCACAAAATTTTGGGAATTCCTCCGCTACCCCTTGCTTGATTTTCGTCCATGGCTCCTTTGGAGTCATGAGGGGTGCAACAGCTGTCAAGGCTGCACGCGCTGCCCGCGTCGACGTTGTTAATTCCCTAGCTGTAAGTTGTCCCGCCTGTTGCTGCGGCGTCAGCTGACCAGGGTCTGACCCTCGCAGACGCTGTACTGACGAATTAGGTAATGGGTTGGGTCTTTCTTGTTGGGCCTCAACTAGTGCTGCCTGCAACTTGTTTGTCCAAGCTTCTTTCCAAATCAAAAAAAAAGTGGGAGTCAAAATCATACTGCAAAACTGTCGCGAATCCCAGGGAGTCAGTGAACCTGAAAAAACCACATCTAAAAGAGAGCCTGTCATGGGATGTCCTAAGCCGTATTCATCCACGGCCTTCTTCACTTGTTGCAAAAGCTTGCTATCTAACGGAGACCACTCCACCCCTACACCACCTGGACCAGCTCGGACTGGGCAAACTAAAGGGGGTCCTTCAAAGCGTATGCCGTCCATAACACATTCCTTTGCTACAATTTTCCAGTCTGGCAACGTGACCTTCGGTGAATCGGGAACTCCTTTCTGTTCCCCAGCTGCTTGTAGCAGCTGCCGCTGTTGCTTCACCTGCTCCTGTATCTCCTCTACTACTCGCTGCAACATCTGCAGCGGATCTGTAGCTGGGTCGGACGCAGGTATTAAAGGCATAGGCGTTGCCTTTTCACTGGCTGCTGCCGACTGCGCCTTACAGCCGGAGATAGCCTTTTGTTTTACCGCTGCGTGCGGCGGACGACAGCGGTTTCCGCCCACCAGTTGCCACGCCTCCTCTAACCGTTGAGCCGACCCCTCAATTGAGTCCGGACCACTCTCTTCCTCTTCCGCTACGCGCGTAAGAGGGGGTGTCCTGACTTTCCTTCCTCCTTCCTTTGGCCGTGCTCCGCCTCTCCCGACCTCCGGAGAGACATCCGGGGAGAAAGCGGATGTCGGCGCCATCTTAGGGTGAGCTTGTGGCGCGGTTCGCAAAACACGTCCCGGCACCCAATCCTCCGGATCATACAGGGGAACCGCTCCCTCCTCTACCTGCTCCTTTTCTGATCCCTTCATCACAGCCCTCTCCGCCTCCTCTAGTCTCTGCCTCTCCTTCTCCCGTCTCCTTTGCTCAGCCACGGGTTCCTCTGCCTCCTGAATTAACTGTCGCTCTTTCTCCCGCTCCCCCTCTCTCGCCCGTTCACGCTCCCGTTCAAACTCCTCCCAAGGGTATCCCGGTGGTTCGGCCGGTGCCGACGGCTGCACTGGGAGCACCAGAGGCGTCTGCTCCGCTACCTCCGTCAGCCCTTCTGTCCGCGCCTCCCCATCCGCCTGCACGCCCCGCTCCGCCTGCGCGTGCATCAATCTCTTTGCTTCCTTCCATGTTAAGCCCTCCTCCCGCACTTTCCTGAAAATCACCCTAATCCGCCCCCACGTCTTTAACTCCGGACCATGCTGCGTCGCCATAGCCCGTTCCGCTAAAGCCGCGGTGCATTTCGGCCAGCACTCAGGAGACAATATGTCCCCCGGGCGCTCTATCGCTTCCTCTTTCAGGAGCCGCTCTAGGCAAGCTTTCGCTTCTTTTTGTCCCATAGGGATTTTTACCTCTCTAGAGCACGAGTCCAACACCTTCAGGACTCCTTCCATGCCTGGCCAGGCCTTCGATTACGCCCCGCGTAATCCGCCGATGTCCAATCACGTCAGGGTCACCACTTGTAGACATTCGTCTGATCACCCCGTGGGACTCGGCACAGGGTCCACCATACCCTGGGCCACAGAGCACTGACACCAATATGAGGATGCTGCAAATGGCGTTTATTCAACTGCGTCACGCCCTTATATACTGTCTGTCGGTCATCCCGCCTCCCTTAACCCTTCTCTTTCCGTACATCGCGAGATCTTCCGAGCGCCAATCCCTACACTAAGTAAAAGTGTCTCCAAATGCAGCAGGAGTAGGTTATTCTACCTATGGTGCCTGGAATCAGCAGTGCCTTCTTCTGGTAAAAATCTTTGGAACACACTTATTGTTGTTTCATTAGATATATAAAAAAGCTACAAGGACCTCAAGTGTCTCTATATATGTGGAACTGGTTAAACTTGTTAAACTTGTGTATTGGGTTTGTGTGGCAAGGTTTTGGTAGCTGGGGGGGGGTGTGTGTGTTACAGGGGTGGCTTCAGTGAGAAGCTGCTAGAAGCTTCCTCTGTGTCCAGTAGAGCCAATACCAGCCGGCTCTAAGATGGACCCGCTGCTGGCCAAGGCCGAGCCAATCAGCGATAGTGGTAGCACCTCTGTGATAACATATTTAAGAAGGAAAAAAAGTTGCAGGGCACACAGAAACAGCAGCTGGAAGAGAGGAGTGAGAACATGTAAGAGAAACAACCCTGCAGACACCAAGGTCAGTGAAGAAGGAGGGGGAGGAGGTGCTCCAGGAGCTGGAGCAGAGATTCCCCTGTGGCAGTACACTCCCCCCCCATCCCGCCAGCAGGAAGCGAAACTTCTCCAGGCAGGGAGAAGGGGAAGGAAACCCCCCCCCCTAAACCCTGGAGGCCGCAGGTTGAAATTTGAACTGGCCAATCGAGATGTGCCAGGTACACTGAGGTGACGTTCTTGGCCAACAGGGCTTAAAATGACCACAGATCAGATTTGACAAGGGGTCCCATCAGAGGACATGTTGGATCAGTCCTCCCTGGAGCAGCGGGTCTGCAGTCCGGGACTCCCCCTTGGGTCGGGGCACCGCCCGAGGTAACTCCTCAAGGGAGAGACCCCTCATATTTTAGGTGAGTGATATGCGCATTTTGAGTAATCACTTTTAAATCTCAAGGATTCTTAAGTCGCCTGTGTAGTACTAATTCCCCTTACACCATTGAGCCTGTAGTACACTACTGTTACTGGAGTTCTAACTAACTTTTACTGAAGAATAAATCTGAGCTTTAACACCTGTTGGATTTGAGTGTGTGTGCATCCGTAACATCCCCAGCAGCCCGTGGAGGACCCCACGCTCCAGCAGGTGGATGCCCAAACAAGGCTGTGACCCCATGGGAAGCCCGTGCTGGAGCAGGCTCCTGGCAGGACCTGCGGATCTGTGGAGAGAGGAGCCCACGGAGCAGGTTGTCTGGCAAGACTTGTGACCCTGTGGGGGACCCACGCTGGAGCAGTGTGCTCCTTAAGGACTGCACCCTATGGAAGGGACCCATGCTGGAGCAGTTTGTGAAGAACTGCAGCCCGTGGGAAGGACCCACATTGGAGAAGTCCATGGAGGACTGTCTCCCATGGGAGGGGCCCCACGCTGGAGCAGGAGAAGAGTGTGAGGAGTCCTGCCCCAGAAGAAGATGAAGTGGCAGAGATAATGTGTGATGAACTGACCGTAAACCCCATTCCCCGTCCCCCTGCGCTGCTGGGGGGGTTAGGTAGAGAATCCGGGAGTGAAGCTGTGCCCGTGAAGAAGGGAGTGGTGGAGGGAAGGTGTTTTGAGATTTGTTTTTATTTCTTATTACCCTACTCTGGTTGATTGGTAATAAATTGAGTTAATTTTCCCCAAGTTGAGTCTGTTTTGCCTGTGATGGTAATTGGCAAGTGATCTCTCCTGTCCTTATCTCGACCCACAAGCACTTTTTTATATTTTTTCTCTCCCCTGTCCAGCTGAGGAGGGAGGAGTGATAGAACGGCTTTGATGGGCACCTGGCGTCCAGCCAGGGTCAACCCACCACAACCTGGTTGCATTTATATGCTCTCTGATTAAAGCTTTTTTTAGTTAATTGAAGGGAGCTTAATTATTAAATCATCTTTGATGCTGTTGGTATAAACTAAGATATTGTCAGTACTAATTAATGAATATTTAAATACGTATAAAATCTTATTAAAGGAGATAAAACCAATTTTAGAATATAATCAAAATGCTAGTGATTCAAAGAAATTAACTCAATAGTTTGATTAACTATTAAGTAGGTATTCTTTATTGGCAGCGCTGGATGCACAGGGGATCACTCCACCTATCATGCACACCATCGGGTCTAATTGTGCAGGTTAAGTACATGTTCTACATACATATTCACTAGATTTCCGAGAAATGTTATACATATTCATTAGTTTCCCGGGAAACTATTAGCATATGCAAATGTCCTTTACGCAGGCGCATTGAAGGTCTCTGGTGGTCTTCAGGAGTCCTCTGGTGGTCTTCCATAGTCTTCCTCACTTGTCCGCTATTTGACCCTCCTCAGGTGATTCTGCGCAGTATGGTCTTTTACTTGTTTTGATACATCAGTGTTTGTTACTGCTCTTATTATCTAAGATTTAATTAGTGGTGTAGAATCCTATGGTTAGTTTAAGCTAAATTATCTACAAGGACGAGAACAAAGGCAGGAGTTCTTATGTTTTCTGGCCCTATCTATTCAAGCAAGGCCTCTACTTGTGCCTTCTCAACAAGATTGTAAGTTTCAAACATTTAGTTAAGTTTTGTGATTGTTCATGGTTCCTTCTTGCTCATCACTCCCAAGTACCAGTCTCAGACAGGCTTAATCCTTGACAAACACCAGTCTTTGGTATGTTAAGTTACAGAGAGACAATCATTAAGCAATTAGCAGTTCCTTCTCTATATCACTAGAAACCATGATTTACTTTAAAAAACATCCTAGTGGAGGGTAATAGAAGTAAAAAAGAGTGAAAATTTTCTAGTGGAGCTGGCCAGAAAATGAAGTCTCTTTTCTTAAAAAAAAAAGTGTTTTGAGAAATAGATCATCCTAATCAAGACTGACAAAAACAAGTAAACTCTTATGCAAAATGAGATTTAAGATAAAATAAATTTTGAAACATGTTCAGCTGTCCATATGCAGGCTCTTTCTAATATGACTTGCAACCATGATCAATATATTTTGTGAAAAATAGAGAGACAGAGCTGTTCTTCTCAGCGTCTCTGACTTGACTCTAAAAGAAAAGCGGAGTCCCAGATAAAACCATGCAGAGAATTAGGGTACTCTGAGCCTCTGAGGTAGTAGTTTTTTCATTAGACTTTTGATGACTTCATTTTCTACTTGCAGGAAGAAATTAGGAAGAGGTTTCTGAAAGCATCCAGGGAGTTATTTTGAATTTGCATTTTGTTCTTTTATTTTTCCAAAACTTATATTTCCCTGTAGAAAATGTTGACTTTGTAAAAATAATATCAGGAGAACATTTCAACAGCAATCTGCATTAATAATACACATTTTAAAATATTTAATACTAATTGTTATTAAACTTTTCATCTTAGTCATTGCAGTTTTTAAATAATTGCCAAGAAAAAAAATCACACTGGCTCCTCAATTTCAAGTAAGCCCAGTTGGTAATGACTGAATATTATTACCAGCTGGCAACTATTCAGTGGTTGTATGAAATGACTTCATGGTCTTTGTGTGGTTCCTATCATGAATGATACCAAATGACTGAATTAACTGGCAAACTTATTTGCAGCCTCAGCTCAGAAGTCAAAGACTAAATGATCTGAGACTTTGGGACAGGGAGTGGCAGGGGAAGAGAAAATTAGTCACATTACAGATCAAGAGAAAAAAAAACCCAGGAACTGAAAAGTTGCCCATTTTAGCTTGAAGAGTTAAAGAAAATTGTGGCTACACTGAAAACAACGTACAAGTAAAAACAATGCTTAAGAATGGGTCTCCTAAACTTTTCCCTTAATGCGAGCAACATTTTAATAGAGAGATTATTTTATATAACACTTCCACTCTCATACACTATTGTGTGCACACCAACTTGTTAATGAATTGGCAGTTGTGTAACTTCTATATAGTCACTGCAGCAATTGCTTACATAGAAAAATAGCACAGGCTGGTATTTGTATTTAATGTCTGTTGTGGGTTGACCCTGACCATCAGCCAAACACCGAAACAGCTGCTCAGTCACTCCTCCCCCAGCAGGACAGCCACAGGGGGTGTGGGGGGGGTGGAGAATAGGAAGAGCAAAAGCAAGAAAAACTCATGGGGGGAGATAAAGACAGTTTAATAAGTGAAGAAAAAAAAGAAAGAAAAAAACAAACCCCAAGTCATGCAAAGGCAATCACTCACCTCCTCCCACCAGCAGACAGATGACAAGCCAGTCTCTAAGCAATGACTAACTTGGAAAGACTAACCCCCAGTTTTATTGCTGAGCATGATGCTGTATTCTTGTCCTAGTTTCAGCTGGGATAGAGTTAATTGTCTTCCTAGTAGCTGGTATGGTGCTATGTTTTGAGTTCAGTATGTGAAGAATGTTGATAACACTGATGTTTTCAGTTGTTGCTAAGTAGTGTTTAGACTAATGTCAAGGATTTTTCAGCTTCTCATGGCCAGCCAGCGAGAAAGCTCCCTGAGTACCCTTGGGTGGATCCCATCCAGCCCCATAGACTTGTGTGTGTCTAAGTGGTGTAGCAGGTTCAGTCTAGCTGGTCTTCTTCCCCATCAGCTCATCTTTCGGCACATGCTCCTGCATCTTTAAGATTTCCTTCTTGAAGAATGTCTAGCCCTCCTGGACTCCTTTGCCATTTAGGACTGCCTCCCAAGGGACTCTGTCAACCAGGCCTCTAAACAGGCCAAAGTCTGCCCTCTGGAAGTCCAAGGTAGGAGTTCTGCTGACCCCCCTCCTTATGTCTCCAAGAATCAAAAACTATCATTTCATGATTGCTGTGCCAAAGACAGCCTCCAATTATCGCATCACCCACAAGTCCTTCTCTGTTCGCAAACAACAGGTCCAGCAGGGCACCTTCCCTAGTTGGCTCACTCACCAGCTGTGTCAGGAAGTTATCTTCCACTCACTCCAGTGTCGTGGTTTAACCCCAGCCAGCAACTAAGCACCACGCAGCCGCTCACTCACTCCCCCCCATCCAATGGGATGGGGGAGGAAATAGGGAAAAAAAAGTAAAACTCCTGGGTTGAGATAAGAACGGTTTAATAGAACAGAAGAGAAGAAACTAATAATGATAATGATAACACTAATAAAATGACAACAGTAGTAATAAAAGGATTGGAATGTACAAATGATGCGCAGGGCAATAGCTCACCACCCGCCGACCGACACCCCGCCAGTCCCCGAGCGGCGATTCACTGCCCCCCCACTTCCCAGTTCCTAAACTAGATGGGACGTCACATGGTATGGAATACACCATTGGCCAGTTTGGGTCAGGTGCCTTGGTTGTGTCCTGTGCCAACTTCTTGTGCCCTGGCTGGGCATGAGAAGCTGAAAAATCCTTGACTTTAGTCTAAACAATACTGAGCAACAACTGAAAACATCAGTGTTATCAACATTCTTTGCATGCTGAACTCAAAACATAGCACTGTACCAGCTACTAGGAAGACAGTTAACTCTATCCCAGCTGAAACCAGGACATCCAGGAACCTCCTAGACTGTTTCCTCTCTGCTGTATTATATTTCCAGCAGACATCTGGTAAGTTGAAGTCCTCCATAAGAACAAGGGCTAGTGATCATGAGACTTCTCCTTATAGAATATTTTGTCTGCCTCTTCATCCTGGTTCGGTGGTCTGTAACAGACTCTGTGCTGGTTTTTGACATCTGCTGGAAAAGTAGCACGTTGAGCTGTAGGCAATCCAGGAGACTACTGGAATGCATAGAGGATAACTACTTAAGCCAGCTAATAGACAGCCCTACCAGAGGGGATGCAATACTGGACCTGTTGGTCACCAACGCAAGTGAGCTAATGAGAGATGTCAATATTGGAGGCAGCCTGGGCTGCAGTGATCATGCACTGGTGGAGTTCGCAGTCCTGAGGGATATGGGACAGGTGAAGAGTAAAGTCGGGACCCTGAATTTTAGAAAAGCAAACTTCCAGCTGTTCAAGGAGTTAGTCAATAGGACCCCCTGGGAAACTGCCCTCAGGGACAAGGGAGCAAAACAGAGCTGGCAGATAGATGCCAAGGAGAATATCCATCCTTTATTGGATGCAGAGGGGAACATTGCCACCAAAGATGAGGGAAAGGCTGACATACTTAATGCCTTCTTTGCCTCAGTCTTTAATAGTGAGAACAGTTATCCTCAGGGTACTCAGCCCCCTGAGCTGGAAGATAGGGATGGAGAGCAGAATATACCCCCCATAATCCAGGAGGAAATAGTTAATGACCTGCTATGCTGTCTGGACACTCACAAGTCTATGGGACCAGATGGGATCCATCCAAGAGTACTGAGGGAGCTGGCAGAGGAGCTTGCCAAGCCACTCTCCATCATTTATCAGCAGTCCTGGTCAACAGGGGAGGTCCCAGACTCACATTTACAAGAAGGGTCGGAGGGAGGATCTGGGGAACTACAGGCCTGTCAGCCTGACCTCGGTACTGGGGAAGATTATGGAGCGGCTCATCTTGAGTGTGCTCACATGGAATGTGCAGGACAAACAGGGGATCAGGCCCAGCCAGCATGGGTTCATGAAAGACAGGTCCTGCTTGACCAACCTGATCTCCTTCTATGACCAGGGGACCCATCTAGTGGATGAGGGGAAGGCTGTGGATGTTGTCTACTTGGACTTCAGTAAGGACTTTGACACTGTCTCTCACGGCATACTCCTTGAGAAGCTGGCGGCTCATGGCTTAGACAAGTGTACTCTTTGCTGGGTAAAAAACTGGCTGGATGGCTGAGCCCAGAGAGTTGTGGTGAATGGAGTTAAATCCAGTTGGCAGCCAGTCACAAGTGGTGTTCCCCAGGGCTCAGTATTGGGGCCAGTTCTGTTTAATATCTTTATCAATGATCTGGATGAGGGGATTGAGTGCACCCTCAGCAAGTTTGTGGATGACACCAAGTTGGGAGGGAGGTTTGATCTGCTTGAGGGTAGGAAGGCTCTACAGAGGGATCTGGACAGGCTGGATCAATGGGCTGAGGCCAATTGTATGAGGTTCAACAAGGCCAAGTGCTGGGTCCTGCACTTGGGTCACAACAACCCCATGCAGTGCTACAGGCTTGGGGAAGAGTGGCTGGAAAGCTGTCTGGTGGAAAAGGACCTGGGAGTGTTGTTCGGCAGCCAGCTGAATATGAGCCAGCAGTGTGCCCAGGTGGCCAAGAAGGCCAAGAGCATCCTGGCTTGTATCAGAAATAGTGTGGCCAGCAGGACTAGGGAAGTGATTGTCCCTTTGTATTCAGCAGTGGTGAGACTGCACCTCGAGTACTGTGTTCAGTTTTAGGCCCCTCACTACAAGAAAGATATTGAGGTGCTGGAGCATGTCCAAAGAGCAATGGGGTCTAGAGAACAATTCTTATGAGGTGTGTCTGAGGGAACTGGGGTTGTTTAGTCTGGAGAAAAGGAGGCTGAGGGGAGACCTTATAGCTCTCTACAACTACCTGAAAGGAGGTTGTAGTGAGGTGGGTGCTGGTCTCTTCTATCAGTTAACTAGTGATAGGATGAGAGGAAATGGCCTCAATTTGTGGCAGGGGAGGTTTAGATTGGATATTAGGAAAGATTTCTTCACTGGAAGGTTTGTCAAGCATTGGAACAGGCTTCCCAGGGAAGCAGTTAAGTCACCATACCTGGAGGTATTTAAAAGACGTGTAGACATGGCATTTAGGGACATGGTTTAGTGGTGGACTTGGTTGTGTTAGGTTAATGGTTGGACTCGATGATCTTAAAGGTCTTTTCCAACCTAAACGATTCTATGACATCTGTCTTAGTTGCTACTTATGAAGCAAGAATATCTTGTGTAATACTACAGATCACTCTGAAACTAGATAGGCGTCCTGGTTTCAGCTGGGATAGAGGTGATTTTCTTCCTAGTAGCTGCTATAGTGTTATGTTTTGAGTTCAGTATGCAAAGAATGTTGATAACACTGATGTTTTCAGTTGTTGCTAAGTAGTGTTTAGGCTAAAGTCAAGGTTTTTTCAGCTTCTCATGCCCAGCCAGCAAGAAGGCTGGAGGGGCACAAGAAGTTGGGAGGGGACACAGCCAGGGCAGCTGACCCAAACTGGCCAATGGGGTATTCCATACCATGTAATGTCATGCCTAGTATATAAACTGGGGGGAGTGGGGCTGGGGAGACCGCCACTTGGGAACTAACTGGGCATCAGTCAGCAGGTGGTGAGCAGTTGCATTGTGCATCACTTGTATATTCCAAGCCTTTTATTATTATTATTGTCATTTTATTACTATTATCATTATTAGTTTCTTCTTTTCTGTTCTATTAAACTGTCTTTACCTCAACCCACGAGTTTTACTTCCCCCCCTCCCCGATTCTCTCCCCCATCCCACTGGGTGGGAGGGGGGAGTGAGTGAGTGGCTATGTGGTGCTTAGTTGCTGGCTGGGGTTAAACCATGACAATAGGACATGTTAGTTAGACTATTTTCTGTTTAAAAGGTCTCCTCTCTCTGCCTGGGGCTTTTAGCCTTCCGGTTCTCTAAGGTTAAACACAGCTGGAAATTACCACTAAGAGAAACAGGCCCCACCCAGTGCTTTATGAAACGGTGGCTACCTCCAAGAGGCTTTATGAACCCAACAGGCAACATTTCCACAGAGATATCTGCATCCTTTAGGATAAAAATATTCTATTCCCCCCCGCCTCCCCAGAAGGAGGAAAATAAATATTTTAAATTCTGCAATCCACAGTCAAAACTGTAAAAGAAAAAAATGTAATGCAAAGGATTACTAGTATGCTGATATGCTTTAAGTTTATTCAAAGCACTAAGTGGTTTAGCAAATGACACACAAGGACCAGTGCAGGAAATAAAGTGAATTTGTCGGACAGTGCAGTTTCATTTTCTACCTTAAATATTACAAGGCAATACTGCCACCTGGTGTTGCTATTATAGTCTGAATTCCTGAAAAGATATCCGGAGAAAATATTTCCTATTTCTTTCACTAAAAGTCAAATTTTATTAGCAGAATTTTGTGGTTATTATTAAATACGGGGACTGAGGGACTAGGAAGATGAGGTACCTGTTCCCAAAAGTATACACACTAGAATTTGATTTTCTACAGTTTATCAGGTTCCATTACCCACCTCCCTGCCATCCCCAAAGGGTGGGAAGAGAGTTGAGAGGCCTTTCTTCACTTACGTACACGTTATTGCTATTAGATTCCTGTTAATGGCATATTTTACAAGATTTCACTGAAGCACAACAAAAATGCATTTACAACACAGAACACCATGTATAAACAAATCTCAGAACACTTTATAAAAGGACAGCTGGATGAAATTAATACTTTTACAGAGAATTATTGGTGTTATTTGCTGTCCTGGGTTTGGTTGGGTGTCCTGGTTTCAACAATCCAACAACGGCAACTTCTCCGCACACCACTGCCAGGACTGCTGCAGGGCAGGGCGCCCCACAGGGTGTTGTGGTTTAACCCCAGTTGGCAACTAAGCACCACACAGCCGCTCGTTCACTCCCCCCCACAATAGGATTGGGGAGAGAATCAGAACGGTAGAAGTGAGAAAACTCACGGGCTGAGATAAAGACAATTTAATAGGTAAAGCAAAAGCTGCACACGCAAGCAAAGCAAAACAAGGAATTCATTAACTACTTCCCATCGGCAGGCAGGTGTTCAGCCATCTCCAGGAAAGCAGGGCTCCATCACGTGTAATGGTTACTCGGGAAGACAAAATGCCATAACTCCGAACATCCCCCCATCCTTCTCCCCCCAGCTTTTATATTGCTGAGCATGACATCATATGGTCTGGAATACCCCTTTGGTCAGTTGGGGTCAGTTGTCCCAGCTGTGTCCCCTCCCAACTTCTTGTGCACCACCAGCCTACTTGCTGGTGGGGTGAGAAGCAGAAAAGGCATTGATGCTGTGTAAGCACTGCTCAGCAATAACTAAACCATCCCTGAATTATCAACACTGTTTTCAGCACAGATCCATAGCATAGCCCCTGTTGCGTCCCAAAGTTGGAGAGACCCAGGTTCGTGGATTTCCTTTGTCAGAATTAAGGTGAAACGACACCAGGGGAGTTCAAACAACAATCAACATTTATTCAACCTAGCTAACCTTGCCCAAAATACACATGAACTTATCAATATGAACCTTGCAACATGTCATTAAGCTGCTGTTTGAGAAGAGAGGGGAGGCGTAGAAAAAGAAATGGAAGAAGAAACATGAAACATATCAGAAGGAGAGCCCTCCCGTTGAGTCACGAGGTTCAGAGCAGACCCCCTTGCTTTCTGGACTCCTTCTCAAAGAGGAGCCCAGGGGCGGCTGGATCCACTCCTAGTCTCAGACTTGGTCAACGGTTTATGTTTCAAAGGATGAGGTGTAGGGACTGTGGAAAAGAGAGAAAAGAGGGAGAGAGAGAATGAGAGAAAGAAAGAAAGAGAGAAGGGTTTCACCAGTCCTGGGTCCAGTGTTGGTCCAGCCAGCGTAGAGATCCAGTTCCGGAGGGTGCGCGCTGAGGACTCGTTCTCCCTTCTTTTATAGTGTGTTAGTCGATGGTCTCAACATGCGCAGTCCCATTCCCGGGGTTCTCTGGAATCGGTGGGAGAGCTTTGGGGGTGTGTGTGTTCATTACAGAGTTGCCTCTCTTTTCCTGCTGGCATGACCACTTAAGATAGAAGCACAGTCCCAACTTCCGTGGGGCCTCCTCCTCCAGGCACATATGCTGTGCTCCTTCTCCTGGTCACTTAAGATAAGGAATTGCGGCTTTGGAGAAGCGCAGTCCCACTCTCCGGGGGGCCCTCTCCTTTGGCCACATTGTCCTGTTCACAAAACTTCAGCGTTTTCACAGAGGCCGTTTTCTCCAGCAAAGCTCTTCAACAAATGTTTGAGACATTGAATTTGTCAGACCGCCACAGCCCCATACTAGCTACTGTGAAGAAAATTAACTTTATCTCTGCCAAAACCATCACACAGGGATGGTGCAAGGCTCCCCCAGCCCCACCCCACTTGCCCCTGTGGTCTGTGTTGCAGGGGTACCCCTCACTACTTTCACATTCCTCTGACCCACCCCGGAGCAAAGCACATGGGGGGGGCTCCAACTCCACACACCTGCCACACCACACCACCCTCCCAGCCCTCCTTACCTCTGCTGCTTCCAGCTGAGTTCTCAGTGGGCTTAACCCCAGTGCAGGGGAGAGTGGCAGGCTGAGGAAGCACAGGTGCCACTGAGCCACCGATGGGCACCACCCCCCAGGAATACAGTAGGCCTAAGAAATGGTTATCCCCACCCAGGCCAACAGTTTAACAGCCACAGGACATGACAGAACTACCTCTCCACAGTAGCTAATGAGAGTATGAGATGCCTGCAGCCAACAGGAGCATGGGGCTGCTGTGAGGGGTAGTGTCAGTGTGTGGGGTATTAGTGGCCTGCACCTGATCTGGCTGGGCAGAGGGCTGACAGGGGCTCTTTGAGATGGGGGTGGCAAATAAAAAAAAATAAATTCAACAAACCCTTGACAATTTAAAATTATAACAATAATCTTCATTCAGTTTCCATTTTTTTAGCTTGGAAAGTGTATGTGAAGGGAAATAAATTATTTGTGAATTAAGCTAACGGAACTGTATGACTATTTAGATCAACAGGTTCTCCAGCAAATATAAGGATCTAGAAAAAACATTACATACCTCTTCCTAGCCCTTTACACACAAAAAACAGATAAAAGCCAAAGACATAGAAATTTGCAGTGTGCTTTTAAAAAGTGTTCCCTTTCCATTAGCCTCCAAATCTCATTGTCAAATTCTAAATGTAAATACATGGAAACACTTATTTGAGAAGTATTTATTAAGTTAAGGACATAGATGAGTTCTAAAGTTATCAGGGGTTAATTTTCAAATAAAAATTCTCTCTCATCCAGCCATACTAGGAAATCCCAAAATTGATGTAAGAAGTTCTCAAGTATCATTTTATACGAGAAGACAACTTGCCATTTCTTAAATGCTTCAACTAGTTTCTTATCATAGCTTAATGTACGATAATGAAGTTAAGGCCAAATTTCCCTTGCTTACTAGTGGCTTTGACATCAAAGGTCTGAAATTTATTTTCCCAATATATTTCCTTGTATCCCAATGGGCTACCAGTTTGAGGGGAAGAGGCGTTAGTCAGTCTTTCGTTATATTCAGAGGTAAACCAAATTATGTATTTATCTAAAAAATGCAGTTTACCAACAACCTAACTAGTGTCTATTGCACTGTGTAAATTTTTTTAATCTTGAATCATAATGATTTGAAGCTATACCTTGCCACACAATGACTAATTGCTTTGTCCTTCAAAAGGAACTGTTACAGTTCAATTTGATCTTATATTTAGCATAAAAATACACCTTTTCTGTGCATCCTTAAATGAAAATCACTGAAGCACTGTTAAATTGATCCAGCAACATGTCCAATACTAATATCAAAAGGTTGTGAAATTTTTTTAGGCAATACTTTCTATCCAAAATATGTGAATTTAAAAAACTTTTCACATTATTAATCTTTGTATAAAGGCTCAAATAAAATTTCTTGTGTAGGTGTTCATAGTAGACTAAATTATCAGGTTGCCCAGAGAGGTGGTAGATGCCCCATCCCTGGAAACATTCAAGGTCAGGTTGGACTGGGCTCTGAGCAACCTGATCTAGTTGAAGATGTCCCTGCTCATTGCAGGGGGTTTGGACTAGATGACTTTTAAAGGTCCCTTCCAACCCAAACTATTCTATGATTCTATGAAGGTGTCAAAACATACAATGAAAGGACACAAAATCAGCAGTTTCTTTATTAAACATAGAAAACCTATAAAGTAGGATGTATGGAATAAATCTAAATTGCTAGATAATCAAACCTGAGTATTATTTAATAAGACTAAATATATTTTCTGACAACTGAATGAACTGACCTAAAAACATCTCCCTTATTAACTAGTGGCCCTTTTAACAGTTTGTTGAAAAAAATGCAAGAGAATTTTACCTTTTACATTTCATATTGCATGACCTAGCAAGATTCTACATATTGTTTACTGTTTTCTGTTAGATGACATCATATTGCTCATATTACCCTTATTCAGGCCTTAAGTTCAGTTTTGTTTCAAAATAAACTGCAAGTGGCATCAAAAAGTAAAAGGCCAAGAACTAGGACAGGCCTTTTTCTCTTCTTCCTGCTTTTAATGAGAAAAAAAGCCTCAGCCCATAACATTAATTCAGTTTCATATTAGAACTACAGACTGAAGACTGACATACTACCCTTCACCAAAGGTAGCTAATGTTATCCGTATATCTCAAACTAATGCCAAAGTAGTACACAATGTCAATTTTTTGAAAAAGATCCTATCAGCTAGTACAATTAGTTTTAACTGTTACAAAATTTAGTAGTACAAAGTCTTGACAATAACATCAGGCATGTCTTACTCCAACTGACCTGCCCCAATACTCACCTTTATTTTAAATCTAATGGATAACAACAAAAAAAAGGCCCACAAACTTTCTGAACAATAGAAAACATACCGTACTAAGAACTAATAGCTCAACGGAAGACTGAAAAGCAGCATTCATTTTTATTTTAATATAGAAGATACTACAACCTAAAGGAACTCTAATCTAAACTTAGTTGAAGACAGATTTTGACATTCTATATAAAATTAAAAAATAGAATATGTGGATGAGATTTGGTTAATTTCAGAAGGCACCTCGAGGCTAAAAGGCTTTCATAAATTTATAATCCTTTCAAAAAGAAATAATTTTTATTGCTGCTATTCAAATCACAAAGAAAAAGCTTGTTTTGTTCCTCAGTCTAACAAGGTATCCTCCCCCAATAAGCAAGATTAATTTAGAGAAAATATAGAATAAAACTGAAGATGTCACAACTTTATAAATTCAGTGACTTTCCTTGTGTGGGTTCAAATCAGTGAAATAGTGAGAGAGTCACTTTTTGCCTCTATGATGTTAATAATCTATAGACCATCTCAGTCGCTTTCCTCTGGGCACTGAAATATCATTTTGTCATAGCTGTCCCATGTGCAGTACTCTTAAGAATAGAAGGTAAGAACACTCTGATGATTCCCACGAACAAGGAAAATTGGTGGCAGATCTTTAGAAAGAGCTTCTAACCAGGCCATGTATAGTGCACTAGAAACTGCACCTTTTCTTGCAACTGGCAAACTCCTACAAGTCACAAGAAAGAAGAAAAAGAAAAAAAGCAATGAACAGTTAGAAAAAAACTTGTGGAGTACAAGTCATATCAGAAAGATGAAAATATAATTCTGCAAAGAGGTAGATATTAAGTCCCATTTCCTATATTTTTCAGATGTAACTCATTATTTAAATTCTGAGAAAAAGTAAAGAGTTCATATCTTAAGTACCACAGGCCTTTACATCTACTTACACCTCACTTTTGGCCTTTTATCACCATTTTATATTCAGGCAGCTTCACAATGAGTTCTCAGTTGGAGAAAGTTTCTTTAAAGACTCTTCAAGTCTTTAAAATAGAACTTTTACTTATGGTGCTAAGTTGTTGCAGTCTATCTTTCTCACAATCCTTCCAAAACACACCATATTGTTGTCTTTTGAAAAACTACTGGAAGTCTACTTGCACTGATCAAACTCCATTTGTGGTACTACTTCATGGAGCTCTGAAGCAGGCTCCTAAAGGAAAACATGGTGAAGAAACTACAATCTGCATTCTAATTGTAGTTCCATGGAAATGCATCAGCAAATAATGTTGATCAAAAGTACCTTTATCTAGAGAGATTTCCCAGAAAAAACAGAGTTTAAAGGAAGAATGTGAAAGAGGAGGGAATAGTTGGCGTGCAAGAGGGGAATGAATGTGAGAATCTCAAGCTGCACTGCAGATGTGGAGGCAGTCAACTGAAGTAACATATGAAAAGCATGAAACTACATAGGCCATTCTTTATGCATCAGTAATTACTTCCAGTACTGAAACTTGCTCAAGTATTTCTATGCTTTAATGCTAAGGCACAGTCTTCTTTCTAACCTGTATTTACATATATTTATAGTTCAAATTACAGTACTATATCAATTAGAATAACCATAAAAATTATTTACTTACATAACAATTATGTTAGCTGTACTTGAATGTTCTTTCAGCAACTCATTTAGCCTAATCTGACGATAAGTCTGTATTTAAAAATGAAAATTGTGAGGAAGATCTTTTATTTTTATATATAAACTAGAAAAAAATAATTTGATCAAGGAAAAAACCCCAATTGTGATCAATTGGTATGTATCATTTATAGAAAGCATATACTTCCCCCTCAATTTGGTAACTTGTTCATTTGTCTGAGATACCTATGGTTCCAAGGCCATGAGAGAATAAAAATGGTCAACGTAGAAACATGCAAATAAGCCAAGTACTACAAAAGCTAATTTTAAGATAGTCCCTCTACTAATGATATCATCCTTCACAGCTGCTGGAAGCAAGAGCCCCCTAAACTGTCTCCAAGGTTTGTTTAACTATTTCCTGTAAGTAGCAAGCCAGTGTTACAGAAGCCCCACTTTTGTTTGGCAAGCCTCTCTCCACAATAGACCTCCTTTTTATACTACTGTATCCTTGCTTAGCATCTTAAGCAGCTCCCCACTATTCTACTACTGATGACTTCTTTCTTAAACTTGCATTTATACAGTCATTTTCACTTTTCTCTTTCACATCAGCCACAGTGCTTGTTGCAGCAAACATTTGGAGTTAGCCATTTCTTATAGTTCTGTTGTTCTCAGGTCAGCTGAAATCTTGTTAGCCTGCTGGCTAGTGTCTGCAGAAACAAGCTATCAGCAGACAAGAATGAATTGCTGCAAGTATCTCACTGAAAAGTTTTGAGGTTGTTTGTGGACATCGGGAACAGCAAGGAATTAACTAGTTCATTAACTATAAAGATGCTGCTTTCCATGAGTTATTCATAAAAGCATCTATGGAAGAGTGGAAGAGAATAACAAGAATCAGCTTATTAATTATATCCACAAATGCCAGAAGTGTGTGTGTGGGGAATTGACAACATTTAACATAACTGTTTAAAGAATATAGCACCTTTGTTTTGTGAAGTTCAAGTTCATTATCTGTTATCCTCCAAGGTTCACTCTCCTTCATTTTATCTGCAATTTCTTGTTCTTTATCATCTTCATGAAGTCTGAATGGCTCTATCAGTTCTTCAAAACCTGTGATACTGGAACAATTAACAGAACAGCCATATTAAAACAGATATGGTACTAGTCTGTACATCAGCAATGACTTTCATTCTATGGGAGAGAGGAGTGAGAATATGTGAGAGAAACAACCCTGCAGACCATAAGGTCAGTGAGGAAGGAGGGGGAGGAGGTGCTCCAGGTGCTGGAGCAGAGATTTCCCTGCAGCCCATGGTGAAGACCATGGTGAGGCAGGTTGTCCCCCTGCAGCCCATGGAGGTTAATGGTGGAGCAGATATCCACCTGCAGCCTGTCAAGGACCCCATGCCAGAGCAGTTGGATGTGCCCTGAAGAAAGCTGCAGCCTGTGGAGAGCCCACACTGGAGCAGTCCATTCCTGAAGGACTACACCCTGTGGAAAGGACCCATAATGGAGATGTTCTTGAAGAACTGCAGCCCATAGGTGGGACCCTATGCTGGAGCAGGGAAAGAGCATGAGGAGGAAGGAGCAGCAGAGATGAAGAGTTATGAACTGACAGCAACCCCCATTCCCCATCGCCGCTCGGGGGGAGGAGGTAGAAGAGTTGGGAGTGAAGTTAAGCCTGGGAAGAAGGTGGGGGTGGGGGGAAGGTGTTTTTAGTTTTGTTCTCATTTCTCACTACCCTACTCTATTATTAATTGGCAATAAATTAAATTAATCTTTCCCAAGTCAAGTCTTTTTTGCCCATGACAATAACTGGTGAGTGATCTCCCTGTCCTTATCTCAATCCATGAGCTTTTTGTTGTATTTTCTCTGCCTGAGAAAGGAGGGGGAGTGATAGAGTGGCTTGGTGGACACCTGGCAGACAGTCAAGATCAACCCACCACACCTGAAAGTGGAAGAGTACTAGCTTAGAAAGTATGTAGCAACTAACAATGATTTATTCAGAATTAAGTTTGAAAGAGAAGTTTCCAGTACAGTCTAAGAAACATGTTCAAATCCAAATAACTAGAGCCATCTTGTCTACAGTCTTCCTGTTGCATTCTTTAGGATGTCAAGTATATTCTCAAATTACTTGGATGTTACAGCAATGACTTTGAAAGAAAAAATTAGGAGAGACATTCATTTCTCTTTCTAAGAGAAACTGATCTCACCCTAATTTCTCAACCCACATTATGATATTTGAATAGCAAATAAAGGCTTCCATGGATTAGGAAAGATAACTTGTCTTTGAATTGCCCCAATGTGCGAGATATGCGAGAGGTGAAAGAGTAATCAATATTAAGATTTTAGTGGAACAGACTGAAATGTATGCCTTATTTCCAATGAAATAATTAGATTTTGATGGTATTTGAATTTTTTTTTACAAAGAACTCAAAGTATTGCCAATATTTTGTGGTTTCAAATTACACACTGTGTAAGGTTTTTAAAAAGTAAGTAAATCCTCTTAATATATATTGCAATATCAGTATATGTAACATGTTACCTTCCATGTAGTTAAACACTCACTCCATGCCCATTTTCAAACTGAGGCAGCATTCCTGTTCCTCTAGGAAGCCTCCACATTATATAAAGTGTCATGGTTTAACCCCAGCCAGCAACTAAGCACCATGCAGCCGCTCACTCACTTCCCCCCCACCCAGTGGGATGGGGGAGAGAATTGGGGTGGAGTAAAACTCGTGGGTTGAGATAAGAACAGTTTAATTGAACAGAAAAAAAGAAACTAATAATGATACCAATAATAAAAGGATTGGAATATACAAAACAAGTGATGCACAATGCAATTGCTCACCACCCACCGACCAATGCCCCATTAGTCCCCAAGCGGCAATCCCCCCCAGCCCCACTCCCCCCCCAGTTTATATACTAGATATGATGTCACATGGTATGGAATATTCCTTTGGCCAGTTTGGGTCAGCTGCCCTGGCTGTGTCCCCTCCCAACTTCTTGTGCCCCTCTAGCCTTCTTGCTGGCTGGGCATCAGAAGCTGAAAAATCCTTGACTTTAGCCTAAACACTACTTGGCAACAACTGAAAACATCAGTATGTTATCAACATTATTTTCATACTGAACTCAAAACATAGCACTGCACCAGCTACTAGGAAGGCAGTTAACTGTATCCCAGCTGAAACCAGGACAAAAGAATATGCTTTTTTTCCTACCCTTAGCCTTAACAGTGTTCTTTACTGAAGTTAGTTGATACAATGACTTCACTTTCATCAAGAGTGAAAAACACCAAACGTAATCTGCTGGTGGTTTTTGGCAGAAGAAAAAGGAGAAGTGTTAACAATATTCTATTATACAGCAAAGCAACTATTAAAAAAACCCCAACATCTTTTATTTGCTTAATTTACAACTATTGTTAACTTCAGCTAGATTTCTTAAAAAGATTTTGGATACATTTGGGAGAATTATTCCACAGAGATCATAAAAAATGCTCTCAGAAGAAATAACTCAAGGATCACTTCCATGAAATGTGACCCATGTAATTCTACAATCTCAACTTTTTAAGGCACACAAATGAGTGCTACCTATAATTTTAGGCATTTTACAGTAGCAGGCCCCTATCACAGGAACAAAGGCATCCAAGAAGTACCAGAGTGCCAGAAGTACTCTACCATATTAGTTACTTGATATATTCTATATGTTTAAGAAAAGGTGAGTAAAAAGCAGGGTGGAAAAGAATACATACTAGCATTTATATAAGTTGTAAACAGGTATTTCCTAATTTGCATGACAACTCAAATTATTCAGATCAATATTTTCACTTCAACACACTAAAGATGACTTCAAGGGGAAAGACGATCCTTAGGCATGTCTTGATATTTTTAGATCTTATAGACACGTTCTACTATGAACCCCCCCCCAGCCAGTACTGAAAGCCATCTACAATTACTATTGTTTAAACTTGAAAAAAAAATATCAGAAATATCACACATATGACAATTCCCATGCAGCTTAAAAGTTGCAACTTAAGTGTCCAAGCTAATTTTAAAAAAACAAAACAAAACCCTCACAAGAACAACACCCCACACAATACAACAGGCTACTTAAAGATGAAACTTCATTACCTTCAGCTAAACATCCAAGATTAAGACCACTTAAAACTATTGTGAGCATTCCTCTTCTTTTTAGAGAAGATTGCTCCAGACAAATTGGATTTTTCTAACTGGTTGTTTTCTAAATCTAACATTACAGTCTGTACTGGGTCTGGATGGGATGGAGTTAACTTACTTCATAGCAGCCTATATGGTGCCGTGCTTTGCATTTGTGACCAAAACTGTTGACAGCACACCAATGTTTTGGCAACAGCTGAACAGTGCTTCCACAGTGTCAAGCCCCCCACAAAAGTCAGTAGGCTGAATAGCCTGGGGATGGGCAAGAGGTTGGGAGGGGATATACCCAGGACAGCTGACCCAAACTGACCAAAGGGATATGCTATACCACATGACATTGCAGGCATTGCACTCAGCAATTAAAGCTCGAGGAAAGGAGGAGGAAGGGGGGGGGATGCTCATGATTATGGTGTTTGTCTTCCCAAGCAACGGTTATGCATGTTGAGGCCCTGCTTCCCAGGAAGTGGCTGGACATCTGCCTGCCAATGGGAAGTAGTGAATGAATTCCTCTTTTTTGCTTTGCTTGCACATGCAGCTTTTGCTTTCCCTATTAAACTGTCATTATCTTGATCCACGACTCTTTTCCCCTTCCTTCTATTTTTTCCCTGTCTCACGGGAGAGGGGAGTGAGTGACAGGCAGGGTGGGTGTTTGGCCGCTGGTTGGGGTCCACCCACCACAGTCCTTTCTTGGCACCCAAGAGGGGGACTCCAGGAATTCTAGATAACCACAGTAATTGGGAGAGGTAATGGGAAAAACTTGGACTAGACATTGCCAGGGAGTCACATAATTGTGGGGAATCTTTTGTTGGTGAAAAGTGGTGAAAGGATGAGAGGTGGAGTTTTACTGTGTGTGTAAATTGTCCACCTTTATCAGTGTTATGAGGATGTTACTTTGATTTTGGTATGGGGAATATTTTGTTGATGTAAGTGAAGTTTGTGAAGAGTATGTTATGAATGTATATTTTAATGAAAATTCTTAAGTATGTGTTTCATAGAGGCAAGGGGTGGAATGTATTGGGTGTACATAGCAAGGTTTTGGTACTGGAGGGAGGGGTGCAGGGGTGGCCCCTGTGAAAAGATGCCAGAAGCTGCCCTGTGCTGGACACACCCAGTTCCAGCTCCACAGTGGACCCACCGCTCTGGCAAAAGCTGAGCCAGTCAGAGAACCTGGTGGTACTTCTGTGAGAACATAGTTAAGAAAAGGGCACCACATGGCAGTGTGAGGAGAAAAAAAAAAAAAAAAAAGTGTGGGGGGGGAAGTGAGAAAAACAAGCCTGTGAACACCAAGGTCAGAGAAGGATGGGGAGGTGAGGTGTTCCAGGCACCAGAGCAGATATTTCCCTGCAGCCCATGGAGAGGACCAAGCCACAGCAGATATCCACACTGCAGCCTATGGAGGACCCTATGCAGGAGTAAGTGGCTATTTCCTGAAGGAATTGAAACCTGTGCAAAGTCCACACAGGAGCAGGTTCTCCTGACAGAAACTGCAGCCTGTGGAGAACCCGCTCTGGAGCAGGGGAAAAGTATGAAGAGGAAGGAGCATCAGAGAGGAATTGTTATGAACTGACCCTAATTCCCCATTCACCATCTCCCCTGCACCCCTGCAGGGGAGGAGGGAGGGGGCACGGGGGGGTATAGGAGTTGGGAGTGAAGGTGAACCTTGGGGATAAAGGGGGTGGGGAATGTGTTGTTTTAATTTTTGCCTTTGTTTCTCACTATCCAAATCTATTTTAATTGTCAATAACTTAAGTTAATTTTCCCCAAGTCAAGTCTGTTTTGCCTGTGACAGTAATTGGTAAATGATCTCCCTGTCCTTATATGAACCCATGAGCTTTTTCATCTTATTTTCTCCCCCTGTCCTGTTGAGAAGGGGGAGTGAGAGTGCAGCTTGGTGGGGGTCTGGCTGCAGTCCAAGGTTCACCCATCACACAGTCTAAAGACCAGAGGTAAAAAAAAAAAAATTAAAAGTTATAAAATACAAAGTTCTAGACTCTTATAAAAAAGTTATAGCTTAGTTAATGTCCTGCATTTTTCTGAAACTCTGTATGTTATAGGACCTACTTTATAAAAATTCTTAAGAACAAAATATTCTAAATTCATGAAAGAAATTAAGACTTCACCTAACAACCAGTTTTTGGGTGGTTTTTTTTTTGAGACTTACTTTTCTATCTTTGGCTTCATATTAATATCTCCAAGGACCATGATGTCTGAGAAATCTATCCGAAATTTGCTGAGCAAAGTAGCCATCCTGCATCAGAAAAACAAGCCTTTATACACTGAGCACATCTTTTATAATTTACAGGGTAAATAGTCAGGCACTTGGTACTAAAAACACTAGTTTGAAAACAAAAACAAGAACCACCGCCACCACCCCTCAAGTGTGATAGAAGTAGAGGGGGAAAAATCCCTGTTTGAACAGAACTATTATACAAACCTGGCATACTGCTATAGATCAACATACTTTGGAAAATACATTTTTAAAAGCATAAAATAAGAGAAGAGCTCTCCCTTAAAGACAACCCCAGAAAATATTTGAATACCAGAGAAAACATTAGTGCCAAACAACATTACAGAAAAATTAGTGTAACCTGAGGTATATCTCATTCAGCATAATTTGAGGGAATGGAACTATTCTGGTGGAGGGAGAACAGAGTATGATTAAACCTCTGCTACAGAACAATTGAAAGAAGGCTACTAGTAAGAGGAACTCATCTAGTGTATACCATGTTCCGTTAGTATTTGAAATGAAATTTTTAGAGGTAAACTTACGCTCTTCTGTCACGATCGATCCTGTTTATTTTTCCACCAATGAACACTCTGATCTTACAATCTTTCC
This sequence comes from Astur gentilis, assembly GCF_929443795.1. Taxonomy (NCBI): domain Eukaryota; kingdom Metazoa; phylum Chordata; class Aves; order Accipitriformes; family Accipitridae; genus Astur; species Astur gentilis. Next base: position 33,648,191 of record NC_064918.1, read on the forward strand.
ACTTTTTCTTGCTTGTAAGAAGGTAAGGAATCAACAGTGTCAAACCTGCATTTTGACCAGAGTTTAGGACCGTATCAGAAAACATAGCATCTAAGAAGAGAGTTTAATAGTATAACTTTGTAATCTATATATGAACTGACTGAAAGATATCTATCAACAACTAATTTAAAATCACTTCAATATTGTTTTCCAAACACTTGTTGATAAAGTACAAAGTACATTACCTCCATCATCAAAGAGCCACCAGACATCAATATTGCTTTTGCCTTGTTTCTTCTGAAATTGGGTAGTAGCATCAAGAAGTCTTTGGCCAGCCAAATTTAAAGGAGAAGATGGGCCCTTTGAGCCTGGAAAAAATACATAATGGCAGGTTATTTTTGAACTGGTTTGCTTAATAAGCCCAAAATCCAAATGCAACATCTTAATATCAATATTTTGTGATATCTGTAAGTTGAAATAGAAGTAGTTTTGAAATTTTCTTTTTCTAGACTCCAAATTTTGATTGAATAGATATATACTAAGCTATATTTAGGGAGTTCGCAAACTCACAAATTCAGCAGCTGCAAATTTAAACCTCCAAGTCATCTAGCAGACATTTGACAAACAAATGATTTGCAAGATCTTTATATAGTCATTTGCCTGAACAATTTAACTAATATCACATACATACTTCAGAGCATTAGATCATGTGCTGTTGCTACCTCTTGCATGACAAAAATCTTACTCCCCTGAAAAACATGTAGACTCTATAAATAAGAACCACCTCATAAGCACTGTTCTTCATTCCTTAAATCCATTTAAGCATGTGGTCAAAAGAAAAGATAGTTCTAACTGTTGAAATTCTATCTTTTGTAGAAAGTACTGTTTTGCATGTGCAAGACTCTGAAGCACAATATATACTAATTTTGTGTAACCAAGACAACTATCGCATCTACTGTACAGATACTTATTGGAACAAGACTACAATGGGATTTTCAATTAGTTTAATACATATAAATATATAAAAGAACTACAGAAAAAAAACCTAACTCATTTCCCATAGCTTAAATCTGATTTTGAACAAGAAGCAAGAGTTTGATATGCATCTCAGTCCTTGCCTTATTAGGAATTTTTAAATTCAGAGTACATCTGTGACTGATTTAAATTACTGTACTACAATACTGCATACTGGGATTTCTTCCAAACTGCCATCTTGTACTTAAGCTGAAATCTCACTTTCCATTATTAAAAAATAACAGCTTCTAGCTGTTAAAATTATAAAGTAAATGTCAAAAGAGTTGGATGTATTTTAGTTGAGGCAAAAATATTTGCTTAACTCTCAAAAAAAGCCTCAAATAAACCAAGAACTGCTTAATTCATCTTAATTCATCACTACTCATACTATTTGAATGACTACTTCACATTATTTCAGACATTAATCTCACTGATTTGCTATATTATCCCTTGCTTTGTAAGCTATTGAACAATTCCAAATACTATAGCAACAACTATGGCTTCAGAAGATATATTGAATAGACTGATACAACACTTGAGGGTATACCACTAGATAATCCTTCCATTAATCCTAAATCAAGTAGTGATCCAGTAAAATATCTGAGACCCAGAGAACTAGAGCAAGCTCCTGAATATATTTCAGTATCAATTATAAAGAACAAAGTTTCAAAAAACCAAAACAAACCAACCAACCAACCAAAACCCCCCAAACCACACAACATTCATATTTTGGATGCATACACAATCCTTTCTCGGTAACAACCTGTTCTTGGAACTTGCACAAACTTTCATTTTACCACAACCTAATCATTGAAGATGAACCAACCATATTCCAACTCAAGTATAAAGAAACAAATTAACATTGTACAGTTGATATTTTCTCTCTCTGGTACACACACATGTGCGTATACAAAAAGGAGTGTGAAAGGAAAATCGAAATTATCAATGTGAAAGAATGATTTAAGACAAAATGGTGAAAAATGCCTGCCTTTTTTCAACAGCGATTGTGTTGGAGTCTTTCCATCCTCCTCATCCTCTGGAACATGTTTAAACATACAATATGAAAAGGTTAATTTCCTTTGTGATATTAATGAAAACACAACTATTTTATATTTAAAAAATGTAGAAAATAAAGATATAGAATGAAATGGTTTTTCATATGAAAAAACAGAGTGTCCTAAGAATGACTTGTACTTAAAAAGAAACAAACCCAGAAACCAAATCCAAACATTTCTCACTTAACTATAAAGTCACTTTAAGCTTTTTCCTTAAAAATAGGTGTGCTGGTTTCAGCTGGGATAGAGTTAATTTTCTTTCTAGTAGCTGGTTTAGTATTATGTTTTGAGTTCAGTATGAGAAGAATGTTGATAACATACTGATGTTTTCAGTTGTTGCTAAGTAGTGTTTAGACTAAAGTCAAGGATTTTTCAGCTTCTCATGCCCAGCCAGCAAGAAGGCTGGAGGAGCACAAGAAGTTGGGAGGGGACACAGCCAGGGCAGCTGACCCAAACTGGCCAAAGGAATATTCCATACCATGTGATGTCATGTCTAGTATATAAACTGGGGGGGGTGGAGCTGGGGGGCTGTCGTGGTTTAACCCCGGCCACCAACTAAAGCACCACGCAGCTGCTCTATCACTCCATCTCCTCAACTGGACAGGGGAGACAAATATAACAAAGGGCTCATAGGTCGAGATAAGGACAGGGAGAGATCACTCAAACAATTACCATCACAGGCAAAACAGACTCGACTTGGGGAAAATTAACTTAATATATTGCTAATCAACCAGAGTAGGGTAATGAGAAATAAAACCAAATCTTAAAACACCTTCCCCCCACCCCTCCCTTCTTCCTGGACACAGCTTCACTCCTGCATTCTCTACCAAGCCCCCCAGCGGTGCAGGGGGATGGGGAATGGGGTTTACGGTCAGTTCATCACACATTGTCTCTGCCGCTTCATCCTCTTCAGGGCCACGACTCCTTACACTCTTCCCCTGCTCCAGCTTGGGGTCCCTCCCATGGGAGACAGTCCTCCACAAACTTCTCCAACTTGGGTCCTTCCCATGGGCTGCAGTTCTTCACGAACTGCTCCAGCATGGGTCGTTTCCATGGAGTGCAGTCCTTCAGGAGCACACTGCTCCAGCGTGGGTCCCCCACGGGGTCACAAGTCCTGCCAGCAAACCTGCTCCAGCGTGGGCTACTCTCTCCACCGGGTCACAGGTCCTGCCAGGAGCCTGCTCCAGCACAGGCTTCCCATGGGGTCACAACCTCCTTTGGGCGGATTCCGCCTGCTCTGATGTGGGGTCCTCCACGGGCTGCAGGTGGATATCTGCTCCACCATTAACCTCCATGGGCTGCAGGGGGACAGCCTGCCTCACCATGGTCTTCACCATAGGCTGCAGGGAAATCTCTGCTCTGGTGCCTGGAGCACCTCCTCCTCCTCCTTTTTCACTGACCTTGGTGTCTTCAGAGTTGTTTCTCTCACATATTCTCACTCCTCTCTCTGGCTGCAGTTTCTGTGCTGCTGCAACTTTTTTTCCTTCTTACATATGTTATCCCACAGGTGCTACCACCGTTGCTCATTGGCTCAGCCTTGGCCAGTGGCGGGTCTGTCTTGGAGCCACCTGGCACTGGCTCCATAGGACACAGGGGAAGCTTCTAGCAACTTCTCACAGAAGCCACCCCTGTAGCCTCCCCGCTACTAAAATCTTGCCACGCAAACCCAATACAGGGGTGGATCGCTGCTTGGGAACTAACTGGGCATCAGTCAGTGAGTGGTGATCAACTCCATTGTGCATCACTTGTTCTGTATATTCAAATTGTTTTATTATTATTATTGTAATTTTATTATTGCTATTATTATCATTATCAGTTTCTTCCTTTCTGTTCTATTAAACTGTTCTTATCTCAATATACGAGTTTTACCTTTTTTTTCACGATTCTCTCCCCCATCCCACTGGGGGGGGGGAAATGAGTTAGTGGCTGTATGGTGTTTAGTTGCTGGCTGGGGTTAAACCACAAGAGGAAATTCATTTAATGTCAAAGTATCCTGAATTATTTGTTTCTGTTAATATGCATATAAGAAAATATTGTAGTCTGAGGTAAGGAACCCTTCACAAATTTAGCAGCACTTTCAATATATAGCTTTGTGGCCTGCTTCTCATCAATCTCATTTACTATTTAGAACCAAAAAAATAATCCATTGTACTTTGTAGTCTACCAATTATTTTATTTAAAGGCCTAGAGCTCAAATATTTATTTTATGTACTGGTAAATTCTAAAACAAAATATTTAAATGATTAAACATCAATGGCTAGAAAAGCATGAGACACTTCTGTTCCCACAAAAAAACCCCAACCTTATCTAATTCCTTGGGGGAAGGTGGGGGAGGGAATGAAAAAAGAACCAGAGAGAGAAAGAGTGAGAATTCAAGTTTCATTGCTAACTAAAAAGCTACCTTTATGTAGAACAGGAGTTTTTTCACTGGATGACAGAACAAAAGCTATAGAAAAAGCATCTGTCTCAGCCTTCTTGCTATAATCCACTTTTACTATGACATCCTTGGAACATGGAGATTTTTCTTGGAATGACAATATCTCTTCTTTTAGTAAGCAAAGAAACACTTTATAAACCACTTATCTATGCCAAACGGTATCAGAGACACATGACTATACTGTCAAAGTTCACAATTGGTTAAACTATACTACAACTGCCATGCTATGGAAAACAACAAAAACTTATATCAACTGATTCAAAGTACAAAGAGGCTCCTCCTTTGAAAATAGCTTTAGGTTCCTGCTTCTTCCCAGATTTTTGGTGTCTATTGCATTACCATAGGCTAATCATAAAACAGAGCTAGCTACTAATGAGGAAGTACAAACTTCATGTTTATATTATGTGCATCTTTTAAAAATGTAAAAATATGAAGACACAGTACCTCTGACATAAACAGAATTTGAAAAAGTAAGAACTAAACAGAAACATTGGCTAGAAATGTTTCTTATTTTAGCAAAAATTTCCCTCCTTTGATCAAAGGAAAAGCCTCTAGGAAAAAAAAAAAGGACAGACTTTAATAGAAGAAACACTAACTACAGATACCAGAATAACATTAACTAAGCATCTGTACAGAGAAAAAGCTTTTCAAGTGTTGCTAATGGAACTCTACTGCTGACAAGATGACTTAAGTATGAAATGTGTGGTAAAGGTATCACATTCTCTGCTATTATTAATGGAGTCACACTACTAATTCTATCTGACATTGAGACCCTGTTTTTTGTTTAAAAATATTGGGGGGGGGGGGGGGGGGAGGGTTGGTACAACATTTTCCATGCAAAAGGAGAAAAAATATAAACCCTAACCCCAAGTGGAGGATGAGCCTTAGACAAGGCCCCAGCCATGGCCCAGACCACCAAGTTTTCTTCCAGGCTTGGCTTCAGTTGAGCTACTTGATGGTTGAGTTGAAGGAAACTCAACACAGACCCCAGTGGATACTAATAAGACTTTTCTGACACCTTGGAGTTATGCTTTCCCAGTCGTCTCAGCAGTGTCCTGTGTGAACAACAGGCTGCTCCTTGCTGTTTTTCTCATACTGCTTTGCCCTCTTGCACACAGCAACAACTTCTCTGCCTCCCTCTAAATCCTAACACCCTTGTATATTTCCAGGGAAGGAAAAACCATCCCCGCTTTCCACAGGGCGCCACCTACACAGCATGAGTTGCATGTCCTGTACTCGGCACTGGTGAGGCTGCACCTTGAGTACTGTGTTCAGTTTTGGTCCCCAAACTGCAAGGAAGACATTGAGGTGCTGGAGCGTGTCCAAAGAAGGGCAACAAAGCTGGTGAGGGGCCTGGAGCACAAGTCTTATGATGAGCGGCTGAGGGAACTGGGGTTGTTTAGTCTGGAGAAAAGGAGGCTCAGGGGAGACCTTATCGCTCTCTACAACTACCTGAAAGGAGGTTGTAGTGAGGTGGGTACTGGTCTCTTCTATCAATTAACTAGTGATAGGACGAGAGGAAATGGCCTCAAGTTGTGCCAGGGGAGGTTTAGATTGGATATTAGAAAAAAATTCTTTACTGAAAGGGTTGTCAGGCATTGGAACAGGCTGCCCAGGGAAGTGGTTGAGTCACCATCCCTGGAGGTGTTCAAAAAACATGTAGATGTGGCACTTCAGGACATAGTTTAGTGGGCATGGTGGTGTTGGGTTGACAGTTGGACTCGATGATCTTGAAGGTCTTTTCCAACCTAAACGATTTTATGATTCTATGATTCTATGTCACAAGCAGTCTTCCTCATTGTAGCAAAACTGCATGGAGCAGGCTACAAACAAATCAGACATTATCAATTCAGTAGACAGTTGCCAACAAAGTTCACAGGCTTACTTCATGATTCTGCTCGAATTCAACTAAAATTATGCTAGTCGGCTTAAGACAACTACCTACAAAGTGCAACCAAGTCTTCTACATTGAAAATACAAAACCTTTCCAAACGTAAGATAGACTACTGTTGAGGTCTCTAAGTTGCTGAGGTTAGGGGAAAAAATACATAACATAGAATTATTGGATCATGCAACTTTTGCTAAATTATTTTCCTAATTTCTAGACATGGGTCTTAAGTACTTGATATCCATTTGGTAGCCTCTTTACTTTCTTTCAGTAACATATTAAGTCATTGGGAAGCAAGTACATACAGCTTACAAATAGATAGTTGTATATATATATAAAACCAAGTTCTGTTGCTGAACATAGGGTATACTTCTTATAGATGTCAGGCTGTGTTAGGTTTCTGTGGCAAGGTTTTTGGTACCAGGGAGGCTGCAAGGGTGGCTTCTGTGAGAAGATGCCAGAAGCTGCCCCCATGTCAGACAGAGACAGTTCCAGCCTGCTCCAAGTTGGACTGGCCGATGACCAAAGCTCAGCAAATCAGCAACAGTGGTAGTGCCTCTGTGATAACATATTTAAGAAATGGTAAAAAAATGCTGTGAAACAGCAGCTGGAAGAGAGAGGAGTGAGAATATGTGAGAGAAACAACCCTACAGACACCAAGGTCAGTGAGAAAGGAGGGGGAGGAGGTGCTCCAGGCGCCGAAGCAGATATTCCCCTGCAGCCTGTGGTGAAGACCATGGTGAGGCAGGTTGTTCCCCTGCAGCCCATGGAGGTTAACAGTGGAGCAGATATCCACCTGCAGCCCGTGGAGGACTGCATGTCGGAGCAGGTGGATATGCCCTGAAGAAAGCTGCAGCCCATGGAGATCCCACACTGGAGCAGTATCCTAGTAGGAACTGTGGCCCACAGAGAGGAGGCCATGCTGGAGCAGGTTTGCTGGCAGGACTTGTGACCCCATGGGGGACCCACGCTGGAGCAGTCCATTTCTGAAGGACCACACCCTGTGGAAAGGACCCATGCTGGAGAAGTTCTTGAAGAACTGCAGCCCATGGGAAGGACTCACATTGGAGAAGTTCATGAAAGACTGTATCCTGTGGGAGAGACCCCATGCTGGAGCAGGAGAAGAGCATGAGGAAGAAGGAGCAGCAGAGATGAAGAGTTATGATCTGACAGCAACCCCCATTCCCCATCCCCCTGTGCCACTCAGGGGGAGGAGGTAGAAGAGTTGGGAGTGAAGTTGAGCCCGTGAAGAAGGTGGGGGTGGGGGGAAGGTGTTTTTAGATTTGTTCTCATTTCACATTATCCTACTCTATTATTAATTGGCAATAAATTAAATTAATCTTTCCCAAGTCGAGTCTTTTTTGCCCATGACGATAATTGGTGAGTGATCTCCCTGTCCTTATCTCAATCCATGAGCTTTTCTTTGTATTTTCTCCCCCTGTCCAGTTGAGGAGGGGGGGTGATAGAACCGCTTGGTGGGCACCTGGCAGCTATCCAAGGTCAACCCACCACACAGGCTTATTAATTTAAATTATTTTTATTCTATGAAAAGAGTGGGTTTGGGTTTTTGTTAAAAAAAATATAGAAATCTTCATTTAACAGCTTCAGAAAGTGGTGTTTAAAAGAACAGCTATTTGCCAGAGGAAACAAAATAAATCTTACCTTGTCCCTGAAGGTGAGATATGTCCAAGCCCTCTTTTAGGCGGATGACAACTACACCATACTGGATGTCAAAGGCATCACTACACAACAGAAACAGTAATAAAACACTTTTATAATCTTTCCTTTCCCCAGAAGCCTACTTTATGCATCTTTTTTGAACAAATTTTAGAGACTAAACTCCATTTAAGTTTGTTACAATTTCATTTTCGTTTCCAAACTATCAACTGCATTATTGAATTGAACACCATGTCCTGAAAAGCAACATACATAAAGGTTATCTGATCCCTTTTCTTTCTCTCCTGTATAAAATGGTGATTAAATAAAAGAAACACGAACAAGTCAGTCGAGTTCTGCAGAGATGATGACAAAATACACTGGGAAATCTAAATTTTGATTCCTCCCATCAAAAATGGGCTTTATTTCAAGTACATCTCCTTGATCTGCAGACTACACATTACTGAACTGTTCCAAAACATTTGGGGATTAAAAAAGAGATATGAAATTTTAATTCAGAATCAAATTAGATACAAGTATAATGTGCTTATTTCCATTATATCTGATGGGGGAAGGAACTCTTTCCATTAAAAAGGAAATTAAGAGGAGAAACTTCATTACTGTAGAAACAAGCAATAAGCTTGAATAAATGACTGAATAAAAGTCTGAGTAAAAGGAAAAACAAAACAGCCAAGATTTAAAAGATAAAAATACAAACTTAATCATATCATACAGTTTGCATTAGCCATTAAGCATCAACACTTTAAATATAGATACCTCATTAAAAACAACTATAATTCAGAGAAATCCCATGTCCTTTCCTCAGAGGAAATCCCACAAGATTTCACTCATTAAATGCTTTTCTTTAGAAGTAGTAAGACTTAATGAGAAATGTTCAAAGTATCAACATATTCTATAATAAATGCAATAAAAACTGAGTATGGTGTAAGAAGAAAATGTTTTGCGCATCAGTGGACATTTTTAATACATTAATTTGTTAAATCTCTACAGATGTGTTTCTATTGTGCATTTCAGAAATTTTCAAAATTCAAACTTCAAAAATATGCTTGACCTACAGTTACTACCTCCTGAGGTTTTTCTGTTGTGGATATGGAGAGCCACATGACTTTCTGGCTCTAAGAGTTCCTCCAGCACAAGACATTCCAAATCAATATGGAGGGGGTGGGGTGTGGAGTATGGATCCCACACCCACAAAGAAAATGCAACCCTCCACGTTGCCTCCACGTGGTCCTCCACGGGCTGCAAGTGGATATCTGCTCCACCATTAACCTCCATGGGCTGCAGGGGGACAGCCTGCCTCACCATGGTCTTCACCACAGGCTGCAGGGAAATCTCTGCTCTGGTGCCTGGAGCACCTCCTCCCCCTCCTTCTTCACTGACCTTGGTGTCTGCAGAGTTGTTTCTCTCACATATTCTCACTCCTCTCTCTGGCTGCAGTTTCTGTGCTGCTGCAACTTTTTTCTCTTCTTACATATGTTATCCCACAGGCGCTACCACTGTTGCTCATTGGCTCAGCCTTGTCCAGCAGCGGGTCTGTCTTGGAGCCGGCTGGCACTGGCTCCATAGGACATAGGGGAAGCTTCTAGCAACTTCTCACAGAAGTCACCCCTGTAGCTCCCCTGCTACCAAAACCTTGCCACGCAAACCCAATACAATATTCTACTTATTATAGCACAAGGTTTAACTGGAAAATGCAAATTTAGCATGAGTTGATTCATTTTCTAGACTTAATCTCCAAAGACTGTAACTCTTAATTAGATCTCAGACCACTGCCACAATGCTGTCTATATGCAGAAAGGGTTATTAAATAGAAATTTAACCTGTTCAAACTGTAAAATAGATGATTATTAATTTCCATATCAGAAAAAATACTGTATTGAACATTGTTGGATCAGCAATGTGGAAAATTGGAAAGCATCTGAAAACATGTAGAAGAAAGCTTGTGTAACTAGTCTTTTTGAGGTAAAAATTCTTTGACTTATGTTTCATTTCAGTTCATTTGCTAGTAAGACTTATCTACATTTCTGCATTTTCTACTTACTGGAGTAAATTTATATAGGTCTCAACATCTCTAATGTCAGCTTGTCTCCAGTTTCTCTTAAATCCAAGAACAAGGGTGTTAGGTCTCATTCTACCCAGACCAGCAGCCTAAGGAGAACACAAATTATTTTTTAAAACTAAGTTACTGAAGCAACTAAAGGGTTTCCCTTTTTTTTTTTAAGCATACAAGTATTTTTAAAAGTTTTAGGAAAATTTTGCATAATGAAAATACTTCAACATGCAAGTATAAAAACATTTAATTTTTTTATGTTTATCCTCACCACTTCCATTAAAAAAAAAAGAGGAGACAAGTGTACCTGCATTAAATACTGTCCTCCATCCCTCAAATCCTCTGCATGCACTGGTGCATAGAAGGCCTTCATCTTGTTTTTAATAAGCCATTGCTGATATTTGGCCAGATCACTTAACCGTTCCTTCACTGCTTGCCTCTGAGAACCCTTTCAAAAGAAGGAAATGAAGGGGGAGAGGGAACAAGAAATATGAGTATCAGTAGTAATAAAGCACATTTTTTTTTATTTCACTGCTAGAATCCAAATCAAACTTGAAGAACCTCAAAACATGCTTCTTAAAGAGTGAACCACATTCTCATTTTTAGGATGAGGATTCCTCAACCTTAAACGTTCTTGTTCCTGCAGAGCACAACCACTTCACCAGCCTGTGGCATAAGCTTGTCCTCCAAAGCATAACATAATTTTAAAAGAAAAGGGCTCTGTAATGAAACATACATGGATATAAGATGACTTAATATTAGGTTTTATGGGACTATTTGTTTCAAGCTGTACTAAAATTGATTTTGCCTACATTTATACATAATCCTACTACTGCTCCCTCCTACTGCTATTTCAGAAAACCTTCGTCACAGTAGTCTCTCTACTGGAGCTCTATGAAAACTGTTTCTGGTGAGATTCAGTACAACATATGGAAGCACAACATGAAGTCTGCATTGCTAATCCAAGATCAGACTGTGGAAGCGGGTTAGAGGAGCAAAAAGCAACAGCTGCCTGTCCTAATTTCAGCTGGGATAGAGTTAACTGTCTTCCTAGTAGCTGGTAGGTGCTATGTTTTGAGACATTAAGACCTGAGACATTAAGGCTACCACTGCGTTCTATTTACCATGAAGGGAGATTTAGAACTGGCTCAGTCTCTTATGTTTCTTACAAAACCAGTAATTTGACTCGGTTACCTACACTTCTTCTGTGGACTGCTAGCTTCCACACAGCTATCAAACCCACTCAAATTACCAAGATTTTAAATTACATTATCACTTTATATTACTATTTATTTTTACATTGTTCTACCATTTTATGATCTGGGAAAATATCCAGATGAAAGATTGAGATCTGCAGCTTGATTAAGACCAGTCCCGAATATTTCTGCTTCTAGTCTGTTTCATATTCCGGTTTCAACCATTCTCTGTCTGAATGTATTGCCATGAGTCTTACAGCTTTGGAGAAAGCTATCTTTAAGATTTGACTCTGCATTTAAACTAAAGAAAAAAAGCCACAATTTACATGTTTCTGCTGCAATTTTTGAGAATCCAAGTTTCCTCATTCATACAAAGCTAATCAAGTCTCCATGTATTTGCATATGATAAATTGCAGCCTTTGTGGTAACATGTCTGAGATAGGAATGTGTGGTGGGTTGACCCTGGCTGGACGCCAGGTGCCCACCAATGCCGCTCTATCACTCCATCTCCTCAACTGGACAGGGGAGACAAAATATAACAAAGGGCTCATGGGTCGAGATAAGGACAGGGAGAAATCACTCAAACAATTACCATCACAGGCAAAACAGACTCGACTTGGGGAAAATTAACTCAATTTATTGCTAATCAACCAGAGTAGGGTAATGAGAAATAAAACCAAATCTTAAAATACCTTCCCCCCACCCCTCCCTTCTTCACGGGCACAGCTTCGCTCCCGCATTCTCTACCTAACCCCCCAGCGGCGCAGGGGGATGGGGAATGGGGTTTACGGTCAGTTCATCACACATTGTCTCTGCCGCTTCATCCTCTTCAGGGCCATGACTCCTCACACTCTTCCCCTGCTCCAGCGTGGGGTCCCTCCCATGGGAGACAGTCCTCCACAAACTTCTCCAACATGAGTTCTTCCCACGGACTGCAGTTTTTTACGAACTGCTCCAGCATGGGTCGTTTCCATGGGGTGCAGTCCTTCAGGAGCACACTGCTCCAGCATGGGTCCCCCACGGGGTCACAAGTCCTGCCAGCAAACCTGCTCCAGCGTGGGCTACTCTCTCCACAGGTCCTGCCAGGAGCCTGCTCCAGCACAGGCTTCCCATGGGGTCACAGCCTCCTTCAGGCATCCACCTGCTCTGGTGTGGGGTCCTCCACAGGCTTCAAGTGGATATCTGCTCCACCATTAACCTCCATGGGCTGCAGGGGGACAGCCTGCCTCACCATGGTCTTCACCATAGGCTGCAGGGGAATCTCTGCTCTGGCGCCTGGAGCACCTCCTCCCCCTCCTTCTTCACTGACCTTGGTGTCTGCAGAGTTGTTTCTCTCACATATTCTCACTCCTCTCTCTGGCTGCAGTTTCTGTGCTGCTGCAACTTTTTTCCCTTCTTAATATGTTATCCCACAGGTGCTACCACCGTTGCTCATTGGCTCAGCCTTATCCAGCAGCAGGTCTGTCTTGGAGCCGGCTGGCACTGGCTCCATAGGACATAGGGGAAGCTTCTAGCAGCTTCTCACAGAAGTCACCCCTGTAGCCTCCCCACTACCAAAACCTTGCTACACAAACCTAGTACAGAATGCAATTACGTTTACTGCAGAAAGAAAAATGTGTTTTCTTTCAGGGAAGACAGCACTAACTTAGGCAGCTGTAGACTGCTGTCATTTTGACTGACTGCTCTGTCCAAAGTATGAGAGAACACAAGACTGAATGATACAAGGACAGAAAAAGGCCCAGACTGTATTCCAATATTCACTTTACTCGTACAAATCTTCCAAAGCATTTAAGTATCAAATGATCAAAGATTCTAATTTTGCTAAGTTTCCTCCCATCCCATACATATGCATATCCTAAACCACAAAACCTACTGCAAGACTTTCATTTAAAAGTGGATAAGAAGTGATGCAAAGCACATCCTGATGTTTATGTTAACTGCCATATTAGCTTCCCTAAAGGTGTAACACACCTAACTGCAAATGTGGTGACCCCTACATGAGTGGATCCCACCAGTAAATCTCAATTTTTGCACTTCTCAGGAAACTAACATCTTTCATTTGAAGAAAATGACAGTTTTGTAAAAAAGTCAAGGTAACTTTAAAGTAAAAAGAAAGAATACACTTACCATATGTACATGGCCACAGATCATCAAGCCCACATTTTTGGTGAAAGCATGGACAAGGTGAAGCAAAGCTGGACGTGAGTTTGGAGCACCTGTCATAATTAAGCACTGAGGTCTAGAATTGTGAAGAGAGGGGGGAAAAAAGGTTAGAAGTCATTTCCTCTGGAGTTTTGTTTACTTACTTTTTACAAAGAGAGGTCTCTCCAAAATATTGACCACGAGACCATAATCCTCATAGGAGAGGTAATATCCTCATCTGCTTGCAGAAGATTATGTTAACTTAGGAAAAGATCATTCTTTCACAATTGTCAGCATACTTATGATTAATTAATTGGTTCCAAACTCAATAATCCCACTAAGTCTGAATATTTAAACATTTTAAAAGATCAGACACAGGATTTAGACAAGACTAAGTCAGAGGGATAAATTTCTTCCCCCATCTTTTAAGTCACATCCTTTTAAATGTTCTGGATTAGGTACTTCTCTGTCCAACAGAAGAATTGGAATCATATGCTTTTATCACTATCATTCAGAAAGCACAGCCAAACAATTGTAAAGTGAAATAAGTTATTAATTATTCATCTATTAATTCATTATTGATTGATCCTTATAATAAATTTTAGAAGTTGAAGTATCCAGTCTCATTCATTTCAGAAGATTTTTAATTTTTTTTTAAACCATAAGAATCACTAGAAGACATTTGTCCATGTGTCTCAATCCCTATAACAGCTTCAGTTCATTTTCCATACTAGAACCAGTTAGTTTTAGTATGTACCTCTAATATTCAAAACATTTTTTGCCATAGGTTAGAAATCAGTGTCAGTCTAAAAAGAGTAAAAAAAAGTACTCCTAAAGCCAGTGTACTTTTAACTGGCTTATGTGGAGATCTATACCTCCTCTGGAAAATGATTAGAGAAGTTTACAACTCAAAAAGCTATTGTATTGGATTTATGTGGCAAGGTTTTAGTAGCAGGAGGGGCTGCAGGGGTGGCCTCTGTGAGAAGGGAACAGAGACTGCCCGCATGTTGGACAGAGCCAGTTGCAGTCAGATGCAGACCCATTGCAGCCCAAAGATGAGTCAATGAGTGAAGCTGGTGGCACCTTTGTGATAACATAGTTAAGAAAGGGTAAAAAACACTGCACAGCAGCTGTGAGACAGAAGAGTAAGAACAAATGTGAGAGAAACAATCCTGCAGATACCAAGGTCAGTGAAGAAGGAGAGGGAGAAGGTATTCCAGGCATCAGAGGAGAGATTAATTTTTTTCTTAAGTCAGGTTGTTTTTTCACCCATTAACAATGTGACTGGATGTAACAGTAGGATGTTTGTAAATAATGAGGGATTTTAATGTCATATATTCTTAGAATTTCAGAAAGAACAGTCACTTCATTATTAGACTTCAAGTTTTGCAGTTTATGACTACAACAGCCAGCTCTTCAGAAGTGGAAAGTTCATTAATACTCATGATAGCATATGTCCATACATTCTGTATGGTATGTCTAAATATTCTGATGGTTTTAATATTTTGTACCAGCTGTGGAAACTGGTTTGCTGCTAGGTGACTGTAAAAGTGAGATTTGGTAAATAATTATTAGAAATCTTATACTAACACTATGATTGAAACAATAGACAAAAGTATAGCCAAGCAATTAACTAGTAGAGGCAGTTACTCCTAAGTTTGGCAGTTCTTGGCTCTTATGACTAGATGTTCCTGTATGCTAGAGGAGAACAATGTTGAAACTGACCACATGTGATTGAAACTGCGTTAAGCTTCAAGATCAAAGAACAAGGACAAGAACAAAGACTTGAAGGTCAGCCAACAATCTCAAATGGGTCGGTGGTCGCAAAAGCAGCCCTTCGACTCAAATGAATTCTTCATTGTGCATGATTGGATGTAGGCAGTACTATGATAATCAGTTGCAATTATTTTTATGTATATGTATGCAAATCTGATTAATATGTAGTTATTACTCCATATAACCTGTTTATGCTGAAGCTGTGGCATGCATGCTAGGTGGAATTATCCCCCGTGCATCCAGCGCTGCAATAAAGAATGCCTGCTTTCTAAAACTCCAAAACAAGTCTTAGAGAGTTTCTTCTACCAGCTTTTCGGTATCATTTTGACACCCCAGATGGGACAAGACTTCTGAGACTCGACGGATATGGGATTGCAGGACCTCCAGCCAGCACTGAGATTTATCAGGGAGACCCTTGATCCCCGTTCCCCAGGCTCACATGCCAAGTCCACTGGTAAGATTTTATTCAAAGCCATTCTTTTCATTAACCTGGTTCTGGTATTCTGGCCTGGTACTCTTACCTGTAAGCCTGACTAAAAGAAGTCATCAAGGAAGAAATATAAATGGATCCTTAAAAATCTGGTATTGTGGTAGAAGTACTTCTCTGATAAAGGGTATTTGTCTTGCTGGTTGAAGACAGAGATAGCCATCTGGTTTGGCTTCTGAGAATTGCTCTATTTGGTACTTTGATTAAGGCTTTGGGATTTGACTATGGATTTTGGATTTGACCTTAGATCTCTGATTAACTCTGCTTGGTATTTTGACTTAGGCTCTGATATTTGACTTTCTGATTTTTGAATATTGAAGATATTGATAATGGGAACAGGGCAATCAAGTGAAATCCCTAAGAAATCGCCTTTGGGGTGTATTTTGAAACACTGGAAACAGCTGGGGGGTGTTCTGGGTGGCAAAATGTGGAAAGAAGATTTGATTAAATATTGTAATCATTGGTGGCCTCTGTATAAGCTTGATGAAGGGGAAAAGTGGCCTGTGAATGGGACGATCTTTGGAAAAAGAAGGAAACAAAAAGGTGACAATAAGCTCAAAAGGTGCTGTTCTGCATGTAGTATCCGGCAAAGATGTTTAAAGTTATACAAGCAAGAATGACAGGATAATACTGAAATGATAATTGGATCCCGAAGGGCCCCACCTAGAGCTGTTCCCAGAAATAGTGATGAAAGAGAGCCCATGAGTAGTCCTGTCGCAGGGCAAAGGAGAGCTAAACAGAACAAAGTTATTGAAGCTCCTCTTCATCAGATGCTTGGGACTGAGGGTGTGGCAACTATTCAAGTACCCTTTTCTATTGTGGATTTAAATAATTGGAAAGTAGCAGCTGGGAGCTATCCAGAAAACCCTGATCAAACAGCCCATGCTTTTGAAACAATGATTCAGACTCAGGATCCTGATTGGAAAGACATACAAGTAATAATGGATGTACTTTTTGATAGTGCAGAAAGAGCAATGATCCGGAGAGCTGCTAAAACCCAGGTAGAAGCACATGTAGCTTCTGGAGTATTACAAGGAACAGTGGAACAAAATTTTCCATCTACTGATCCCAGATGGGATCCTAATAATTTGGCTCAGAGAAGACTGCTAGATCAATATAAAAAATGGGTTCTATTCGGAATTAGAACTGCTATGCCTAAGGCAATTAACATGTCTAAATTATATGAAATTAAAGGTAGAAAAGAGTTTAACACTGAATTTCTGAGTAGATTAAAAGATGCTGCTAGGAAATATACTAATATGGATCCTGAGTCTGAAGAAGGAAAAGCTCACTTGGCTCCTTTATTTATAGGACAATCCTCTGATGTTATCAGAAGGAAATTACAAAAATTACAAGGAGCAGATTCTCGAGATTGGGGAAAATTATTAGAGGTTGCTTGGGTGGCATATAGAAATAGAGATGAATTACAGAGTAAAATGAATGCAAGGTTAGTGGCTGCTCTGGAAGTAGGAGCTGGCATGGGATGGGGCAGAGGAGTTACCCTCCAAAGAAGGGGATGCCGTCAAGGAATGGGATGAGGGAGATGAACTGGATTGGGCTCACCAGTGGGATTAACTCAGCCCCTGGGACCAAATCAGCGTGCATACTGTAAACAAGAAGGACACTGGAAAGGGGAATGCCCCTTTGAGACCTACAGGGTCACAAGTGATCCCAATTCTAACTGCGCAAACTCAGCAAGTTCCCCCTTTCTTGGGAAAATTGAGTGAAAGTATTTGACAGGGACTGGAGGGGAGTCTCCCAGCAGAACCTCTGGTTACAGCTAACCTGGGAGAACAGAAAATTGAATTTTAGTTGACACTGGAGCCACCTCTTCAGTTTTAAATACCTTAGAGGGGGAGTTAAGTTCTGAAGAAATTAGTGTTGTTGGTGCGACAGGTGAACGAGAGACTAGACCCTTCTTTAAGCCTTTGACAATGAAATTAGGAAAGCAATGGGTCACTCATCAGTTTCTGTATTTGCCAAATTCTCCTAAACCCCTGTTAGGATGAGACATACTTGAGAAAATGGAGGCAGAAATTAAATTTTAAAATGGAGAGATTAAAATTTTAATTCCGGAAACTAAACATATCGAAGCAGTGGTTTTGTTGTTACAGGATGGTTACCGAAGGCAGAAGAGCATACCAGTCGAAGTAAATAATGCTGTAATTCCAATTGTATGGGCTGGGGAAGTTCTTGGTAAATCCAAAAGAGCAGAGCCTGTGAGGATTGATTTAAAGCCAGGATCGAGTCCGATAAGAATTAAACTTACCCCCTAAAACTGGAAAGTCAGAAAGGGTTAGTACCGATAATACAAAAATTTCTAAAGTACAAATTGTTAATAGAATGCGAATCCAAATATAACACCCCAATCTTGCCTGTTAAAAAGGCTCATGGAAAAGATTACAGGTTGGTTCAAGACCTCAGAGCGATAAATCAAATAGAACAAGATATTCATTTGGTAGTGGCAAATCCTTATACTTTGTTAACAACCCTAACAGAGAAACAAGAATGGTTCACAGTGTTAGACTGAAAAGATGCCTTTTACTGTATTCCCTTGGATCCCAATAGTCAAGAGCTTTTTGCTTTTGAATGGGAAAATCCTGAGACTGGGAGAAAAACACAATATACATGGACAGTCTTGCCTCAAGGCTTTAAGAATAGTCCTACCAGTTTTGGAAATCAACTGGCATGAGAATTAGAGATTTGGAAGAAAGAAAATAGTCAAGGAATCTTATTGCAATATGTGAATGATTTATTAATTGCAGCTGAGACAGAAGAAGAACTCACAGAGTTAACTACTAGCCTTTTGAACTTTTGGGGAATCAGTGGATATCGAGTGTCAAAAGAAAAAGCCCAAATAACCCAGAGAGAAGTAACGTATTTGGGTTTTGAAATCCTGAAAGGACAGAGACAATTAGGAACTGAGAGAAAGGAGGCAATTTGTCGTCTCCCTGAGCCTAAGACTAAAAGAATTGCGAGCATTTCTAGGAATGGTTGGGTGGTGTTGCCTGTGGATTGCAAATTATGGCTTGCTGGTCCGACCTTTATACGAGCAGCTCAAAACCTCAAACAATGGATTTATAGATTGGACTGATGCCGGGAAAGCTGCTTTCAAACAACTAAAAACAGGCTATAATGGAGATGCCAGCCCTAGGCCTGCCAGATCTCACAAAGACCTTTGAACTCTTTACTCATGAAAGAAAAGGTATAGCTCTGGGTGTCCTGGCCCAATATCTGGGACCAAGTCAGCGAGCTGTGGCCTACTTCTCGAAGCAATTAGACAATGTGAGTCTGGGGTGGTCTGGTTGTCTGAGAGCCATTGCTGCAACTGTGCTATTGATCCAAGAAGCTTCATAAGTTCACCTTAGGACAAAGAATTACAGTGTATGTTCCCTACATGGTAATCACTGTGCTTGAACAGAAAGGGGGGCATTGGTTATCCCCTAGTAGAATGCTGAAATACCAAGTGGTGTTGCTGGAGCAAGATGATGTTTACTTAAAAAATACTACTATCGTTAACCCTGCTGTGTTTTTAACAACTAATCAAGTTGAAGGAGAACTGGAACATGACTGCCTGCAGACAATTGAAGAAGTCTACTCCAGCTGACCAGATCTCCGAGAGGCGCCACTGGAAGAAACAGATTGGGAACTATATACCGACGGAAGCAGTTTCACCTGTGAAGGAAAACGTTTATCAGGATATGTGGTAACCACTACTGAGAAGGTAATTGAATCACGAGCTTTGCCTTCAAATATATCTGCCCAAAAGTCTGAATTGATAGCTCTTACTCGAGCACTGGAACTAAGTCAAGGGAAGCGAGTCAACATTTGGACAGACTCAAAGTATGCTTTTGGAGTAGTACATGCACATGGAGCAATATGGAAAGAAAGAGGACTGTTATCTGCACAAGGAACCACCATTCAGCATGCAGAACAAATACTGAAATTGTTAGCCCAGCAGCATTGCGATAATGCACTGTAAAGCACATCAGTCAGGTAAGACTGTTCCTGAAACAGGTAACTGACGGGCTGATAAATCTGCTAAAGAGGCTGCAGAAAAAGGCATCCTAGCACTAGTTCCAGAGAAAAGTGTAAATTTGCCTAAAGAAGCTCCATATTATAATGAAAAAGATGAAGAATTAATTATTAAATTGCAGGCTAACAAAAATGAAACAGGATGGGCCGTAACACCAACAGGTCAAATAATAGTCCCACCCACAATAATGAGAGAAATTACCCAAGCTGAACATAACAAAGTACATTGGGGAACAGAAAACCTTGTTAAACATTTACAAAATTGTATTTTGAATAGAGTTATGACAAAGATTATTTGAACAATTACAAGTAGATGTGAAATTTGTATACGTAATAATCCCAAACCCAGTAATAAAATCATTTTTGGAATTACTAGGCAAGGAAATTCTCCAGGAGAGTATTGGCAAATTGATTTTACAGAATTGCCTCGAAAAGAAGGATATCGATATATCCTAGTTCTAGTTGATACCTTTACTGGGTGGCTTGAGGCTTTCCCTTGTCCCACCAACAAAGCAAGAGAAGTAGTTATCATCATTGATATAATCTGTGTTGCTTTTAGCTATCTATAATGAGCTGTGACACAATCTATGTTCAAGTGAGAGTACTAAAAGAATTAGTAGCCTCCAACAGAAAGGGGGGAATTGATAGCCTATTTCCATACATTCTGTATGATATGTCTAAATATTCTGACGGTTTTAATATTTTGTACCAGCTGTGGAAACTGGTTTGCTGCTAGGTGACTGTAAAAGTGAGATTTGGTAAATAATTATTAGAAATCTTATACTAACACTATGATTGAAACAATAGACAAAAGTATAGCCAAGCAATTAACTAGTAGAGGCAGTTACTCCTAAGTTTGGCAGTTCTTGGCTCTTATGACTAGATGTTCCTGTATGCTAGAGGAGAACAATGTTGAAACTGACCACATGTGATTGAAACTGCGTTAAGCTTCAAGATCAAAGAACAAGGACAAGAACAAAGACTTGAAGGTCAGCCAACAATCTCAAATGGGTCGGTGGTCGCAAAAGCAGCCCTTCGACTCAAATGAATTCTTCATTGTGCATGATTGGATGTAGGCAGTACTATGATAATCAGTTACAATAATTTTTATGTATATGTATGCAAATCTGATTAATATGTAGTTATTACTCCATATAACCTGTTTGTGCTGAAGTTGTGGCATGCATGCTAGGTGGAATTATCCCCCGTGCATCCAGCACTACAATAAAGAATGCCTGCTTTCTAAAACACCAAAACAATTCTTAGAGAGTTTCTTTGACTGGCTTTTCGGTATCACTCATTAATACATTAGTAATTTATAGTTTTAATCTAATATTCATTGAGGTTGTGTTGATACCTATCATAATTGGCTGACATCTTATTTCAGCTGTCTGTATCTATGCAACACAGACATTGTGAGTACCTGTAATAGACAGGGAACCAAATTGCTCCCTGACATTGTGTAATTCCTGTTGAATTAAAAAGAAGACAATAAAGCTTACATACCAGTCGGGAAGGGGGAAGGCACACATCGTGATTGACTAGATAAGGGGGGAAAAGACCATGGACCAGATAAGGGGATTAACTCTACCAGGACTGCATTCCTCCACAACAAAAGACATTCCACAGACACTCGCCTTTTTGAGAAGATTGACCGAATCTACAAACCTGTGAAGAAAGAAGAAGCAAGACAAGACGAAAATTTACAAGAAAGGGGTGCATGAACTGTATAAAAGGAATGTAACTATAACAGAAAGCGCGAGCCGTTGGTGGAGCACGGACTCCCCGGCAGCCCAGCGCTGCTTGCTTGCTATTCTCAATAAATATATCAATTTTATATAGAATTGGCTCTGTTAGTTTATAACAATTTTGGTGACCCCGACGTGATCAGAGTTAAGCTGGTGTGTGACCCCAACTCGGGAGGGCGCCCCCATCTTTGGATGGTCCTGGATTGGCAGGTCCCGCTCCAGACTCGCTCTGACCTTCACGGACCTAAATTACCTGAGCGTAGCAAGCAAGGAAAGAAAAAATGAGCTCTCCTAACACCCTGTAAAATCGTGCACGAAGATCCAGACGGCAGAGATACGTAAGTATAAACCGCTGGTTGGGGACGGGATTCCTTGAGTGTGCGAGTGTGTGAGACGCAGAAAACTCTGCGAAGCGAGTGCGGACCTCTTCTAGGTGCGGTTCCAATCTCCCGCGAGGGACTTGGCCACCGAAGGAGGGAAACGAAAGGTATTGAGAGAAAGAAGGCACCTCAGGACGATGGGACAGAAAAGGAGTAAAGTTTCTGGCCCGGGAGGGGACTCACGGAGAAGTACCCTCAAAAAGGAGGAGAGCCATTTACCTGATATACCGGTAGATAGTCCCTTGGGATCAATGATTAAATATTGGAATGATTGGCCATCTTGTAAAGAAAAAAATAAGGAAAAGATGATACATTATTGTATGGAAATATGGGGGGGAAGAAACAGATAAGGGCTGATAAATTGTGTTGGCCAGTTTTTGGGTCACTTGAGGATTGGGTATGTCAAGCTCTGAATGTATATGTGAACCAAAAAGAACCTTTTAGTTTAGAAGAAAGTGAATATGCCAGCCTCTGGATAATATCCTCAGCTAGAAGTTATATTTTTACTTTAATCGAAAAGAAAAAAACGAAGGGGCCCCCATGTGAACAGTGGGACCCGAATAATCAACCCTCCCGACCCCCGTATGTCCCAGCTCCAAATCCCCTGCCATCCCTGACTCCATCACCCCCTCCATCCCCACCCCGAATATATCCACAATTACCCACTCACCCGACCCCTTCTGCGCCAGTAGAAACAGAGGGGATGAAAACTCGGAGTAGGACTCGGAGAGACCAAGAAACGACACACTTATTGCCCCTAAGAGACGTTGCCATGGGGGGAATTCAGGGTGGAGTGGGATTTGTATCGGTACCCTTAAATTCTGGGGATGTCCGAGAATTTAAGAAGGAAATGGGAGGTTTACTCGAGGACCCTCTAGGGGTCTCCGAAAGACTAGATCAATTTTTAGGCCCTAGTGTTTACACTTGGGATGAAATTCAGGCTATCTTAAGGATACTCTTCACATCTGAGGAAAGGGATATGATTAGGAGATCAGGGATGAAATACTGGGACCAAAGACATCAACATGGGCCCCAGGGGGATGTGAAATGGCCCCTACAGAGACCAAATTGGAACCATCAAGTTGCAGGAGATAGAGTATGAGTGATTCAAGAGACATAATAATTCAGGGGATACGAGAAGCGGTTCCCAGAGGTCAAAATATAAATAAGGCCTTCAATGAGTATCAGAAAAAGGATGAAACTCCAACTGACTGGTTAGAAAGATTAAGGAAAAATTTGCAGTTGTATTCTGGAATTGACCCTGATACAGCCGTGGGTCAAACCCTGTTGAAAACACAGTTTGTGGCTAAATCGTGGGTGGACATAAGAAAGAAATTGGAGAAGTTAGAAGACTGGCAGGACAAAGGGTTGGACGAGTTGTTGAGAGAGGCTCAGAAGGTGTATGTACGCAGAGATGAGGAAAGTCAAAAGAAGCAGGCCAAAATTTTAGTTGCAGCCGTCCGAGAAGGACAGAGAGTTAATAAACCAGGGTCCATGAGGACAGACAACAAAGGACCCAGCAAAGAAAGAAAGCCAATTAGACCAGAAAATAAAGAAGCAGGAATTGAATGCTATTATTGTGGGAAGAGAGGGCACTTAAAGTGGAACTGTAAAAAAAAAACAACAGGATGAGCAGATGTTTAAAAATGAATAGGAGGGTCAGGGGCTCTACTTATTGGGAACTAAAACATCTATGGAGCCCCAAGTAAAATTGAAATTAGGTCCCCAAAAAGAGGAGGTAGAATTCTTAGTAGATACAGGAGCCGAGAGATCCACCATTCAGAAACTACCCTCCGGTTGCACCCTTACTAAAAACACCATAAATATTATAGGTGCAAAGGGAGAACCGTTTAAGGTATATGAAACTCAAGCTATTGAAATAGAGGCTCCTCGAAAATTTTGCGTGGGTAAATTTCTGATGGTGCCTGAAGCGGAATATAATCTTTTGGGAAGGGATTTAATTGTTAGTTTAGGGATTAATTTATTGGTGGAGAATGATAATCTCGTGGTAAAGTTGTACCCTTTAAATCCCACTGATGAAGCAGAGATCAATCCTGATGTATGGTATAACCAAGACAATATAGGAAAATTAGATATTCCGCCGATAAAGGTAGCTATCCAAAACCCAGAGAGACCAATACGAGTGAAGCAATACTCGTTGTCCATGGAAGGAAGAAAAGGTTTAAAACCCATAATACAAACTTTAATACATAAGAGAACTTTAGAACCCTGTATGTCACCCCATAATACCCCCATATTACCTGTCAAAAAGCCTGACGGGTCATTCCGGCTAGTTCAGGACCTACGAGCTGTAAATAGCCGTACGGTCACCCGGTTCCCAGTAGTCGCTAATCCATACACACTATTGAATCAGATCTCCTCAGATTACACTTGGTATAGTGTGGTGGATTTAAAGGATGCCTTTTAAACCTGCCCCCTTGACGAAAGCAGTAGAGACTATTTTGCCTTTGAATGGGAGGACCCTGATACAGGTAGGAAACAGCAGTTAAGATGGACAGTGTTGCCCCAGGGGTTTACAGAGTCACCTAACCTGTTCGGGCAAGCCTTAGAAACCATATTAGAACAATTTACCCTACCCCCAGGGATTAAGCTTTTACAATATGTGGATGATTTATTAATAGCAGGAACTAATGAAAAAGAAGTTAGAGAAAGCACCATACAGTTACTGAACTTTTTGGGGAATGTCGGGCTTAAGGTTTCTAAATCAAAACTTCAGTTTGCTGAATCAGAGGTAAAATACTTAGGCCACTGGCTAAGCCAGGGAACCAAAAAACTTGATCCTGATCGGGTGGAAGGAATTTTAAGATTACCACCTCCAAAAACTAAGAGGCAGGTTCGACAACTGTTAGGACTTTTGGGCTATTGTAGACAATGGATTGAAAATTATAGTAGTAAAGTAAAATTTTTATATGAAAAATTAACTTGTGATAAAATTTGGTGGACAAGTAAAGATGAAGAACAGTTGAATAAAGTAAAAGAGGATATGATAACAGCCCCGGTTTTAAGCTTACTGAATTTAAAGAGACAGTTCTATTTATTTGTAGAAACAGATAATCACACGGCATACGGAATACTAGCACAGGATTGGGCAGGACAGAAAAAACCGATAGGATACTTTTCTAAACTTTTAGACCCTGTGAGTAGAGGGTGGCCTACGTGTTTACAAGCTATAGTAGCTGTGGCTTTAATGGTAGAAGAAGCAACTAAGGTAACCTTCGGGGGAAAATTAGAAGTGTATGCTCCCCATAACGTTAGGGGAATTTTGCATCAAAAAGCAGAAAAGTGGCTAACTGATAGTAGATTGCTAAAATATGAAGCAATCCTACTTCATTCTCCCAATCCAGAACTAAAAACTACCTCGGCACAAAACCCAGCCCAGTTTTTGTATGGGCACGTAGATGATTTACTCATACATGATTGTATCAGCTTGATAGAATATCAAACCAAAATCCGGGAGGATTTAGAGGAAGAGGAATTAATTGAAGGAGAAAAATGGTTTGTTGATGGCTCCTCACGGATGGAGGAGGGAAAAGGAAATCAGGATATGCAATAATAGATGGAAAAAAAGAAACAGTACTGGAGTCTGGCCCCCTTAGCCCTAGCTGGTCAGCGCAAGCCTGTGAATTATACGCATTATTAAAGGCTTTACAGAGGCTAAAAGGAAAAGTAGGAACCATATTTACAGATTCAAAATACGCTTTTGGGGTAGTACATACTTTTGGGAAAATTTGGGAAGAGCGAGGACTTATCAATACCCAGGGTAAGGGTTTAATCCACGAAGAATTAATAAGGCAAATTCTTATTGCAATCAGAGAACCAGAACGGGTAGCAGTAGTGCATGTAAAAGGACACCAAAAGGGACGGGATTTTTAAACCAGAGGAAATAACCGGGCCGACTGTGAAGCAAAGAAGGCAACCTCAACCGCCCAAGAAATAGAAGCAATGCCCATTAAAACCTTAACTGAGCAGAAGGAAAAAGTCTTTACTGAAGAAGAAATACAAAAATTTCAGGCCTTAGGGATTGTCCAGACGGATGATAAATGGATCCTCCCGGACGGACGAGAAATGTTACCAAAAGCTTATGCTAAACATATAATTTCCAGACTACATCAGACCACCCATTGGGGAACCCAAGCCCTAGCTGATCAATTTTTAAAATACTATGGGTGCATAGGCATATATGATCTGACAAAACAAGAGGTCCAAGGGTGTTTAACTTGTCAAAAGGTGAACAGGTCTAACTTTAGAACAAAATACCTTGGAGGGAGAAAATTGGCCTGCAGACCTTTTGAGAGGATCCAAGTAGATTTTACAGAGTTACCTAAGGTAGGAAGATATCGATATCTTTTGGTAATAGTAGATCAGCTTACCCACTGGGTGGAAGCCTATCCCACTGTGAAAGCTACTACTAAAACTGTAGTTAAACATTTGCTAGAAGAAGTTATTCCCAGATTTGGTATGGTTATAGCTATCGATTCGGACCAGGGAACGCATTTCACATCCAAAATATTAAAGGAAACAATAGAGGCTCTAGGAATTAAATGGGAATTCCATACCCCATGGCATCCACAAAGTTCAGGAAGAATAGAAAGGATGAATGGGCTTATTAAGGCACAATTAACGAAGCTAATGGTAGAGACCAAAATGTCATGGGTTAAATGTTTACCATTAGCTTTATTAAACATCAGGACAAGGTCCCAGACTAATACGAGATTATCTCCCTATGAGATGTTATATGGGATGCCTTATTCCCATGGAATACCAATCCAACACCCCAAGGTTGAAGATGCATCTATCCATACCTACATAACTACCTTAGCAAAAGTCATAAGAGACAACCGCCAGAAAGGAATAATAGAGCAAACAGTCCCCTTGGGATTTCCTATTCATAAAATTGAGCCTGGGGACCACGTGCTGATAAAAACGTGGAAAGAAACATCTCTAAACCCCCGCTGGGAAGGTCCGTTTCTTGTTCTTTTAACTACAGATACAGCTATCCGGACGGCAGAAAAGGGATGGACCCATGCTACTCGGGTTAAGGGACCGATCCACACTTCTCATTGGGAAATGGCCAACAACTCAGAGGACTTGAAGGTTACTTTGAAAAGAAAGAACAAATGAGTAAACCTGTGACCATCAACTGTGTAAATCTAGATTATAATTGCTAACCATTTGTATGTTATAAGTGTATAGTGTGTCAGGGAAAGTGCTGGAATCATTGCCATTACGGGTATTCCCCCAGAGGGGTTTTGTCAGGAGTGTCACGATCAGGAACAACAACTGACTAACAAGGCCTTACGCCTAAGGGTTTCCTTAGGGAAAAATTGAGAAGGATTCCACTGAGTAGTAAGAAATATTTGTCAAACTTTGACCTAACGTAACAATAATAACTGACATAAATTGTAGAAAACGGTTGTGGGAGTGAGTTGCTACTTGTGGGAAGAAAAAAAAAAAAAAAAAAATTTGGAGCGCTTACAAAATAAGACAGGCCCAGCAGCCTAACAAGTGCTCCCCTGAAGAATACATTTGCTGCCGAGAAGATGATACCCCCAGTTGCTCGAAGCAACCGAGTAGACGGAGGAGGCAGAAATGTACTGCTGTGGGGACTGTTAATGACAAGCTGCTTTAAATATG
Organism: Astur gentilis; assembly: GCF_929443795.1. NCBI lineage: Eukaryota > Metazoa > Chordata > Aves > Accipitriformes > Accipitridae > Astur > Astur gentilis. The sequence continues at coordinate 33,675,710 of NC_064918.1, forward strand.
AAGCTACAAACCAAAATAGTAAGCGCTACCAAGTTGAAAACACCCTAACGTTTCCCACTGACCCAACCTCACTCCACAATGACCTAAAGGATTTAAAAATTAAGGACACAAAAATGCAAAGATCTTGGAGTATAAAAGAGACACCTTACGATGATATATTAAGTTGGGAAAATAATACCCACAATGGTCCATGGATACCACCACTGTTCCCTAAATGTTGGGATCAAGCTCTAGTGCTTTTGCTTTATACAATTTTAGGCCCTAGAACTGTAAAATTATTAGTTTTGATATGGATGGGCTCAGTACAAGGGAAAAATCTCCACCAGCCATACGAATGGACTCTGTCAAGATGGGGAGATTCCGCAATGATCCAAAAGAAAATTACTGCAGGGTCCCCCAGTTTTACCGCCTCACTTTGCACTCTAGCTCCCGTAAGTCCATGCTTGGACCTAAGACCCTTTTATTTTTGTCCTAGTTCTAATCCAGGGAAGGGGTATTACAATACGCCTAACCAATATTACTGTGCTTACTGGGACTGTGTTACTATTACAAATGCTTGGACTCCCCCCACAAGAGACAAATTTTTGAAAGTAGAATGGGGACCGCACACCTGTAAACCACCTAAGTATGACTGGAGTGGAGGATCAGTTAGTTATGGAGGATCAGTTGGTTACAGTAATTGTAGATATTTAGTCCTAAGTGTCATGTTACCAGAAGACCCCGGGTGGTTACTGGGAAAAACTTGGGGAGTCAGGTATTGGGAACCTTGACCTAACACAGACAGAGGAGGGCTAATTCTTATTAAAAAAAAAAGAGATTCCGAATTCTCAAGCCATAGGCCCCAATAGAGTTATAAAAAGAACCGAATCAGAACCAAAGAAAGAGCCTAATGGAACTGTATCCAACTTATCCACCTTAGCTCCAGAACCTACCTTAGGGGATATCATTACCAAAGACAGTTATATTGAACCATTATGGAAGTTAGTCCAAGCAGCTTATCAAGCCCTCAACCATACGAACCCTAATGCTACTGTTGCTTGTTGGTTATGCTATGACGCTAAACCTCCTTTCTATGAAGCCATAGGAATAAACACCACTTATAACCTCACGAACCAAACCAACCCCCTACAGTGCCGGTGGGAAGAAAGAAGAATTGGCATTACTTTAAAACAAATAAGGGGAAAAGGAGTATGTTTAGGGAAAATCCCCCGTGAAAAGAAAAAAAGGCTTTGTAGCTCATGGATAGAGAATATAAACAACATGACAGATGATAAGTGGGTCATACCAGGTGAAGGAGGATGGTGGATTTGCTCCAAAACAGGCCTCACTCCATGTCTGTCCCTAAACGTTTTCAACAAAAAAAGAGAATACTGTATCCAAGTTACAGTTATCCCGAGAATACTTTACCATCAGGAAAGTAATCTGTATACCTATTGGGAAGGTAGAGAACATAGAATCAGGAAGAGAGAACCCATAACAGCCATTACTATAGCCACTCTTATTGGCTTAGGAGTAACCGGGGCGGCAACAGGGATAACTTCCATTATACAACAAAATCAAGGGTTAACCTCTTTAAGAGCAGCAGTGGATGAGGACCTAGAACGAATTGAAAAGTCAATTTCATATTTAGAAAAATCCCTTACCTCCCTGTCTGAAGTAGTTTTACAAAATAGAAGAGGGTTAGATTTATTATTTTTCCAACAAGGAGGGTTGTGCACCGCTCTAGGAGAAGAATGCTGTTTTTACGCAGACCACACTGGGGTAGTTCGGGACTCCCTGGCTAAAGTGCGAGAAGGAATTGCCCAAAGGAAGCGAGAAAGAGAAGCCCAACAAGGATGGTTTGAATCATGGTTTAACCAATCACCCTGGATGACCACCCTAATTTCAACCTTGATGGGACCCCTAATAATATTATTGCTAACCTTAACTTTTGGTCCATGTATTTTAAATAAAGTTATAACCCTTGTTCAAAGTAGGATAGAATCAATCCGGTTAATGGTATTGAGACAACAATGTAATAACTTAGATGAAGTAAGAGAAATTGAATCAGAATCAGAAATTGTTACCGAAAAACTCGGAATAAAGAACTTATCAACACCAATTTAGTGCAGATAAGCAGACACTTCTTTATTGACGGCCGGGTGCGCGGGTGAGTCCTCTCACGAACCACGCACACCGAACTCCAAAACCATACACCTTATATTGTACTTATTCATTCATATTCATTAAATTTCCAAGAAATCATTAGCCTTCATTAGCATATATTAATGTCCTTTACACATGCGCATTGAAGGTCTCTGGTGGTCTTCTAGAGTCCTCTAGTGGTCTTTCATAGTCTTCCTCACTTGTCCGCTTCTTGACCTTCTCCAGGTGATTCTGCGCAGTTGGATCCTTGGTAAATCACTAACTAACTATTATTGGCAAATTAGTACAGGTCACTTTATTCGACCTTTATCAATTCCATTAATTTGTAATTTTGACATCTTCTCCATTCTTCTAGTTTGTTATTCTATACTCCCTCTGACACACACTACATCACTAGTTTGCTATACTATACTCCTGCTGACAAACACTTCATCACTAGTTTGCTATAATCCACTCCTACTGACAAACACTATGTCAAAATCATTCTTAAATCTCAAGCTTGTCAGCTAAGTTCTAAATGTTCCTTCTAAATGATTCTGACCAATTCCTTCGGCCTTGGTATCAGGTTATACAAAGGGTTTCACAGCAGCTGTCGGTTATTAATCAAATGTGCAAAATGCAATAGAGGTATCTTCGCTAAACTGTTTCTTATCATTTTATGATTTTTATCATACATCAGTTATTCTAACCACTATCAAATCAGTAAAAATTAAAGTTACCAACCAATCAATAACAAATCAATAACTTAATCAATGATCAATCAGTAACAAAATGACTCCAATTAAAAGGACTCTTATTAGACTGGAAACACGAATTAATGCTGGTACCAAAAAGGAAAACGGGGGACTGTAATCGACAGGGAACCAAATTGTTCCCTGACATTGTGTAATTCGTGTTGAATTAAAAAGAAGACAATAAAGCTTACATACCAGTCGGGAAGGGGGAAGGCACACATCGTGATTGACTAGATAAGGGGGGAAAAGACCACGGACCAGATAAGGGGATTAACTCTACCACGACTGCATTCCTCCACAACAAAAGACATTCCACAGACACTCGCCTTTTTGAGAAGATTGACCGAATCTACAAACCTGTGAAGAAAGAAGAAGCAAGACAAGACGGAAATTTACAAGAAAGGGGTGCATGAACTGTATAAAAGGAATGTAACTATAACAGAAAGCGCGAGCCGTTGGTGGAGCGCGGACTCCCCGGCCGCCCAGCGCTGCTTGCTTGCTATTCTCAATAAATATATCAATTTTATATAGAATTGGCTCTGTTAGTTTATAACAGTACCTATCCTATATTTTTTTAAAAACATTTTAGTCACCTCCAAGAGAGGCTAGGGGGCAGAACTGGTGTTTTTTCCCCAAATGACAGGCAACATTATTAATCTTTTCTTTGAAAAATACTCCATCACTGCCAGGGTCTGGATTCTGGACATAATCTCGGCAGCAAATGGCACCTATATCAAGAATCTCTCCTCAAACTCACTCCTTAAATTATGCTCTAAGTAGGCAAATTCCCTTTTGTAAACAACAGAAGATTTTAGTAGCTAGATTCACTTGCTAACACACTGAGCATAACTATGACAGAATAAGACATTTCTTAGAGTTGTAGATGCAAGGGATGATAGAGGTTTGCTCCTAAGAGTCAATAGTATTAACCCTATGCTGGGCATGGGCAGCATGTAGGAGGTAACTGCCCAATTTGAAAAGTGATGAGTCAACAACAAAGGGTCACCAAGATGTGGAGGCTAGAGCACATGATGTACAAAGGAAGGGCGACAACTAAATTAATTCAGTCTTAAGAAAAGAAGGGGAGTGAGGGAATCTCAATGTTGTCGTCAATTATCTAATAGGACGCTATAGATAAGATGGAGCCAGACTCTTTCTGGAGGTGTTACCAATATTTGATAAAAATTAGAATTTAACATTAGACAGGCTTAGTGAAAAGGGAAAAAGACTGTAGAATAGGAGTTTGAAGCTTGCAATAGTTATAGAAACCAAGGAGCATACAAAATGTCCAGTAAGGAATTATAAAAGAATAAGTATTGTCTTAGATCAGTTGACCATAGAAATTTAGATAGATTTGTTAGATTGTCGTGTTTTGCTTTAAAGAGCAAAGAGAGAGATCGTTATGGACCTTAGCTCTGTGGTTTACAAACCCTACTTTGATCAAAAGACCAGTTAATGGGATAAGTAAGATTAACCAATGGATGTCATAGTATAAGAATATTGATGAGGTGATGTAACTGGGAACCAATCACTAGAAATGTTAAATTGAAGAATTAACATTGAATGTACTTTTATGTAAGCGGTAAAACTGTACTGCGCAGAATCGTATAAGAGAGGTCAACTATCGGACAAGGTGAGGAAGACTATGGAAGACCACCAGAGGGCTTATGAAGACCACCAGAGACTTCACTACGCCTGCGTAAAAGGACATTTATATATGCTAATGATCTTTTGGACAATTGATGATTATGTATGATATTTCCCAGAAATCTAGTGAATATGTATGACAGGTGTGTATTTAACCTGCATGATTAAACCAGACAGGGGCACACACTAGGTGGAGTGATCCCCTGTGTGCCCAGCGCTGCAATAAAGAAGTGTCTGCTTCTGAACTTCTCATTGCTGTTAAGGAGTTTTATTCCGGATTTCGGCAACAGTTTTGGCGACCCAGATGGGACCTTGCGAGTGAGACTGGACGAGATCGAGTGTTGATTGAGCTCCGGCCGGCACCGAGGGATTCTCGGGGAGAACCATCGCTCTCGACTCATAAAGCTCCTCGCAACGTTCCTTGGAAAAAGGGTAAGGCACTTCTTCTTTGAAACTTGTTTGGATAGCCTGCCCGTAAGGCGCGGCAAAAGCTTCGCAGGGTTGGGGCTGAGAGGGTACCCGTTTGTGTAGAAGCCTAGGCGTCTGCCCGTAAGTCATAAGCGAAAGCTATTGCAGGGTTGGACAATTTTGGGAAACAAGGGAACCTATATGCTATAGAGTTCTCAAAGGTAGTGCCTCCAACTGAGGTTGGAAGTTTTAAAGTGTGGAGTATATTTTGTTGGTTAATAAACTTGCCAGGGGATATTGGTTATGACTCTTGCCTAGGGAACTCGGCTCTGTCCGTGCCCTAGACAAGTAGGTGGACTCCATTACCTGGCAACAATTGTAGTGCCTCCAACTGAGGTTGGAAGTTTTAAAGTGTGGAGTATATTTTGTTGATTAATAATCTTGCCAGGGGATATTGGTTATGACTTTTGCCTAGGGAACTCGGCTCTGTCCGTGCCCTAGACAAGCAGGTGGACTCCATTACCTGGCAACAATTGTTATTTGTATTCGTTTGATACCTGGTATTTGATGCATGCATTCGGTATTTGAAACTCCGTATCTGATACTTGGCATTTGATATTTGGGTCAGTATTTGATATTAGACATATTCAGTAGATATTCGGTATTGGATATAAACATAATGGCATTGACCAAATTATTTAAGAGTAAGAGTATGGGAAATTTATCCACTGATGGAAAGATACCGAAAACATCTCCGTTGGGATGGTTGTTGGCACATTGGGGTGAACTGCATGATGATTTACGTAAAAATCAAATGATTGAATATTGTAATCACTGGTGGCCCTTGTATGTTTTGGAAGATCAGGAAAAATGGCCAACAAATGGAACTTTAAGTTATAATACTATATTACAGTTAATGTTATTTTGTAGGAGAGAAGGTAAATGGAGTGAAGTGCCATATGTAGATTTGTTCTTTTACTTAAGACAAAGGACGGATTGGCAAAAGGAATGCAAGTTAATTAGTCGAGATAATTTGGTGATGTCATTGACTGCAGAAAATAAGAAAATTAAGAGTTGCTGTTCGGCTTGTGATATTGGAAGAAGGTGCATTAAATGTACGGTACCAAAAGAGGATGAAATAGAATTAGAGTTAGAAATAGCCCCACCAAGGGAGGATCGGGATCCCTCTTCCTCACATGCACGGGAAAGGAGTATTGAATCAGGGAGAATAATAGAACCAGATAGTACTAGGACAGGGGAAGAAGTTAATGAAACACCAGAGGTAATAGTCCACACTCCAGTGTCTCGGAGAACTCGGCAGCAATCTCATTTGTTGGCTCCTTTAAGACAGGGAGTGGGACAGCATGGACCAGTATATGTTAAGGTGCCGTTTTCTATTACGGATTTGATGGCATGGAAACAGGCAGCAGGGGTTTATAGGGAGGACCCGGAGAGAGTAGGAAGAGTTGTAGAAACAATTATTGGAACCCAGGATCCTGATTGGAATGATTTGCAAGTAATACTGGATAATTTATTGGACAGCACTGAGAAACAGATGGTATTAAAAACCGGAAAAGCTCAAGCAGAGGCAGCACATATGAATGAAACACTCTCTGGAACTTTGGAACAGAGTTTTCCTTCAGGAGACCCTCAGTGGGATCCAAATGACCCTGTAGATAGAAGAAGGTTAACTCGGTACCAAAGGTGGGTATTGTATGGAGTAAAACATGCAATGCCAAAAGCTTTGAATTGGTCCAAATTATATGAGATAAAACAAGACAAAAATGAATCTCCTTCTGTGTTCTTGGAGAAATTGAAGGAAACTGCCCGAAAATATACTGATTTAAAACTGGAAACAGAGGCAGAACAGCAACAGCTGGCCTCGATTTTTATGGGACAGTCGGCACCTGATATAAGGAGAAAGCTCCAAAAATTGGAGGGGGAGGATTCAAGAAATCTGAATAAAATGTTAGAAACAGCATGGAAAGTTTATAATAATCGGGAAAAGGAGGAGGAACAAAGGAGAGAAAAGAAAGAAAAAGTTAGAGAAAGTAGGTTAATAGCTGTTTTAACAGGGGGTGCAGCAAGAGGAAGGGGACGAACCCGAGGAAGAGGAGGTTTTAAGAACTTTGGTAACCGGGATCTTAATGCACCTTTAGGAATAAACCAGTGTGCTTATTGCAGAGAGAACGGACATTGGAAAAAGGATTGTCCTCAGCTGCAAACAAATCAGCAAGAGGTCGTGAAAATGATGACCCTGGATGAATGAAGGGGACCGGAGGGGAGCCCAGCTGAACCTCTGGTTACAATTAAGCTGGGAAATGATAAAGTTGAATTCCTAGTAGATACAGGAGCTGTATATTCTGTTTTAAATACTCGTAAAGGAAAATTAGGAGATAAAACAGCAACCATAATTGGAGCGACAGGGAAACAGGAAAATAGGCCATTCTTTCAACCCCTTGATCTAAAATTTGGAAATAAGGCGATTACACATGAATTTTTGTATGTGCCAGAATGTCCGATACCCTTGTTGGGTCGAGATTTGTTATCCAAATTAAACGCACAAATAGTTTTTGAAGGAGGAGAAATTCTTTTAAAGATCCCGGAATCAAAGACAGGAGAAATACTGATGATACAGGAAAAGGTTAAGACTCAGGAGGTGCCACAAGAAATTGATGATGCGGTGATTCCTACAGTTTGGAACACAGAGATACCTGGAAAATCTAAAATGGCACAACCTGTTAAGGTGGAACTGAAAGAGAATGTGAGGCCAGTGAGATTAAAGCAATATCCAATTAAACTGGAGGCTAGATTGGGAATCAAGAAATTAATTGATAAATTTTTGAAATATGGAATTTTAGAGGAATGTGAATCTGAATATAATACTCCAATTTTACCAGTGAAAAAGCCATCAGGAGAATACAGATTAGTACAGGATCTGAGGGCAATAAATCAGATAGTGAAAGATATACACCCTGTAGTGGCTAATCCATATACACTGTTAACGGCTCTAGGGGAGAATCATCAGTGGTTTACAGTGCTTGATTTGAAAGATGCTTTCTTTTGTATACCCCTGGAAGAAGGAAGTCGAAAATTATTTGCTTTCAAGTGGGAAAATCCGGACACAGGGCGAAAAACGCAACTGACATGGACAAGACTGCCTCAAGGATTTAAGAACAGCCCGACAATTTTTGGAAGCCAATTAGCAAAAGAACTTGAGGTGTGGAAACAAGATGGTCCCAAATCTGGACATTTGCTCCTTCAGTACGTAGATGACATACTGAGAGCTACGGAAGAGAGATCAGCATGTATAAAGGTAACGATTGATCTTTTAAATTTTTGGGGGCTAAGTGGATATAAAGTCTCTAAAACTAAGGCCCAGATAGCAAAACAGACTGTGATATATCTGGGTTTTGAAATCTCCAAAGGACAAAGACAGTTGGGAATAGAGCGGAAAGAAGCAATCTGCAGTATTCCGGAGCCAAGAAATACCCATGAATTGAGAACCTTTTTGGGAATGGCTGGGTGGTGTCGGCTATGGATAATGAATTATGGTCTGTTGGTTAAGCCATTGTATGAAGCTCTTAAAGGCCCACCATTCGAATGGGGTCCAGATCAACAAGGAGCTTTCAAGAGTTTAAAACAGTCCTTGATGACAGCACCAGCCTTGGGACTTGGGATTTGACTAAAGATTTCCAGTTATTTGTACATGAGAAACAACACATTGCATTGGGGGTGTTGACCCAGAAGGTGGGAAGTTGGAAGCGACCGGTTGGATATTTTTCCAAACAATTGGACTTTGTAAGTAAAGGTTGGCCTGCTTGTTTGAGAGCAGTAGCAGCCACCGTGATGATAATACAGGAAGCTCGAAAATTGACTCTGGGAAGAACGATGGTGGTATATGTGCCACATATGGTGATATCAGTGTTGGAGCAAAAGGGGGGCCATTGGCTATCCCCGAGCAGAATGATGAAATATCAAGTAATTTTAATGGAGCAAGATGATGTGATTTTGAGAACTACTAACCTGACTAATCCTGCAGTCTTTCTAAGTTCTGTACAGGAAGAAGGACAACTGGAACACGATTGCCTGACTACTATCGAATATGTGTATTCCAGTCGAGAGGATCTAAAGGATGTACCAATGGACAACCCGGACTGGGAGTTGTACACAGATGGTAGCAGTTTCGTTGAAAGTGGAGTTCGCTATGCAGGATATGCGGTAACAACTGAAAAATCAGTCATAGAAGCCAATACCTTGCCTAGCACAACTTCAGCCCAGAAGGCAGAATTAGTGGCTTTGACAAGGGCTCTAGAATTGAGTACAGAAAAGAAAGTAAACATTTGGACTGATTCGAAATACGCATTTGGCGTGGTCCATGTCCATGGGTTTTTATGGAAAGAAAGAGGATTATTATCCTCTCAGGGGTCCAACATTAAATATAAAGAGGAGATTTTGCATTTACTACAAGCAGTACAGAAACCAACTGCAGTAGCAATCATGCACTGTAAAGCACATCAAACAGGGAACACAAAAGAAATTATAGGGAATAGACTAGCAGATAAAACAGCTAGAGAAGCAGCCAAAAGGAAAACCTTACAATTGGCGTTAATCCCCACAAAAACTGTTGTACTACCAAAGGAAAAGCCTAAATATTCGGAAGAGGATGAGAAATTGGGGAAACTATTAAATGCAAAGAAAAGTTTGGAAGGATGGTGGGTGACATCAAAAGGACAAGTAGTAGTCCCACCATTTGTGATGAGGGAAATAGTACAGACAAAACATAAAGAGTGCCATTGGGGAGCGGAAGCATTAGTAACCTTTTTGAGAAGGCAAGTGGTATCAGTAAAAATGTTAGAAATAGCTAAAATGACAACTGCTAAGTGTGAAATATGTTTGAAAAACAATCCAGTAGTAAAGAAAAAGGTCCAAATGGGGATAGTGAAATCAGGAGTGGAACCAGGGGACTATTGGCAAATAGATTTTTCAGAGTTACCTCGACAAAATGGGTATCGATACATTTTGGTGGGGGTTGATACTTTTACAGGATGGCCAGAAGCTTTTCCCTGTCGGACCAATCAATCAAAGGAAGTCATAAAATGGTTATTACAAGAAATCATCCTGAGATTTGGAGTACCTATTGGAATCTCTTCTGATAGAGGCTCCCACTTTGTTGCAGAAGTGGTCCAGGGTGTTAGTAGAATTTTGGGAATTACGTGGGATCTACATACACCTTGGAGACCACAATCTAGCGGAAAGGTGGAAAGAATGAATCAAACACTAAAAAGACAAATTAGTAAAATCTGACAAGAAACCAATTTGAAATGGCCCCAGGCACTCCCATTAGCTCTTTTAAGAGTTCGGATCCAACCAAAGAGTGGGACACTAATTAGTCCTTATGAATTACTATATGGAAAACCTTATGAATCTCCCGAACCAAATTTGAGCACACATTTAAAAGGAAAACAAGATGTGTATAACTATTTACTTTCTTTAGGGAAAATTTTAACTGCGCTGCGGAGTGCGATTGTTTGGAGCAGACCTCTGTCTTTGGAAAATCCAGTGCATGATTTCCAGCCAGGTGATTATGTCTATGTGAAGACATGGGCTTCTGAACCTCTACAAGAGCGCTGGAAAGGACCCTTTCAAATATTGTTGACTACCTTCACTGCTGTTAAGATTGCCGAATCAGATGCTTGGATACACTACACCCGAGTAAAGAAGGCACCTGCTACATGGAAAATCATTAGCCGTGACCCAGAGACCTTGAAACTGACTCTGAAACATGCCTAATTTTGTGATTGTTCTTTTTTTATTGGTTTGGCAGATGATGTTGGTGGAAACCTGGACGGAACCGATGAATAGGAACAAAAGACAAATAGAAACAGAACAATTGATTGGCATTCCAAAAAAATCGGCTGAGGAAAATTTGATGTTAGGATTGATTAAAGGATTTGCCCACTTACAGAATGTTACTCAGATCACTGCTTGTTTACCAATACCAAGAGCAGTGGGGGAAACTATCCCTTGGGGAATTCTAACTATGAATTTAACCACCCTGGAACATAAAAACAGAACCACTCATTGTAAACAAGTGCCAGTGACACAATGGTCCGAGCAGGTAAAGGTCATCAGAAAACAATGGAAATGGATGGGCAGAGAAGAAGATTGTTTGAAATTATTGAATCACAAGTTTACACCGGCCTCTTCTATAGGAGACATGTTTGTTGTTGGTAGTCCGAGGGGCTGGTGTTCGTATGATGTACAGGTCAAAACTAACGGGAGTCGGAGCATTATGGAATGGAAATGTGATGAGACTAATCAGACTATCCCAGAAAACACAGAAAGTTGGGATTCAATATGGTCTATGGCCATAATATCTCAATTTCAATATATGGCAAAAACTTCTTGGTGTATCATTTGGGATGGATCAGTTCTTACAGTTTGGCCATCTGTAAATGACAGAAAAAGTACATTGCGGATAAAAGAGAAAATAGTATCTTGGTGGAAATGTGAAAAAAATTACGATTGTAGTACTACAGACCCAGCAATAGAAAGAATTCCCCCTTTAGCTGCGGCCTTGAAATACGGCTGCTTGTGTAGGGGACTTAAAAATGATCTCAAATTAACTGAGACATTCATGCCTAAAAGGGGAACCTTTTTCAGTTGCAGAAAAACTACCATTCAGAGTCCAGGACATTTGGTTTGGGCATTAAGTGATGGAACCTGGACTACTCAGTTATCACTAGATGGTACGGTAAAACAAATTATTTTAGGCATGCCAACATTGTGCCCGATTTGGAAGAAATCACCATTTAAAGGACCCTTGGAGAATTTAAAGTTAAAACGGACCAAGAGATCTGAAACAGATGACGAAATATGGAACGAACCATCAACAGGAGTAAAAATTGGCTGGGCTCTTGAATCCCTTTTGAACCCAATAGCTTCATATAGAAATAGAGAATGGCTTTATCATTTAACAGGTCAGGTAGAAAAATTGGCAAACATTACAAAGAGGGGGTTTAAGGAATTAAATATTCAGCTGCAGGCAACTTCCAGGATGACTCTTCAAAATAGAATGGCCTTAGACCTACTCCTACTTAAAGAACATGGAGTGTGTGGATACCTCAAAGGTAGATTGGACCATTGTTGTATACATATTCCTAATGTTACTCAAGACGTAGAACATGATCTGGAGCTATTGAGCAAAGTTGAAAAAGAAACCGAGACCATTCGAGAGGATATGTCAGAAGATTGGCTAGGAAAAATTTTTAGTGGATTAGGGTGGAATCTGAGTTCTTGGTTAAAATCCATGATTAAAACTTTGTTTCTGTTACTAATTGTCTTTTTGATGATCATGCTGACATATGTTTGTCTAAAGAGACAATTTACTAATAAAATTGCAGTAAATCGCATGATCATGAGAGAGGTTCCAACTATTCCACCAGAATATAGTCCACCACCACAATATGCTGAAACGAATATTGATTTTCGAAATACTAGTAGAGAAATGTTATGTAGTTAATGTGAAAGTATTGAAATGATTTTCAAAACTTTCAAAGGGGGGAAATGTTACCAATATTTGATAAAAATTAGAATTTAACATTAGACAGGCTTAGTGAAAAGGGAAAAAGACTGTAGAATAGGAGTTTGAAGCTTGCAATAGTTATAGAAACCAAGGAGCATACAAAATGTCCAGTAAGGAATTATAAAAGAATAAGTATTGTCTTAGATCGGTTGACCATAGAAATTTAGATAGATTTGTTAGATTGTCGTGTTTTGCTTTAAAGAGCAAAGAGAGAGATCGTTATGGACCTTAGCTCTGTGGTTTACAAACCCTACTTTGATCAAAAGACCAGTTAATGGGATAAGTAAGATTAACCAATGGATGTCATAGTATAAGAATATTGATGAGGTGATGTAACTGGGAACCAATCACTAGAAATGTTAAATTGAAGAATTAACATTGAATGTACTTTTATGTAAGCGGTAAAACTGTACTGCGCAGAATCGTATAAGAGAGGTCAACTATCGGACAAGGTGAGGAAGACTATGGAAGACCACCAGAGGGCTTATGAAGACCACCAGAGACTTCACTACGCCTGCGTAAAAGGACATTTATATATGCTAATGATCTTTTGGACAATTGATGATTATGTATGATATTTCCCAGAAATCTAGTGAATATGTATGACAGGTGTGTATTTAACCTGCATGATTAAAACAGACAGGGGCACACACTAGGTGGAGTGATCCCCTGTGTGCCCAGCGCTGCAATAAAGGAGTGCCTGCTTCTTCTCATTGCTGTTAAGGAGTTTTATTCCGGATTTCGGCAACAGAGGTGCACAGAAAAAAAAGACAATGGGCAACTGAAGATATAACATAGGACATTCCAACATTAAGAAAAAAAAAAAGAGGGTGGTCTAACACTGTGAAAGTGTGAGAGACTGAAAGAGTTAATGTCTCAAACATTGTGGTGGGGCAAGTTCTGCTTAACAAGAATTCTGCATAACAAGGAACCCTGCCCAGCAAGGAACCACAGGTGAAAAGAAGCCGATCAGCACCCATCAGCAACAGGACAGGGAGGGCATGTGGAGGGTGCTCAGCTCCCTGTTCTGATATGCTGAGCAGGGCAGCTCACCATGCATTGCAAAAGATCACCATGGAGGGAAGGGGAAGTTACTCCCAAAACGACCCCCAAGCCCAAAGGCTCACAAACTGCTCATGACACCTAGTTAGCCTAATGAGTTTGAGTGCCCACCCAAAGGAGGGGCAAGGATGATAAAAGGACACAAACTGAAGCCCCACATGTGCACAAGCCCACCAGAACTGGACCCCTCGGCTGACTGAACCAACGCTGGACCCAGGACCGATGAAATCTTTCTCCCTTCCTTTTCTCTCTCTGTCTTGCTCTCTCTTTCTCCTTCCGTTTCCATAATCCCTACACCTCATCCCTTTAAGACATAAACTGTTGACCAAGTCTGGGACTAAGAGTGGATCCAGCCGCCCCTAGGCCCTTCTCTGAGAAGGAGTCTGGAAAGCAAGGGGGTCTGCTCTGAACCTCATGATTCAACAGGAGGGATCTCCTTATTCCCTGAATTGATGTGTATGGTTACCATGGGTTACACGGTTTACTGAGGTAGTCTCATGCCAATTCCTGTTGTGAGAAACCCCACCACCTACTGTTATGCCTCCCAAGTTCAGTTTGCTTCTGTCATGAATAAAATGTTTAACTGATCGTTTGGTGTCATTTCACCTTAATTTAGCCCGAGGGAATTCTGAATTCAACACTACTCCTTGGTCTGTCCAGCCCAGGTCGTGACAGAAAGATTGCTCAGAGAACCTGCAAAATCTCCATCATTGGAAATACTCAAAACTTGATTGGATGTAGTCCTGAACAACCTGATCTAACAAAGTTGAATCTAACTTTGCAGATGTCTCTGCACTAAGCCAATTGAGTGGATGGTTAGACAAGATCACCTGCTGAAGTCCTGTTCCATCTATGAGTGTATCTATTTAGAGGAAGGTTTAAGTAATCAACACCTTCTGTTAAAATGTTTTGAAGCACCTTTCTTCTAGAATAGCTCATTCCATAAAAGCAGCATACATACTATAGGATAGGCAATTACCTACTTCAATAGAACACTTCTTGGGCAGCCATGCTGGCTAATGAAAAAAATCAGTTCTCTCCTTCAGTTGTGTAAAGAGTGCTAGTGTAGCCTGTTTGTCATTACTGCAGTGCAACAGAAGAATACCCCTGATGTGAATCAGCTAGTGTTGAGGACACAACATACGTATTATACATATTTCAGGGATTTTTGGTTAGATCAGTTTTAGCCTGATCACATTGACTGAATGCCCATTAGCAGTTTGGAGCACATCTTCCAATTCAGTTTCATCAAAAAGGAATCCAATTTACATGCCCCAAGACCACCAGTCCATGATACAAACTGAAGTGCAGTAAACAGGCATCATCAACAGACTTGCTTCTGAAGTGCACTCCTGATCAGAAATAAAATGCTAATGTAGATATGCCCAGAGGCTAAGATAGTGCAATTCAAAGTTATTATAACCCATAGGAGGTGAACAGGCAATTTAATGGAAACCATGATAGGAAACATCACAACCCTACCCTGCTGGCTACATAGCAGAAGTCATTTCCAATGTCCTTAATAATATCATTAACTGTTACCTGAAGTTTTTCACATGATCTTCCACTCCTGAGAGATGAATAGAATGCTGTAGTGCATTCAAGTAAGTCAAAGCTTGTGTTGAGGATCCCCAATTCACATCTGTGGGAAGATATGAAATTTCAATATTTTATTTAAAGCAGTTCAACATAAGACTACATGATCACAAAATGAATGTTGAACACCAACTGGCTAAAAGACCCTACAACTAAATAGGCAATTCTATTTAAAGATAACATTCCTGTAGAAGATGTCCAATAGAAGTTACAGTTTGATATTTTATAATAAAGAAGAAAAAGGAGGAAAAAGAGAAGAAAAAGAGAAGAAAAGGAGAGGAAAACAAGAGGAAAAAGAGAAGGAACCGAGTTGTTTCCAACATTGCAAACACTGTCAACTTCAGTTAAAAAAATTAACATTTAGGAAAAAAGATGTTTAGTTATTCTACATCACAGCAAAGCAAAAATTAACCTTGCAAAGCATTGTCTAAACTAAGTCAAATACTTTCAATGAATAACTTTTGATGCAATAAAGAGGACAGACTAGATTATGCAGTTCCTTTTAGAATATTATTTTTATGAGGAAATTAAAACTCTTAGTATCCTCTCTAGTTGTTCCCATATATGTTCTTATTTTGCTAGTTACAATTAATTTATCATTTAAGTACTTTATAATCTTCACAGCATAGGATTTTGCTTTTTCCTTATTGTCAACTTCAGGAACACTTTTTGGCTCAATCCTGCTCCATGTTGCACTTATAATCATATAGTGTTCTTAAAGGGAAGGAAGAAAGTGTATAAATTGTTATTCATAGCTACAGGAATGATTTATTGAAAAAAACCACAAACACTACACAAATCCCTTTCCAATTCAGAAGAGTACAGGAGCATCTCCTTTAATTTCCTGTCAAAACATGCTTTTCTGGTGCCTTCAACACTGCAACCCAAGCTCTTCTCATATGCACCTTGCCCTCTAACTTTCATTCAAATGTTTATGTCTAAGGGCAAACATGTTAGATTTGGATGGATCTTGATATACTTGGGTGGGAGGGAAGACAACAGCAATGAATATACAGGCATAATTCTATTTCATTGCAACTGGAAAGTCTGAAACAGAATTTTGAACTAGCCATCCAAATAGAATTAAGGTTTCATTTTTCTCTAAACAACATGACCTTTTCCTTCCTCTACTCCCCACTTCCCCACACCAAAACCAGAAGAAATCCCTATACATACCTGGTTTCTTGTAAGTGACATAAATATAGAGTCCAAGGACTATGACATATGTTAGAAGTGCTGCCCACCAATTAATGACAAACATTACAATGCAGCACAGAATAGCTCCAACAAGAGAAATCCACATATTGTAGTATTTGAAAGCAGGACGCCAACCTACTCAAAATAGGATAGGGGAGGGGAAAGGGGAAGACAATTTAATCACTGCTCCAAGGGAAGGGGAAGGTAAAAGCTGTTCATCTTTCTTCCTCAGTGCTCTGCATCACATTTCATAATAATGTGCATTGGTTTCAGTAATGTACAAAATAAGGACTTTGACACTTTTACACTTCCAATTTTCCAACACATTTGATATTAATTTGCATCTTTTTTAAATAGAGGGCAAAATTAGAAACATTTCCATCTCTAAAAGTGTGTCTCAAAGAGAGTTTGTGCCAGTATATCTATTAAAACAGGCTACTAGAACCTTTGGCAATAGCTTGCATTACACAGTTGATTTTTGCTTTTGAAGGTAGTATAACAGGAATTATCAAGTGTCTCTATCACATACTAACTGGTTCTAGGTGTGTATTTTTAACATTTCCATGTGACTAGAAATTTTCACATTAAAAGAAAAAGGACAGATGTATCCTAGCAGAATGCAAATATGTCAAAGTACTGGATTGCCACTGTTTTACACCCTTATTTGTCACAAGTTTATCCAAGATCAGGTAAATACACAACCCCAAGACCACCCCCCCAACATACACAAGATTAACGACTGTATTAGACATACACCTGTTATGTAGACACTGAGTTATGCAAATGCTCTGAAAAAAATAATTATATTTATCAGTTCAGTAGATAAGAACCTTTTAGTGACATTATTTATTTCATTATGAACCAATAGAGGACTGAGCATGAGATCCATTGGTTCTATAAGTATTGTCATTTGGCTTCTTCCTTTATTCTAACTAGCCTCCCACACCAAACAAAGGCTATAAAAATATGGCAATACTACCTTGCAATTCCAGTTTCTTCTGCACTGGAAGACTAAACATATTAAGAGATAAATCCAAAGAAGAGAAAAGGGTGGGTCTTGAACTCCAGATACTGAATTAGCAAGAAAGCATTCTTCAAGTGATAGTCCTTAAAGGAATTTAATCACAGAAAGGAGATACGACAGTGGCAGATATCATCAGAGATCCATTTGAGAGTTTCTGAATAAACATTGAATTATCTTGTGTCTCAGCAAATATGACCAAAATCAGTAGCTCCCAAGCTTTACTGGGCATGGATCACTTAGTCCTCAAAACTTCAGAAGACCCAAGCATACACCATATTAAGCTTGCAATTCAGATGCACAATGAAAATCAAATAGACATTTAATAAATAAATTAAACTAGACATTTAACTTACTACCTTATAAAAAGTGTTTCTGCATCTAGAAATTGCAGATTAAACTTTCACCCCCAAAATATGGTTCCTACCTGGAGATTTTGCTAGAGAAGCGTGGAATACAGAGAAGTTAATCAAGGCATATGAAGCCAAGAAGAAATTAGAGATAATTGGAGCAATGATGTTCAGTTCAGCTATAAAATAAAAAACAAAGCAAGCTGTTATGAAATATGTCATAAAATGGCTTTATAGATTCCAGAGTAAAAAATCTGCTACAAACAACCTTATTTTATGATGCTCTCTACAGAGTAGTAGTTTGTCCTTTCTGTTCAACAGAGCTATTAACTTAATAGCCTCTTATTTACTGACTGTGAGTTACCTTCTAATAGACAGGAAGTGTAACTTTTAGTTTTAAGAAATAAATGTTTTTCCATGCTATCAACTGTTTTGAAGTGCTACATACTTTCTCAAAATAATTCATTCAGGAGATTTCTTTCCCTGTGTGGCTTGATCAAACAGTGCAGCAATGTACTGAGTTCTGAAGAACCTCAGAAGCAGTGGACAGAGCGTTAATATATACACAGTATGTCTCTAGCTAAAGTCTCAATTCTCAAACAGCACAGAATAAGAGACTAATAAGATTAAGAGACAGTAGAGACAGCATTGCTATACCTACCTTAAACAGAGATAGGGGAAGGATGAATGAGCAAATAGGAAAAAGAAGTTTAATAGCACTAGCATAAGGACACATGGGTGAACATAGCACAATTAGTTTGCCATCTATTCAAAAGACCTGTATTCCTATCTAGACTAGCCTTTGGCAACAGTGACATCAGCTGTCATCTCTATTGTTCATAGCTTAACAGAACACCATACTTTTGAAAGTCCTGTTCATGTAAGTTTGACATTTACCAAAGTTATGTTTATAATTATTAAAAATCTGAAAGAAACTTTCACATTTACGTTGTATAACATCTCTCTACCTCAAGCTAAAGCTATATTTTCATTGATTGACAGTATCTAAGACCAGATATCTGAGATGATTAAGTAAAATGCAGTATTGTTACAGTTCAGATTTATTCTAATTCTAGATAGAGTTATATGTAGAAGACAGGAGAAAAGAGTCCTCAAACTAAACATATTTAGAATGCAGGCTTAAAATCAAACTGAGCATTAAACCTCAAAGGACATTGTTATCAACTTATGAGATAGAATAGTATGCTTCATAAGGACAAAAGGATATTGAAATTTATTATAATTTAAAACTAACCAATTAATATGAATCCAAGAGCAATTAAGAATGTTAGAAGATATCCTCTCAGTGGTTCATTGTTCTTCCCATAGCCTTTAGCAAACATCAGAAATCCTGGATAAATGTTGTCCTTGCACAAAGCCTAAAAAAAAAAAAAAAAGATTCAAAAGTTAATATGCATTTTGTTCAAAAATGTATCTTTATAAATACTTACTAATGTGGTCTTTCACTACATACATTATCTTCCAAAAAGAAGGTTTATAGCCAACATGGTCTATTTGCAATTGTCTTTGCATTTTGCATTTCTTACATTCTATCCTTCAGTAATTTCTACCTATAAGGACAAGCTTCACTTTTTTGCAAGTGGTTGACTACTATATTTTGCTGGCATCTTACAATAACAAAGAATCTTTCTTTAGAGACAAAACAGTGTTTCCTCCAAAATTGGAAAGTTTGCCCAATGTAAAATTAATTCTCTGCTTCAGTACTTGCATTTATATTCTGCAGCAAAACCCCTTCCATGTTTGACTCCTTACTGAACTTTTGGGGAAGATTGTTAGAGGATACTAAAGTTTTACTGAATGAAAGAGAACTCATAAAACAAAATGAAATTAAAGGGTTAAAAAGAAGGTAAAACAAAATACTTTCAGGAACACCAACAAAATCAATGTAAAGTGACTTATACAAGAACTGGTATACAGTCATATTGAGTTATTTTCATAACGTATTATCTGAGGATTAAGATTCAACAGCTACAAGTTTTACTTAATGCGGTTTCCTTCTATGATTACTTCTAGAAAGGAACTAATTTGATATGTAATCTTTGTATGTGTTCCATTGACACTAAATTTAAACATTTCTTAGTGCTGAGAGAAAACAATTATCTGAATATCTGGAGACTATGTTTTCCTTGCTCTTCAGAGTAGAAACAAGGACACCAGCAGAGATGAACTGCTACATATAAATGTCCTGGGACATATGGCCATTAGGACAAAAGTAACCACCATTTCAGCTAATACGATCCTTGGTCCCTGTTCTAACAAAAGCCATCTAAAGGAGTTTGTAGACTCCTGTAACATTAGTTATGCCACAACTTACCTCTAACAAACTAACCGAAAACACAAGATTTGGGATGAACTATGTTTTAGCTATATTTAAGAACAGTAACACGCTATATACCAGAGTTCTCTTCCAAAAGTATGATTCAAAACTTAATTAGAATTATTCTTTAAAAGATTATGATTTTGCTTCCATACTTACTTGGAAAATCTTAGGTGCACTCACAAAGGATGCTAATGCAGAAGAAAGGGTGGCTGAAAAAATACCTGCAGAAATTAATGGTGCAAATCCTGATACCATGCTCATCACCTGAAAGCAAGACATAATTTTTTTTAAAAGCACATGACAAAGTATACTATACAGATGGATGTAAACATTAACTACACAAACAGAAAAATAAAATACTGTGTACCCTCCAGTTAAAAGCTGTTTGAATATCATGCATTCATATCAATGCCTCTTCCAATACAAGAACGAAGGGGCAAATCAGGTGAGATAAGCAGATCCTAGTTTCAGAACAAGAGAAGGTGGCTTTTCACACAATACATAGCCCAACCATGTAATTCTCCAGTCATGTGAATCTATGGCATTAGTCTCCATAAGCTCATAAAAGGATTGGAAAAGAAGTTATGGAAGAAAAATGCATTGGAAGCTGTTACATATTTTGACTAATCTACCACTGAATAACATAGTCTCAGGAAACCCAAGTGACAAAAACACTGAAGTCAGGGAACGTCTTGGGAAAGTTTGTCTTGTCTATGGATCTGTTTCTCAACATCTCTTTCACTGGAAATTAAATTTGTTTCCCATTCAAAATCACAAGGACTGGATAATTTTGCTTTCTATGCCCCCAAGGTCACATCCTAGGATGTCTTTGTAACTCCAGTGAGTGAAATATAATATGTGACTTTTGGTAGACTAGATGACTAACAAAGTGACAAACGCTCAGTAGGCTTAGTGTAAAGGAACAATGTTGATAAGACAATAACCCCAAAATAAAAAAAAACCAACAAAGTAACTTCTGTCTGAAGACCTTGTTCTACCATTATACTGCTCTGCTCCCTTACCATAGCTGCATCCAGCTCTGCATGTTTCAAGTGAATTAAGACACAGAACTGTGGATTTAAGAACAGTCACAGTTCAATACTTAGATTAATTTTCTTTATGAAAAAAAAAAAAGCCTAGGCTGTTTGAAGACAGCCAGTGTTAAATAATTTGGTAACAACTTGAGAAGCTGATGTTTTCAGTCAATGAACCAAGCCCAGCATGATGCCTGCCTTTCAAGCAGAATATAAGTGTCAGAATGAGGTTCTGAATTATTTGTGCTGAATATATACCTCTTTCATCCTAGCAACTTCTTCTAGAATAGTAGAATGGGGACTGAAGGAAAGGGAGAAGAAGAATGCAGAAGTGTCTAGTTACTGCCACTTGAAATTGTAAAATCCAGCTGTTCCAAGCAATCTTATTAAGTAGGGCATGCTCCCAGAAACAATATACAGATGGTTGAGGAAATTCTATTCATATTCCTAGGGCTAAACTAATGGCAAAATTTGGCATTTTTCTCCAGGTCAGACAGTCAAAGACTGCTGGGCCTCTCAGATAGGAAACTGAATCTCTAGGTTACATTATGTTTCACTGGTCAGTTCAAGGCATTCCTTGTCTAAAAAGAAATGAAAGATCTGTGGATGCATAAGATGAGAGTGATGAAGTAGCTGTTATAGTTAGTAGTTTAAGAAATAAAGTATGGGATTTCCTGGAATATTTTTGAATTTCACCAGAAAAGGTTATGGTAGGACAGGCATTTATTCATACAACTCAGACATACTCATTAGTTAAAGATACCATGAATGTTTTCATACTACTAACACTTCATTAACCTTTCCCCTCATATTATCTCAGTGCTTTGAATACTTTCATACTTGGTTACACAAGATTAAGCTATTCCTTCTATGTCCAGGATTAAGGTAGATTTACACTCTACAGAAAGTGACACAGTTGTAAATGCCAGACTCAATTTTATATATTTCTGGAAGAGAAATTAAGGGTATAAATGCTCTACCGACAAATATTTCAGAGAAGAGTTATGTTTTAAGAACATAATAAACAAACATAGAACAACATTAGTAGAAGCAGTATGAAAATTTTGTTTCCTGTGAAAATGGCTTGATCAAGAAGGACTTCTTATGGACAGAATCTGTTTAAAAATCTATTCCCTTGCTTTTCTTTCCATCCAATTTAAAACACCGATATTTCAAGGCCCATACTATACTATATTTTCATTGACTCCTTGCAATTTAGTTCTTATAATCTACTCAGATGTTACATTCTCTTTCTGGGTTCTGTTCATTGCTCCATTTATTTATACTATCCATTTTTTAATTTTATAAATTTGAGAAAAATCGAAGATGTATGCAGACAGCATTTGTTCATTATAAAAGCTAGTAAGTTACAACTCAAGTTACCACTGTAAAAGAAAGACATTAGGAAGCTTCTTCCAAAGGTGGGAGGGGAGACACAGCGAGTCAGAGAGATAGACAGCAAGACAGAGACAGAGAAATGCACAGACACAGGCAGAGGCAGAGAGGGGGGCTAAGGCAGAGACAGGCAGAGAGGCAGGCAGAGATGGAGGCTGACAGAGGCAGGGAGACAGACAGACACATGGATACACACACACCCCTCAATAACACCTGACCACACAGACACCCAGAAAGAGAGACAGACACCCAGAGAGAGTAACCCAGACAGAAAGAGACACCCAGACACCCACCCACCCACAAACACACCCAGAGACACTGCCAGAGACACACACACAGAGAAATCAACAGCAACAGACAGCCAGCCACACCCAGAGACACACGCACATATAGAAACACTAACAGAGTGATACACACACACCGAGACACACACACCGAGCCAGATAGACACCTGCAAAGACAGTGACACACACACACGGAGACACAAAAACACACACAGCTAGAGACAAACCAACAGAGACACACAAATACATACACACAGAGCCAGAGAGAAATACCACCAGAGATAGACACACAGCTGGAGAGAGGCACTGCCAGAGAGGTATGCATGTGCACACACAGCCAGAGAGAGACCAACAACCACCCACACACAGCCAGAGAAAAAGGCACCACCAGAGAGACACCCAGCACCAGACCATGACCACCAGAATGCAACACCTGGAGACACACAGATACCTGGAGACACACACACAGGCAGAGAGAGACACCCAGACACACACACACAGCATGACACCCACAGAGAGAGGAATCCACAGAGACGCCCAAAAACACACCAGCAGAGAGCAAGGCACCTCCACAGAGACACCCAGAGAGAGGAACAGACACCCAGAGAGAATCATAGAACAGCCCACGTGGGAAGGGACCTCGAAAGATCATCTGGTCCAAGCTTTCGTGGAAAAGCGAGCCTAGATGAGATTATCGAGCACCCTGTCCAATTGCATTTTGAAAACCTCCAGTGATGAGGACTTTACCATGTCCCTGGTGAGGTGGTTTCAGTGATTGATTGTTGAGAAACAGTGTCAAATGCTTTGCTAAAGTCCAGGTTGTGACTGACCAGTAAACCCCCTACAATGGAAGAAAGCTCAAAGGAGATGGGCAACCATGATGTACCCATGAAACTCAGGGAATAATGTAGGGTGTGGCAGACCACAGCTGTTGTGAAGAAAGCTGGCTTTATCTCAACACAAAGAGCACCGGAGGATGGTCTTTTTTTAGATAAACAACTATCAACAGCTGAGTGGATCAACTGGTGGTGTAAATGTTTCTCCCTGAGTTCATTAAAAGAGTGTGAATGTCTCTCTGAGTTAGCCAGACCAGCATGGGGGGGTGTGAATACGTGGCTCAGTCCAACATAGATGTACTGGGTTTGCATGGCAAGGTTTTGGTAGCAGGGGGGGCTACAGGGTTGGCTCCTGTGAGAAGGTGCTAGAAGCTTCCCCTATGTCCGATAGACCCAGTGCCAGCCGGCTCCAAGATGGACCTGCCGCTGGCCAAGGCCAAGCCAATCAGCAACAGTGGTAGCACCTCTGATAACATATTTAAGAAGGGAAAAAAGTTGCTGTGCAACAGAAACTGCAGCCAGAGAGAGGAGTGAGAATATGTAAGAGAAACAACTCTGCAGACACCAAGGTCAGTGAAGAAGGAGGGGGAGAAGGTGCTCCAGGCGCCGGAGCAGACATTCACCTGCAGCCCACGGTGAAGATCACGGTGAGGCAGGTTTTTCCCCTGCAGCCCATGGAGGTTAATGGTGGAGCAGATATCCACCTGCAGCCCATGGAGGACCCCACGCCAGAGCAGGTGGATGTCCCTGATGGAGGCTGTGACCCCATCAGAAGACCATGCTGGAGCAGGTTTTCTGGCAGGACTTGTAACCCCACAGGGGACCCACTCTGGAGCAGTCCATTCTTGAAGGACTGCACCCCATGGAAAGGACCCATGCTGGAGCAGTTCGTGAAGAACTCCAGCCCATGGGAAGGATCCATACTGGAGAAGGTTGTGAAAGACTGTCTCCCATGGGAGTGACCCCATGCTGGAGCAGGGGAAGAGTGTGAGGAGTAGGGAGTGGCAGAGATAACATGTGATGAACTGAGCGCAACCCCCATTCCCCATCCCCCTGCACCGCTCAGTGGGAGGAGGTAGAGAAGCTGGGAGTGAAGTTGTGCCCATGAAGAAGGGAGGGGTGGGAGGGAAAGTGTTTTTAAGATTTGGGTTTATTTCTCATTATCCTACTCTGACTTTTGATTGATAATAAATTAAATTAATTTCCCCAAGTTGAATCTGTTTTGCCCATGACAGTAATTTGTGAGTGATCTCTCCCTGTCCCACGAGCCTTTCATTATATTTTGTCTCCCCTGCCCAGCTGAGGAGATGGAGTGATAGAGTGGCTTTGGTGGGCACCTGGAGTCCAGACAGCGTCAAACCACCACAAGGGGCATGCCCAAGAAAATAAGGGGATGCAGAGAAGGGGCATACCCAAGAAAAGAGGCCCAGGAAAGGAGGGGCAAGGCCCAGGAAAGGAGGAGGTCAAGGTACATGAGAAGAGGGCAAGACAGAGGCAAAACCCAGGAAAGGAGGACGAGGCAAGGAGGGCAAGGCCCAGGGAAGGAGGGTGATGCAGGAAAGAGGAGGGTAAGGCAAAACCCAGGAATGGAGGATGAGGAGGGGAAGAGGATGACGAGAAGAGGAAAATGAGGGAAAGGATTAAGAAAGGAGGAAAAAGCAAAGCAGAGGAGGGTGAGCTGAGGCAGAGGAAGGTGAAGATCAGGAAAGGAGAATGAGGTGAGGCAGGAGAGGGTGAGGCCTAGGAAAGGAGGCCAAGCTGAGGCAGAAGATGGTGAGACAAGGCCCAAGAAAGGAGGGTGAAGCCCAAGAAAGGAGAGTGAGGCAAGGCCCAGGAAAGGAGGGTGAGGCCAAGGCAAAGCAAGGCAAGGTTCAAGGAAAGAAGGACAAGGTGAGGTAGAGACAAGGCCCAAGGACCTGTGAGCAGGGCAAGGCAAGGCCCAAGGAGCTGGGGGCGAGGTGCTGGGGGAGAGGCACTGGGGGTGAGGCCCACATAGTGTGGGGTGAGGGCCAAGGAGCCAGGGTCAGGGTGAGGTGAAAGAAAGGCAAGGAGCCAGAGGAAGGGTGCAATGAAGGTGAAGGAACCTGGGGAAAGACAAGAGTGAGGCAAGGGCCTATGAGCTGGAGGCTAGGGGAGCGCTAAGGAGAAGCCCAAGGAGAAGAGTGTGAGATGATGGCCAAGGTGCCAGAGCCAAGGAGCCAGGGCAGAGCGAGCTGAGGCCTGAAGAGCTTAGGGTGTGCTGGGGGCAAGGCGAGGCCCGAGGAGCTTAGGGTGTGATGGCAAGGCCCAAAGAGCCGGGGGCAAGGAGCTGGGGGAGGTGAAGCCAAAGAAGCTGGGGGTGAGGCAAGGCCCAAAGAGTGCGAGGCAAGGGTGAAGGAACCGCGGAAAAGGTGAAGGTGAGTTGAGGGCCAAGGAGACTGGGGCAAGGCCCAAGCTAGGCAGGGGCCAAGGAAAGGAGAAAGAAAGTGAGGTGAGGCTCAACAAAACAGGGGAAAGGTGAGGCCCAAACAGTGCAGGACAAGGGCCAAGGAGTTGGGTATGGGGTGAGGGTGAGGCGAGAGCCAAGGAAAGAGGGACGGGGAGAGACAGGGGCAAGGAAATAGCAAGGCACGGCCCAAAGACCTGGGGACAAGGCTAGGGTGAGGCGAGGGCATATGAGCTAAGCTAGGGGCATGGAAAGGGCAATGGAGAGGAGAAAGGGGGCAAGGTGAGACCAGGCCCAAAGGGCTGGGGGTAAGATGAGGGCCAGGTGAGGCAAGGGCGAGGTGAGGGTGAGCCTTGGCCCAAGGGATGCACAGCGAGGAGAGGGTGGGGAGATGAAGGCAAGGTGAGAGCAAACCTTGGCCTGAGGGCAGCGAGGTGAGGGTGAGGCGAGGGTGGAGAGGGCAAGGTGAGGGTGGAGAGGGCGAAGCGAGGGTGAGGCAAGGGCGAGCCTCAGCCCATGGGCAGCAAGGCAAGGGCAAAGCGACAAAAGGCAATAGCAGCGAGGAGAGGGCGAGGCGAGGGAAGGCGATAGTGGCAAAGTGAGGGTGAGCCTTGGCCCAAGGGCAGCAGGGCTAGGGTGAGACAAGGGCGAGTCTTGTCCCAAGGGTGGCAGGGCCAGGGCAAGGAGATGGTGAGGCGAGGGCAAGACGAGGGTGAGTCTCAGACTGAGGGCAGAGAGGTGAGGGCAAGCCTTATCCCAAGGGTGGCGAAGTGAGAGCGAGCCTCGGCCTGAGGGTGGTGAAGCTTGGACCAGCCTCAGCCCAAGGGCAGCAAAGCGCAGGCAAGTAGCATGCTGAGGGCAACAAGGCAAGGGTGAGTCATGTACTAACCTTGGCCGAAGGCTGTGAGACAAGGGTGGCAAGGGCGAGCCTTGGCCCAAGGACAGCAAGGCGAGGGCGAGGAGAGGCCCGAGGGCAGCGAGGTGATGGTGAAGCAAGCACGAGCCTCAACCTGCAGGCGGGGAGGCGAGAGCAAGGGAAGGGAAAGTCAGGGTGAGGCCAGGGCGAGCTTGGGCCCGTGGTGGGCAGTGAGGTAAGGATGAGGTGAGGATGAGCCTTGGCCCAAGGGCAACGAGGAGCCAGCCTCAGCCTGAGGGCAGCGAGGTCAGGACAAGACGAGGACGAGCCTCTGCCCAAGGGTGTCGAGGGCGATGCAACAGCGAGGCTTGGCCGGAGGGCGTTGACAGTGAGGTGAGGGCGAGGCTTGGCCCGAGGGCATTGACAGTGAGGTGAGGGCAAGCCTCGGCCTGAGAGCAGTGAGAATCGGGCAAGGCAAGAATTGAGCAAGGCTCAGTCCATGGGTGTCGAGGGTGAGGCGAGGGTAAGCCTCAGCCCAAGGGCAGCAAGGCACGGGCAAGCATCAACCAGAAGGCAGTGAGGGGAGGGTGAGGCAAGGGCGAGGTGTGGGTGAGCCTCGGCCTGAGAGCAGCAAGGCATGGGCAAACCTCTGCCAGAAGGCAGTGAGGGTAGGGCGAGGCAATGGCAATGCGAGGGTGAGCCTTGGCTCAAGGGCGGTGAGGTGAGAGTGAGGATAGGATGATCCTCAGCCCAAGGGCAGCAAGGAGAGAGCAAGCCTCGGCCCAAGGGTGGTGAGGCGCGGGCGAACCTCAACCAGAAGATGTTGAGGGGAGGGTGAGGCAAGGGTGAGGTGTGGGCGAGCCTCGGTCTGAGAGCAGGGAGGCGAGGTGGGGGTGAGCCTTGGACCAAGGGCATGGAGGTGAGGATGAGGCGAGGACGAGGCAAGGCCCGAAGGCAGCAGGGCGAGGGTGAGGTGAAGGCGATCCTGGGCTCAAGGGTGGCAAGGCGAGGGCGAGGCAAGGGTGAGCCTCAGCCCCAGGGTGGTGAAGCTTGGGCAAGCCTCGGCCTGAGGGTGGCAAAGCGCAGGCAAGCATTGCACTGAGGGCGACAAGGCAAGGGCAAGGCACAGGCTAAACTTGGCCTAAGGGCAGTGAGACAAGGGTGAGCCTTGGCCCAAGGGTAGCGAGGTGAGGGCAAGGCGTGGGTGAGGCGAGAGTGAGCCTCAGCCTGAGGGTGGTGTGGCAAGGGCGAGGCGAGGACAAGCCTCAACCCAAGGGTGGTGAGGTGAAGGCAAGGTGAGGGCAAGGCAAGGTGAGGGTAAGGCGAGGCCCGAGTGCCGCAAGGCAAGGCCCGAGTGCAGCAAGGCGAGGGCTAGGCAAGGGTGAGACAAGGCCCGAGGGCAGCAAGGGCTAGGTGAGGACGAGGCAAGGCCCGATGGCAGCAGGGCGAGGGCGAGCCTTGGCCCAAGGGCAGCAAGGAGAGGGCAAGGCAAGGCAAGGGCAAGGTGAGGGCAAGCATCGGCTCGAGGGAGGCAGGGAGAGGGCAAGACTCAGCCTGAGGGCAAAGAAGAGAGGGTGAGGCAAGAAAAGGTGAGGGAGAGGCAAGGGCAAGGCAAGGGTAAGCCTTGGCCTGAGGGTGGTGAGTTGAAGGAGAAGCAAGGGTGAGCCTCAGCCTGAGGACGGATAGATGAGGGCAACGCAAGGGCAGGGCATGGAAAGGCACGGGCAAGGTGAGGCCCGAGGGCAGCGAGGCCAGGGCGAGGCCAGGGCGAGTGAGGTGAGGATAGGATGAGCCTCAGCCCAAGGGCAGCAAGGCACGGGTGAGCCTCTGTCAGAAGGCAGTGAGGGGAGGGAGAGGCAAGGGCAAGGCGTGGGCAAGCCTTGGCCCGAGGGTGACGAGGTGAGGCGAGGGCAGCAAGGTGAGGGTGAGCCTCCGACCCAGGGCAGCCAGGCAAGGGCAAGGCGAGGGTGAGGTACGGGTGATGCAATGGCGAATCTCTGCCTGAGGGCACTGAGGTAAGGACAAGGTGAGGGCAAGTCTCTGCCGGAGGGTGTTGAGGGTGAGGCTTGGCCTGAGGGCAATGAGGTGAGGGCGAGGCAAGGGCAAGGTGTGGTGAGGGCAAGCCTCGGCCCGAGTGTGAGGTGAGGGTGATCCTCGGCCTGAAGGGTGGCAAGGCGAGGGCGAATGCAAGCCTCTGTTGAGGTGAGAGCATCAGCGAGGTGAGGGCGAGCCTCGGCCTGAGGGCATTGAGGGCAAGCCTCAGCCTGAGGGTGGCAAGGTGAGGGCAAGGAAAGGTGAGGGCAAGGAGAGAGGGCGAGGGTGAGCCTCTGCCTGAGGGCGGCGAGGGTGATAAGACAGTGAGACTCAGCCCAAGGGTGTCGAGGGCAAGCCTCAGCTCAAAGGCGGCAAGGTGAGGGCAAGGAGAGGTGAGGGCGAGGAGAGGAGAGGGCGAGGGTGAGCCTCGGCCCAAGGGCTGCGAGGTGAAGGCAAGTGTCAGCCCCAGGGCGGCGAGGCAAGGGGGAGGTGCAGGCGAGCCTCTGCCCGAGAGTGGCAAGGCGAGGTGAGGGGGAGCCTTCGCCTGAAGGGTGGCAAGGTGAGGGTGAGTCTCGGCCAGAAGGCAGTAAGGGAAGGGCAAAGCAAGGGGCAAGTTAAGAGTGAGCCTCTGCCCAAGGGCATTGAGGGCGAGGCAAGTGCACGCCTCGGCCTGAGGGTGGCAAGGCGTGGGCAGCAATGCAAGGGTGAGGTGAGTGCAAGGCGGGGGAGAGGCCAGGCCTGAGGTGTGGCAAAGGACCAAGAACAGAAGGGCAAGGTGAGGGCCAGGCAGAGGAGGACAAGGCCAGGCATGAGTAGAGGGGCGCAGCAGGCACAGGGAGGCCCAAGTCAAGGCCCGGACGCCAAAGCAAGGCCCAAGGCAATGCTAGACAGGCGAGGCAAGGCCTGAGGCCAAAGGGAGGTGGGCAAGGTGTGAGAGACTGAAAGAGTTAATGTCTCAAACATTGTGGTGGGGCAAGTTCTGCCTAACCATGAACTCTGCATAACAACAAACCCTGCATAGCAAGGAACCACAGGTCAAAAGAAGTGGATAAGCACAGATCAGCACAGGACATGAGCAACAGGACAGGGAGGGCATGCAGAGGGTACTCAGCTCTGTGTTCTGATATGGTGTTCTGATATGCTGAGCAGGGCAGCTCACCATGCACGGCCAAAGATCAAACAATGGTCATGTCTGTAGGAAAGGAGAAGTTACTCCCCAAATGACCTCCAAGCCCACTGACCCATTTCCCCAAAGGTTCTGAAAGCACAAACTGATCATGACACATAATTAGCCTAATGCGTTTGAGTGCCCACCCAAAGGAGGGGCAAGGATGATAAAAGGACACAAACTGAAGCCTCATGTGCGCATGCCCACCAGAACTGGACCTTTAGACTGACTGGACCAATGCTGGACCCAGGACTGGTGAAATCTTTCTCTTTTCTCTTCCTTTTTCTCTCTCTGTCTTGCTCTCTCTTTCTCCTTCCGTTTCCATAATCCCTACACCTCATCCCTTTAAGACATAAAACCATTGACCAAGTCTGGGACTAGGAGTGGATGCAGCCGCCCCTAGGCTCTTCTCTGAGAAGGAGTCTAGAAAGCAAGGGGGTCTGCTCTGAACCTCATGATTCAACGGGAGGGATCTCCTTATTCCCTGAATTGATGTACATGGTTACCATGGGTTACACGGTTTACTGAGGTAGTCTCATGCCAATTCCTGTTGTGAGAAACCCTGCCACCTACTGTTATGCCTCCCAAGTTCAGTTTGCTTCTGTCATGAATAAAATGTTTAACTGATCGTTTGGTGTCATTTCACCTTAATGTAGCCCGAGGGAATTCTGAATTCAACACAACTCCCTGGTCTGTCCAGCCAAGGTTGTGACACAAGGCCAAAGGGGAAACTGGTGAGCTGGCAGGTGAAGGGAGGCCCAAGGCCAGGAGGGCGAGATGGGCGAGGCCAAAGCGAGATGGGCAAGGCCTGAGCCCCAAGGAGAAGTGAGATGGGCAAGGCAAGGCCCAAGAGGAGACAGGCGAGGCCAAAGCAAGATTGGCAAGGCAAGTCCCATAGCCAAAGCAAGGCCCAAGGTGAGACAGGTGAGGTGGCAGGCAAGGCCTGAGGCAAGACAGGCAAGGCAAGGCCTGAGGCAAGGCCCAGGGGGAGGCCCAAGGCCAAAGTGAGACAGGCAAGGCCAAAGTGAGGTGAGACAGGCAAGGCCAAAGTGAGGCAAGACAGGCAAGCCAGTGGGCAAGGCAAGATTGGCGTGCCCTGAGGATAGGTAAGGTCTAAGTTGAGGAGGGTGGGGAGAAGCCTGAGGAGACACGGGCAAGAGGAAGGCAAGGGGAAGGCCCAAGGAGAGGAGGATGAGCTGAGGGCAGGGCCTGAGGCACCAGGGACATAGTGAGGGCAAGGGCAAGAGGAGGACAAGGCCTAAAGACCGGGGGTTGTGAGGCAAGGGTCCAGGAGCCAAAAGGGCGAGAAGAGGGCAGAGCCTGGGGGGGGGGGGGGGTGAGGCCCAGAGGGAGGTGGATCCAGTCAAGACCCAGAAAGAGTATGGAAACAAGAGTGTGGACCAATGAGGGGTACACCCAGGAAAAGAAAGGGAGACTGAGATGGAGCATGTTCAGCAAAACAGGGGGAGGGGGAGGGACTAAGGAAAGGGTGGGAGGCATGCCCAGGAGGGAGCGCATACACACAGCCCCATAACACTTTGCAGAGACATACACACACAACCCATTCCAGTATGCCATGGTGTTAAAAGGAACACTCAGCTTATAAACCATAATCCAGAACGCATAACCACAAAACCTAGAAGCCCACTTATGCAGATAGCTCTAGCAGAGAAATTTTACTTCCTTGCAAGTGCACACAGCATATGAAGGGCTGATAGCCAGCAAGAGTTTCAGTTATTTGGTCTAGCCATTGTAGAGGAAAAGTAAAGCTGCATGAAAACAAACAGTAGCTTCTCTATTATCTTAGGGGTTTTTTTTTCTTTGTAGTTTTGTTTGTTGGTTTGTTTTTTTTTAATATAATGAATATGGATAATACTGTATTCAACCCCCTTAACTGTTTTCCAGTGTTTTATAGCCTACAACCTTTGCAAGAGGAGTATTTTAGTAGAACTTGTACACTGTTTCTGGAATTTAGCTTCATGCTACTTCTGACTGTGATCCAAAATCAGACAGTTTCATTAAAAAAACCATTTTATATACTTCAAAATAGTTATGTGACCAAATTCTGCATTTATTTTATCCAGTTTTGGAACTTAACTAGAATTAGATACAAGCTCAGGCTACAGAGCCCAAACAATTTCCTGAAGTTACTCTTTTACCAGCTCACAGCCATTGTGACACTGAACAGAAGAATCTCTGAAGCCTGCAAGGACCTACACTTCATTTGCAGTAACTGCAACAGGAACTAAAGATGATCTTCCTATGCAAGCCTCCTAACATCCCACTGAGTGCAATTCTAAGCCTCCCACCCACAGTTCTTAGCGTCATCTAAGCTTTCCATAGGTAAATTGTACTATGGATAATCCATTTTTTATCCAGCAAGTGCATTCAAAAACACGTCTGCCTAAGCATTAAATACAAATCAATTCTTTGCTGTAAGAACTGAATGCAGCACAAAGTGTACAGGAGTGATTAAATACTACTCACTACTCTTCAATCTTTTTTAAGTATAACATCAGTTCTTATAAAAAAGCCTCACAAAATCTTCACCGTTAAAGATGATACTGTGGCCAATATATAACATTTTTTAAAAGTCAATACATTTCCTAAGAAATTTCAAGTTTAAAAAAAACCAAACCAAAACCAAGAAAGAAGTTACTGACAGATACCTCCTACAATTACTACGCCTCACTATTTAACAATGAGTACATCTATCCATGTCAGTGAATGATGACATTCAATTATCTAAACAGAGCAAGCTGCAATACTACCACTAACCTAAGCAGCTTACTCAGGAGAAGAGTAAAGATACTGTCTGCATATAAATACCTAAAGGCATGTTGGTTTTCTGTTTTAAACATAGTTACCTTGCTGTTATACATACTAGCTCGAGTGCACCACTGAACTATTCCAGATTAACCTTGTATTTATGGAGATAGACATTTTTAACCAATTTTTTAATTATTGGTAATATGCATTTCAAAAAAAGCACAAACCCCATTAAACTAATTTAAGAGAACATTTCATACCTGGAAATTGTTCATCAGCCCATACTGACAACCTGTCTGACAGGATGAGAAATCATAGTTTAATTTGCAAGCTGCAGTAGTACAATTTGTCAGCTCGGTGATAATGGTGTTATTAATGTTCCCTGTAGCATCTCGAACAACACAGGAACCTAGAGCAGACCCAATCACAAGAATAAGCATTAACAGACTGAATCTGCACTTAAGAAGGACATATGTCTAGCTTAATTCCCTTTTTAGGTAAGCATATTCTCACAGAGCAACATTAAGATAAGGTATTTACATTTTTAATGTATCAGTCTAAAGCACTTCTTCACCATGAAGAACAAATACAAACAAGCAAACTATCTGCTTTCTTGTTTGAGAAGAGATTAAATTTAGAGAAACCAGAGTCCAATAAATAAGAACAGGAAAAATCCTAGCACAGAGGAAAGCTATAAATCACTTGAACTGCAGAAGTTTAACAGCTCATTTTTAGTTCAATCTTTTATTTCTTTGAAACATGACTTTCCCATAGCACTTTATATGAAGTTAGTATTAAGCACCATCACTTGATTGTTAGTGTGTGTATGTTTGTTTTGGTGATTTTTTTTAAATTTTTTTGGTGCAGTTTTCCCAGTGGAGTGCAGTTTTGTAGTGATACGTACATAGGTATATAGACAGGTTTACATAATTTTGCAACTATTTATTTTCCTAGAAGATTGTATGATGATTCCAGAGTAAAAAATATTTCCAGTTATAGTGACCAAAAAGGTTTGCCTGACAGATGTAAAACAAGCAAGTTAACATTCCTAGATTATTTCATTAATAGTTTTCCTGGAATTTCCACCTTTCCCTCTAATAAGATATATATAAGATAGACTAGACGAGATTAGACTAGAATATTTCAGTTGGAAGGGACCTACAATGATCATCTAGTCCAACTGCCTGACCACTTCAGGGCTGACCACAAGCTAAAGCATGTTATTAAGGGCATTGTACAAAGGCCTCTTAAACACTGACAGGCTTGGGGCATCGGCCACCTCTCTAGGAAGCCTGTTCCAGTCTTTGACCACCCTCTCGGCAAAGAAATGCTTCCTAATGTCAAGTCTGAACCTCCCCTGACGCAGCTTTGAACCATTCCCATGCGTCCTGTCACTGGATATCAGGGAGAAGAGATCAGCACCTCCCTCTCCACTTCCCCTCCTCAGGAAGCTGTAGAGAGCATTGAGGTTGCCCCTCAGCATCCTTTTCTCCAAACTAGACAAACCCAGAGTCCTTAGCTGCTCAGTTAGTTCCCAAGCAGCGATCCTCCCAGGCCAACTCCCCTCAGTTTATATACTAGGCATCCTTGACTTAGTATAAACACTACTTAGCAATAACTGAAAACATCAGTGTTATCAACATTCTTCTCATACTGAATTCAAGACAACACTATACAAGCTATTAGGAAGAAAATTAACTCTATCCCAGCTGAAACCAGGACAATATCCACCCCTTATTCTCTACCATTTACGTCATGCTCAGGTCCCATACTTTCCAATACATCCTAATTAATCACCATAACCTTTTCTGTCCTTTGATATATACATATATATATATATATATGTATACACACACAGAGATATCATTCCCTTAGTCTATGGGCCATCTCTGTAAAATGTTCCTTGAGTTCATTTAGTCCCTGACTTTGGGCTCCATCTGTCATACCAGTCTTTCTGGGCAGGAGGGATAGTGCAAAGTCTGCTCAGTCGGTAGAGCAGGATCGGGCTTCAGTGCGGTGTGGCGAGCGGGTGACATTGGGTGCTGTTGTGTTAAAAGGTAAAGGAATTTGGCAGAAAATAAACCCTCTTGTATTCCGGCTTATCCTCAGATGTCAGAGGGGCTGGGGGCGGCTAGGTTTAGTTTCTGAGTAATGTCCAATTCAACACTCTAAATCGGGTTGTGTTCAATATGCTGAACTATCACGATGACGGATGCACTTATAGCACACTGCACTCTCGGCTTAGCCACGTTCAACACATGAGAATTACCAGATTTGGGGAGTTTGGTTGCGTTAACGAACTATCATGACTAGACTAATGAGCACTGCAGTTTATTAAAACAACAGTACAGGTTCTTTTGGATTGCCGGTGATAAATACACTGTCTGCAAAGCACGTGCAATTGATAATACAGTTGACTACAAGCGCATTAAATTATGAAAGAAAAGAGCTCTAAAGAATTCTAAGTTTCCCAGGGAAGCACTCAGTACAGCCAAGTGTTCGAATCTCAACCAATAGGCGTCCCTATGGGGGGGAGAGAGGTTCAGCCTGTCGACTCGTCCCAGAAAGTCAGCGATGTCCTCCCGACTTGTCTATGATGATATCTTCCCTAACATTCCTCCTCTTTTAAGCCCTTTTATATTTTCTTATTTTTTAGGCAGAGCTTGAGTGACTCTAGTCATACATACCTTTACTTTGATTGGTATAAAGTTCTCTCGCTTTGTTTTTAAAGGTATATGCTAGAAAAAATTCAGAGCGCATGCTCTGTGGGGGGTAGTTGCAACTTGGAGGTGGGTAGCTTTTGGGATGGAGGTGTGTTTTGGTATTATAATGATATTATAATGAGCAAAGCTCACCCAAAGGACATGGTGTTACATGTCAGTACCCCAGAACTGGGCACGTGTGATATAAATCAGTAGTAGGGCATTAGGTCGACAGAAACCCCATTATTTTACCTCCTTGTTTCAATGGATTCAATGCAGGGACCGACTGTTCTTGCTCCTATCGTTCCAGTTCCCTATCCCTGCAATCACAGAGCTTGGCCGCAGCGTCTCCACTCCGCTCCACCCTCCCTGTTACTTTTCAGAGTCAGCACACCAAGCTCCCCTGGTGTTGCTAACATCTAAAGTTGCAGGTTATGTTGCTTAGGGAACTACCATGGAACCAATTCTTCACGTGTCCACTGCATTCCACCCTGGAGGTTCACCCTCCCTTGAGAGGGGTGTGTCATATTGATAAATCACCTCCAGCAATCATTCCACAGTGCAGCAGGAGAGGATGGTGTGTAATGTTGGATTGTTGCATGCTGAAGTCAGTTCTGGTTCCATAACTACTGCGCTTCGCTCAGTTTTATCACAGTTCATTCTTGCTTCATCTAATGATTCTTACTGTAATACCATTGATATAGGATATAACAATTATAGTAATGATAAAATACAGTGGCAGGGTTATATAGCAATTAACATCATATAATTGAATTTTTCGGCTATTTTAACCAAAAATCAAATCCCCTTGAGGCACACATCGGACTTCCCCATCCTTTTGCATCACCCACCAAGTGCACCCAGGTCCTTGAGCAAAAGCAATCCCATGAATGGGTTTGCCTTTGCCTGAGGCAGGAGTAACCCAGACTGTCTTCCCTAACATATTTTTTTATGTGCACTACAGGGACTTTATGACCTGCTACAGTGCGTAAAAGTTCTGATTGGGCAGGACCAGCCCAACTGGCAGATCCTCTGGTGTTGACTAACCAGGTGGCTTTTGCTAAATGTGTATCCCAGGGTTTGAATGTTCCACCCCCCATTGCTTGCAATGTAGTCTTTAAGAGTCCATTGTATTGCTCGATTTTCCCGGAGGCTGGTGCATGATAGGGGATGTGATATACCCACTCAATGCCACGCTCTCTGGCCCTGGTGTCTATGAGGTTGTTTCGGAAATGAGTCGCGTTGTCTGACTCAATTCTTTCTGGGGTGCCGTGTCGCCACAAGACCTGCTCTTCAAGGCCCAGGATAGTGTTGTGGGTTGTGGCATGGGGCACAGAATATGTTTCCAGCCATCCAGTGGTTGCTTCCACCATTGTCAGCACATGGCGCTTGCCTTGGCGAGTTTGTGGGAGCGTGATATAGTCAGTCTGCCAGGCTTCCCCATATTTATATTTCAGCTATCGCCCTCCATACCACAGGGGCTTTAACTGCTTGGCTTGCTTAATTGCAGCACATGTTTCACATTCATGGATGACCTGTGCGATAGTGTCCATGGTCAAGTCCACCCCTCGATCATGAGCCCATCTATATGTTGCATCTCTTCCCTGATGGCCTGAGGTATCATGGGCCCACTGAGCCATAAATAGCTCACCCTTACGTTGCCAGTCCAGGTCCACCTGAGCCACTTCAATCTTGGCAGCCTGATCCACCTGTTGGTTGTTCTGATGTTCTTCAGTGGCCCGACCCTTGTGAGCATCTACATGACGTACTTTCACAACCAGATTCTCTAGCCGGGATGCAATATCTTGCCACAGTGCAGCAGCCCAAATGGGTTTACCTCTGCGCTGCCAGTTGCTCTGCTTCCATTGCTGTAGCCACCCCCACAGGGCATTTGCCACCATCCATGAGTCAGTATAGAGATAGAGCACTGGCCACTTCTCTCTTTCAGCAATGTCTAACGCTAGCTGGATGGCTTTCACTTCTGCAAACTGACTCGATTCACCTTCTCCTTCAGCAGTTTCTGCAACTTGTCGTGTAGGACTCCATACAGCAGCTTTTCAGCTTCGATGCTTTCCCACAATGCGACAGGATCCATCAGTGAACAGGGCATATTGCCTCTCATTTTCTGGCAGTTTATTATACAGCGGGGCCTCTTCAGCCTGTGTCACCTCCTCCTCTGGTGACATTCCAAAATCTTTGCCTTCTGGCCAGTCTGTGATAACTTCTAAAATTCCTGGGCAACTGGGGTTTCCTATGTGAGTCTGTTGTGTGATCAGTGCGACCCACTTACTCCGCGTGGCGTCAGTCGCGTGATGTGTACAGGAGACTTTCCCTTTGAACATCCAGCCCAGCACTGGCAGTCGGGGTGCTAAGAGGAGCTGTGTTTCAGTACCAACCACTTCTGAGGCAGCTCAAACTCCTTCATATGCTGCCAATATCTCTTTTTCAGTTGGAGTATAGCAGACTTTGGATCCTCTGTATCCCCGACTCCAAAACCCCAGGGGTCGGCCTTGGGTCTCCCTGGGTGCTTTCTGCCAGAGGCCCCAGGTAGGGCCGTTCTCCCCCGCTGCAGTATAGAGCACATTTTTAACATCTTGTCCTGTCCGGACTGGTCCAAGGGCTACTGTATGAACAATCTCCCATTTAATTTGTTCAAAGGCTTCTTGTTGCTCAGGGCCCCATTTAAAATCGTTCTTCTTCCGGGTCACTTGATAGAGAGGGCTTACAATCAGACTGTAATTTGGAATATGCATTCTCCAAAACCCCACGACACCTAAGAAGGCCTTTGTTTCCTTTTTATTAGTTGGTGGAAACATAGCTGCTATTTTTTTGGTCACATCCATTGGGATCTGATGACGTCCATCTTGCCATTTTGTTCCTAAAAACTGGATCTCCTGTACAGGACCCTTGACCTTCCATTCTTTTATGGCAAAACCGGCTTTCAGAAGGATTTGGATTATTTTCTTCCCCTTCTCAAAGACTTCTTCTGCTGTGTTGCCCCATACGATGATGTCATCAATGTATTGCAGGTATTCCGGAGCTTCACCTTTTTCCAGTGCAGTCTGGATTAGTCCATGGCAAATGGTGGGGCTGTGTTTCCACCCCTGGGGCAGTTGATTCCAAGTGTACTGGGCGCCCCCCAATTAAAAGCAAATTGTGGCTGGCACTCTGCTGCCAGAGGGATTGAGAAAAACGCATTAGCAATGTCAATTGTGGCATACCACTTGATTGCCTTTGACTCTACTTTGTTGAAGTTTATATTGAAGCCAGCCCTCCTGGCTGTCAGGGCACACTGCTGACTCATATTGAGCCTGCTGTCAACCAGGACCCCCAGATCCCTTTCTGCAGAGCTACTCTCCAGCCACTCCTCTCCCGATCTGTACTTGTGCCCAGCATTACTCCATCCCAGGTGCAGGATCTGGCATTTGGACTTGTTAAATTTCATCCCATTAATCATAGCCCAATGCTCCAATCTATCTAGATCCCTCTGCAAGGCCTCTTGTCCCTCAAGAGAGTCAACAGCACCTCCCAGTTTGGTATCATCAGCAAACTTGCTAATGGTGCATTCAAATCCTGCATCCAGATCGTTGATAAATATATTGAACAGGACTGGCCCTAGAATTGAGCCCTGAGGAACACTGCTGGTGACCGGTCGCCAGCCAGATGCAGCCCTATTCACTACAACCCTTTGAGCCCTCCCCTTCAGCCAGTTCTTCACCCAGTGCACCGTGAACCCGCTCATTCCACAGTTGGACAACTTGTCCAGAAGGAAGCTGTGGGGGACACTACTAAAAGCCTTATTAAAAATCCAGAAAAACTACATCCATCGCCTTCCCTCCATCCACTAGGCGGGTGACCTCATCATAGAAGGAGATCAAATTAGTTAAACAGCACTTTCCCTTTGTGAACCCATGTTGACTGTGCCTGAGGCTCAGAATCATAGAATCATAGAATCATTTAGGTTGGAAAAGACCTTCAAGATCATCGAGTCCAACCATCATCCGTGCCCACTAAACCATGTCTACACGCTTTTTGAATACCTCCAGGGATGGTGACTCAACCACTTCCCTGGGCAGCCTATTCCAATGCGTGACAATCCTCTCACTAAAGAATTTTTTCCTAATATCTAACCTAAATCTCCCTTGCTGCAACTTGAGGCCATTTCCTCTCATCCTATCTCCAGCCACCTGACAGAAGAGACCAGCAACCACCTCGCTACAACCCCCCCTTCAGGTAGTTGTAGAGAGCTATAAGGTCTCCCCTCAGCCTCCTCTTCTCTAAACTAAACAGCCCCAGCTCCCTCAGCCGCTCCTCATAAGACTTGTGCTCCAGGCCCCTCACTAACTTGGTTGCCCTTCTCTGGACATGCTCCAGCACCTCAATGTCTTTCCTGTAGTGAGGGGCCCAAAACTGAACACAGTACTCGAGGTGCGGCCTCACCAGTGTCAAATACAGGGGAACAATCACTTCCCTGCTCCTGCTGGCCACACTATTTCTGATACAGGCTAGGATGCCGTTGGCCTTCTTGGCCACCTGGGCACACTGCTGGCTCATATTCAGCTGGCTGTCAACCAGCACACCCAGGTCTTTCTTTGCTGGGCAGCTTTCCAGCCACTCTTCCCCAAGCCTGTAGGGCTGCATGGGGTTGCTGTGACCGAAGCGCAGGACCTGGCACTTGGCCTTATTGAACTTCATACAATTGGGCTCAGCCCATCGATCCAGCCTGTCCAGATCTCTCTGTAGAGCCTCCCTACCCTCAAGCAGATCGACCCTGCCTCCCAACTTGGTGTCGTCTGCAAACTTGCTGAGGGTGCACTCAATCCCCTCATCCAAATCATTGATAAAGATATTAAACAGAACGGGGCCCAACACCGAGCCCTGGGGAACACCACTTGTGACCTGCCGCCAACTGGATTTCACCCCATTCACCACAACCCTCTGGGCTCGTCCAGCCAGCCAGTTTTTCACCCAGCTTGCATCATTCTTTAAATGCCTTTCAATAGTACCCCGTATGATCTTCTCCATCATTTTTCCAGGTACTGAGGTTCGACTAACAGGTCTGTAGTTCCCTGGGTCTTCCCTCACGCTCTTCTTGTGGATTGGAATAACATTTGGCTAGCTTCCAGTCAGCAGGGACCTCCCCAGACTCCCAAGACCTTTGGTAGATGATCGAGAGGGGTCCTGCCATAACATCTGCTAGCTCCTTCAGTACTCTGGGATGAATCCCATCAGGCCCCATGGACTTGTGAACATTCAGCTGATACAGCTGGTCCCTTACAATTTCATTGTCCACAAATGAAGGTCACTGTTCCCACACTTGTGGTCCTCTGACTCAGGGGATCGGGCAGCCCAAGGTCTATCAGTATTATTAAAGACTGAGGCAAAAAACACAGTGAATGCCTCTGCTTTTTCTTCATCTCTATTAGTCAGATGACCATCTTCAACAAGTATCGGTCCAATGTTTTCTTTAGACCTCCTCTTGCTATTAACATACTTAAAAAAAGCCCTTCTTGTTATCTGACACAACACTGGCCAGTTTCAACTCTAATTGAGCTTTGGCCTTTCGTGTCTTCTCCCTGCATATACGAACCACGGCTCTGTAATCTTCCTGCGAAGCCTGACCTCGCTTCCAGAGATCATACAATTTCTCTTTCCTCTTGAGCTCCACGAGGAGTTCCCTGTTCAGCCGAGCTGGTGTTCTGCCCTGCTTGCTTGACTGACGACACACTGGAATTGCCTGCTCCTCTGCTTCTAAAAGGTGGTTCTTAAAGACTGACCAGCACTCGTGGACTCCTAAGCCCTCAAAAGCAGATTCCCAGGGTATTCTGCTAAATAGCTCCCTGAGTAGCTTAAAGTTTGCTCTCCTGAAGTCCAGGGTAGCAACTCTGCCGTCCTGTTTTCTCATTACGCTGAAAATTTTAAACTCAACCATTTCATGATCACTGTGGCCAAGACAGCCACCTACCAACACACCCCCCACGATTCCTTCTCTATTCACAAATAGCAAGTCTAGGAGGGCATCTTTCCTAGTTGGCTCCCTGAGTACCTCTGACAAGAAGTTGTCTCCTAGAGACTTCAGGAATTTCCAAGACCTGCTCGTCACAGCAGTATGATATTCCCAGGTGATGTCTGGGCAGTTGAAATCTCCCATAAGGACAAGGGCTACCCATCCAGAGATTTCTCCTAATTGCCTATAGAATAACCCATCAGTGCTTACATCCTGGCTGGGTGATCGGTAGTAGACACCCACTACAACATCTCCTTTGTTTTCCATCCCCCTAATCCTCACCCAGAGGCTCTCAACCACATCATCATTAACTGTAAGCGCTGTACTATCAAACCTCTCCCTTACATTCAGTGTGACACCTCCATCTCGCCTGCCCTGACTATCCCTCCTGAACAGCCTGTAACCCTCCATCCCAGCACTCCCGTCATGGGACTCATTTCACCAGGTCTCACTAATACCAATGATATCGTAGCTCTGGGAGCTGACCAACGCTTCCAGTTCATCCTATTTGTTTCTGATACTGCGTGCATTGGTGTACAAGCATTTCAGATACAGTCCTGAGCCCTCCATGCTCCCAGAAGCAGTGTAAATGGTCCTACTAGCATTGCCACCCTCAGGCGATGCCATGCCAACCCTTGGCTTACCTACTGCAATGCTGTTGGTATCCCCTTCCCCCATCGATTCTAGTTTAAAGTTTTCTTGATCAGTCCCACCAGCTTACGCCCAAAGACATGTTTACCCCATCGGGACAGGTGGATCCCGTCAGGCCCCAGCATACCTTGTGTCTCAAAGGCTCTTCCATGATTTAAAAACCCAGTGTTTTGGTGCAGGCACCAATCCTGGAGACAGATATTAATATCCTGGGCTCACCTGTTTCTTCCAAAGTCTCCCCCCATTACTGGGAGGATTGAGGAAAACACTATCTGTGCTCCCGAATTTTTTAGCATTCTTCCCAGGGCTCTGAAATCTCTTTTGATTGACCTCAGACTTTTTGTCGCAACATCATTTGTACCCACATGAAAGAGCAGGAATGGATAGTAGTCTGAAGGTTGAACCAGGCTCTTCAGTCTTGTGGTGACGTCCCTAATTCAGGCCCCAGAGAGGCAGCAAAATTCCCTGAAGAGAGGGTCTGGTCTGCAAATGGGTGCTTCTGTTCCACACAGGAGGGAATCACCAATGACCATAACTTGCCATAACATAAGATGACTTATATTATAAAGCTTTATGCACATACTTCAGTTTAGAGTCTACTATTACATATTTCCTATGTTCACAGAGAACACTTTCACAACATTTTATCTCAAAGTCTATATAAACAGCTTGTAAATCTCAGTCAATACGGCTCAGTCATTATAAAAAACAACCCCAACCAATCACAAGCAGTTTGTCATGAAAGCCCTGTTGCAAGTCAGTTT
The DNA here is from genome assembly GCF_929443795.1 of Astur gentilis. Taxonomy (NCBI): domain Eukaryota; kingdom Metazoa; phylum Chordata; class Aves; order Accipitriformes; family Accipitridae; genus Astur; species Astur gentilis. Next base: position 33,718,724 of record NC_064918.1, read on the forward strand.
CTGACAACCCACCTCCCATGTGATTCCTGACAACCCACCTCCTATGTGATTCTTTGTTGTATTGTAAAAGTTGGTTTCTTGGTGAAAAACAAAATCCCACAAACTCATCTCTACTGTTGCTTTTCTCCTTTTTTTTTTTTTCGGGGGGGGGGGGGCGCAGGGTGTTAAGTTCTATGACTTGAAAACTGCTCTCTTCAACTAATTCATGATTAAAAGTCCACTGTTCAGGAAAACTGTGAAGACAACATTTCAGCCTCTAAGTACTAAGAATAGTGTCATCTGATTATAAAGACTGCAAAAGGTTTGTGCAGGTTGTTTTGGGTTTTGTTTTGTTTTGTTTTTCTTTGGGTTTTTTTTTTTAGACAAACTAGAGGAGTCTGAGTATTATTCAACATTCTAGGTTTAACAACTGAGGTAGTTAAATTGTGTTTGGACACCAGCCAATATATCAAGGAAAGGCAATTAAATGAGTGGGTAAGAGCAAAGTCTACAGACCAGTTAAGGCCAAGAGAATTCCCTTACTCTGGTCCTTTAGGAACTTAAATGATGATGAGGTCCTGGGAACAGAAGCATATGACTACTGATGACATAAATGACTTGCTTGCAAAATAAGATAAAAGGCACAGATATACCACAAGCATACAAGAATAGGTTTCATTTTCTCAAATGTCAATGCCTGCTATCTATGTAAAATAATTTATTTTTTCTATTGATAAAGAGAATCCCTAAATACATATACCATATTTAGATTGCTTTCTAGCCTTTAGAACTTAAGCAACACCTGGCCCTGATAGGTGGACATTACTTAATACTTCCAATTTTCAGATTTATTTTTCAATTGCTTACTAGGCCAAATTGGTTAAATTTCAGTAAGAGTTTCCTATACTGATCATCTCTCTTAAGGTTTTCTTCTGAGTGGGGTGTGTGGTTTTTTGTTTGTTTCATTTTAATTGGAATTAAAGGTTCTATACAAGAAAAAAAAAGTTTCTTCTCTTCCACCATGCAAATATTTGCCCTGGCCATTGAAGTAGTATATAATGAATGTCACAATATATTTACTAATTGAATTATTTCTAGATAACATTTTGATGGTAATATGTTGCAGTGGCAGACTCATGTAAGCTGAGAATCCCATTAAATAACTACAGTGTGGTACCATAACCCTGTCATACCTTGTTCCCCTCCATGTGTGTAAGAGCTGCCAGCCACCTGAATTTGGATTCAAAGTACAACAGAAGGGAACAATGGCACTATGAACAAATCTACTGAGCCTTACTACGAGAGAATACAAAACAGAAGTCAGTTGGTCAAGCTGCATTCTCAATAGAAGATACTTATATCTAAGTAACAGTTCAGTCATTTTATTTAACCTTAATTCAGAAAGGTTTTATTTATAATAGATTCTGGCAACATTTTCCTTAATCTCTAGGTCCTTTTTTCTGTAAAAATAGGGTTTCATCTTTTTATAGGCATTCAAAAGCATATTCTTGCCAAAGTCAAATGAAGTTTTTCCTATGCTATAAGCTTCTGATAAGGTTAACAGACCATCTATATCAAGTTCTTTACTAAGTGCATGCAAGCAGCAAGATTTCCAGCGCTACTACCCTGAGTGCTCCAGACTGCAACTGAGAGGGCTTCGTAAATTCTTTGGTGCTATAAATGGCTACAGTTAGCCTCTCATTAGTCTTACTTCCTTGTGTGGAAAAAGCATGTTTTAATTGTTCAGAATTTTATTTTTATTGGGGCTTTTCTTGTTTTTAAAGCAACTACACTGTAGTCTAAATGTTGTTCTTTTAAATGTCTTCCAAGGATTTTGATACAAAAGTTGCTTACACAACCTTAATCCTGCCACCCTGCACATCTGCATTAGTCCCTTGCTAAAATATGAACTGGACACTTTCACCCCACAACTATCTTTTTGAAATAGGCTGCCTAGCTTGGGCTGTATGGCTAGCAATTTTCCCTTTCTAAGCCCTCTTTACTCAGTCTCTTAAACCTCTTATTTACTACATAGCATGCAAAAATTGAACTAAGCTGAGAATTTATTTTTTTTAAACAACTTTATCATCACAGTACCCAAATACTTTAAATATGAAGGTATTTTGACAATATTCAGGTACATCAGGAAAAGAACAGTCATAGTTGTATAGATAATGAACTGAGATTTACATGAACACTCAAATTGGTGAGCACCTAGAGTTTGTTCTCATCCCCCTCAGACATCACTATTCAGTGACATTTCCTAGCGCCTTCAAAGTTTTAATGACTTGCTCATTACTTCATTAGAAGTACACAGTGGGGAATAGTTGGTGGGGGAAGGGAAAGAGTATTTGCATCTGTCTTTCATTTCATAACCTATAACTCCTGATAATAGGAATTTTTAATTAACAGATTTCTAATTATAAATTATAAAAATGTTTAAAAGATGACTAAAGTATTCTATTAACAGATGAATATAGATGAATATTAATGAGCATGGGGGTTCAAGTTCTAAAAATATTCATATTTGGTAGCAGAGATCTATGTGGTCAATCTAATTAGAAGACAAGTTTACTGTCAGTCATTATCCTACATAGAGCACAATCACTAGAGAACAATTATTTGGCAGAACTACAATATAGTGTTAGCCAACAGCGGCAGACTAGCAAGATTGGTATCTTTAGAAAGGAAGTATCATTAGTGGTAAGATCAATGGTACTCTTATAAATGTGAATTTCATTCAAAAGGCAGCAAAACTAAGATAAAGCAAGGTCTTTCATATAAGAAAACTGACTACTGCCATAAACTAATTTATGTGTCACACAAAAACATTTCAGATCATCTCCTCCTCCCCCACAAAAATAAAAGCTATAGACATTTCTGAACATGACAACACTTCTGAAAGTGGGGTTAGACAGATAAAAGATATCACTCACTCTCCTCCCTCTACTGGGAATTACTGTTCATGCCACCTTGCCAAAGAGTTAGTTGTGTGACCATCTCAAAATTTGCTTCAGGTAGAATAGCTGACTTGCACCATTTTCAGTCAGCACAGGTGTTAAGTGAGTAACTTTTCTAATACAGAATCTTAATGCTAAATTCTAAACATCTTAACAGAAATGCTACCACAGATTAGGAGATACCAATATGAAATCTTGTGTCATTTAATTGTCATCTTTAGTCTGAAGCAGGCACCACTAATCTTAGAAAAATATCACTCATTTAAAAAAATTATAAAAGACAGCTGAAAACTTGGATCTCCAACAATAAAAATTAGAAAGCTCTGGCTATTACTTTCCTATACATGAGAGTCAAACTGAATTACATAAGATATATTAAAACATACCCTCACAATGAATGTAAAATGACAAAGTAAAAAACATCCACTATTTACCTACAGATACTGCAATTCCTATGTAAACCAAAGTAGTAATTAAGATGGCCAACAGCGTTCCTTTAGGTATGGCTGACTGAGGATCCTGAAAGAAAAATTTCAGTGGGCAGTCATGATACAGATAAACATACACTCAGCATTTGTGGTCAGAATTTGTTCATTCACTACTCACCGCAAGATCACCTGAGATATTTGCGCCAGCAAGTATGCCAGTTGCAGCAGGGAAGAAAATAGCAAATACAGAAAAGAAAGTTTCCTCATTTCGAAAATCTGGTCCAAAGTTCTCCATAAATATTTCAGCTGTAGAGAAAGATTTCATATATAACCTACAGTATTAGCCAATTCCAGCCAATATTAGCCCCATGAAAAAGCTAAAGGAAAAAAAAAATCCCATACCCATACACAGCAGCATGCCCTACTCAAGTGTAGAACATTTTAACATAGGTAAGTCCTAATTCATCACTTCAGCAAAATAAAAAGTCAACACAATAAACTTAAATAGTCTTTAAAAACAGAACAAGTAGGTACAATATGATCCAGCCTTTTTAAAGTTAGTATAATTGATATTAAGCAAGCAGGACCAGGTTTTGGCCTCAAAAATTTTAAGATTAAGGAATAAAACAACAGAAGCTGGAAAGAACTAGGAAGAACAATCTCTGTAGTTAAATAGGAAGAGACTATAAGCTATTTTAGATGTTTTAATCAATTATAACAGCATGTCTCTTCTCTGCAAAGATGTTATTTAAGATACTAACTGTTCCAACATACCTTTATAACCAAAGAAACCTTTAGGCTTCTTACTGTCCAAAGGAATAAATGTCCCTATGACAAAGTCTCCAATAGCAAGTATGAGGATCACCAATAAAACTATCTGTGCCTGAAATATAATGATTACAGTCAGACAGAAAAAATTGCCATTTTGCACTGCTCTAGGTATCAAAGCTATGAATGTATTCTAAAATGTGAATGTATTCTAAAATGTAAATGTAATCTAAAGTCTTATAATATTTGTTTTCCACAAATAAGGCATGCTGGATAGAACACATACCAGGATTTAAGAGAAAAATATGAATAATTTAAAAGTTGAACATTTATTCAAAATGGAATTTGTTATTACTATACTCCCCAAAAACTGATTCGTCTAAAGACAAAGTACCTAAAAATTATTTTGTCCATAGGCCATCCAGAAGGAAAGGATTTGAGTAGATTAAAGAAACTTATGGGGGAGGGGGAGGGGGGAGCTGAATGCACACAAAACCTAGGAGTATAGCCTTATTAACTGTGATTATAATACTTTGCCTTATACTTAAGTATGTATTTACTAAAAAATTCTACTATGTCAGGAATCAAATAGCATTTGTTTGCTATTTTATACAATGGACTAGTTTATTCTGTTCAACTGTCATGCTCTCAACCATTGTTTACAAAATTAATTTACAAAGACCACCACAAATTTCTTTTTACTTCTAGCTTTCAAACTTTTTTCATTGCAACCTAGGTTTTTAGCTGAAGTTGGACAAAACCATCACAAATACTACAGTACCAACAAAACGAAGTATTTTAAACTATCCAAGACCTCAAAAGTGTGGATAATGATAAATCAAGGCATTGAGAAATAGTTATGGTGGTCAGGTGAAATCCCCAGTGACTGGAGAAAAGGAAATATCATACTAATTTTTAAAAAAGGTAAAAAGGACGACCCTGGGAACAACTGACCAGTCAGCCTCACATCCATGCCCAGAAAGATCATGGAAAAGATCCTCCTGGAAGCTATGTTAAAGCATACGGAAGACAGTGAGGTGATTGAAGGCAGCCAACATGGCTTCACCAAGGGCAAATCATGCCTGACTACTCTAGTAGCCTTCTACGATGGAGTGACTGCATCAGTGGATAAGGGAAGAGCAACTGATGCCCTCTACCTGGACTTCTGTAAGGCCTTTGACACGGTCCCCCACATTCTTACTGCTGAATTAGAGAGATATGGGTTTGATGGATGTACTATTAGGTGGATAAGGGATTGGCCAGATGGCCGCATCCAAAGAGTTACAGTCAATGGCTCAATGTCCAAGTGGAAACCAGTAACAAGTGGTGTCCCTCAAGGGTCCATACTGGGACCAGTCCTGTTTAATATCTTCATTAATGACATAGCTAGTGGGATTGAGTGCACCCTCAGCAAGTTTGCAGATGACACCAAGCTGAGTGGTGCAGTTGATACTCTAGAAGGAAGGGATGCCATCCAGAAGGAACTTGACACACTGGAGAAGTGGGCCCATGCAATCCTCATTAAGTGCAACAAGGCCAAGTGCAAGGTCCTCCCCTGGGTCGGGGCAGTCTCCAATATCAGTACAGACTGAGTGATGAATTGATTGAGAGCAGTTCTGCAGAGAAGGGATACTGATGGACAAAAAATTGGACATGAGCCACCAGTGTGCCCTTGCAGCCCAGAAAGCCAATCATATTCTGAGCCACATAAAAAAGAAGCTTGGCCAGCAGGTTGAAGGAGGTGATTCTCCCCCTGTACTCTGCTCTTGCGAGACCCCACCTGGAGTACTGCGTCCAGCTCTGGGGTCCCCAGTATGAGAAAGACATGGACTTGTTAGAGCGGGTCCAGAGGAGGGCAACGAAAACAGTCAGAGGGATGGAACACCTCTCCTATGAAGACAGGCTGAGAGAACTGGGGTTGTTCAGCCTGGAGTAGAGAAGGCTCCAGGGAGACGTTATTGCAGCCTTTCAATACTTAAAGGGGGCTTATAGGAAAGATGGAGACTTTTTACCAGGGCCTGTAGCGACAGAACAAGAGGTAACAGTTTTAAACTGAGAGAGGATAGATTTAGATTGGAAATAAGGAAGAAATTCTTTACAAGTGTGGTCAGACACTGGAACAGGTTGCCCAGAGAAGTTGTGGATGCCACATCACTGGAAGTGTTCGAGGTCAGGTTGGACAGGGCTTTGAGCAACTTGATCAAGTGAAAGATGTCCCTGCCCACAGCAGGGGGGTTGGAACTAGATGATCTTTGAAGGTCCCTTCCAACCGAAGCCATTTTATGATTCTATGATCAAAATTGTTTAGGTTTTATATTTAAATGAGCAACCACACTGCCCTATTATCTTCTGAGTTATTTTATTTCCCATAGAGGCATATGCCAACGTCTCAGGGAAAACTATTTGTAACCTGACTTTTTCAGGCCTAAGATCAGAACTTAATATACAATAGCACTGTAGCATTGCTGATTATTACAAAACGAACTGAAAGTTTTCAGTTTACATAGCCTCACATGTAAAATTGGGTAGTATAGAGATAAATAGAGCATTACAGCCAATAATAGAGTTAGAAGACCACCTGAAGAAACCAGTTCGTGCATCACGTTGAGATCTCTCCTTTGCCAAACCTACAGTAGAAGAGTGAGAGGTACAAGGATGCAGCTGGGTTCTGACAGAAGCCTTCAGTAAGTCCAAAAAGATAGAGTTCAACATGAAGTTACCACAGAGCAATTGTCCCAGATAGATTTATTCAGTAACGGACCTAGGCTTCTCCATGAGGCAAGTGTTTTCTAAATCTCTTCCTTACACTGTAAAGTCCCAGACATTAGAAAAAATGGGCTCCTAAGACTTCAACACAAAGTTGAGTGGTAAGAGAACAGAAACTCTGAAATGTAATTTTGGAATGCTTGCACACTTGCCTGGAAAACCAATATTTACTTATAAGCTTTTGGGTCTACTTAAGAGGCATTATTATAGATCTCCCTTGTCCAGTTTTCCAAGGCATTCTCCAGGTCTTGGGGAAGGCTTAGGAGAACATTACAGATAAAACAAATACTTTCCTCTTGATAATAGTTTTGCTATGCTAAACTGCATGTTAACCCACACAAAGTGCTTGTTTGACAGGTTCAGTTGTTTACTGTAGCTCCTACCTGCTTTCTTCCATGGCTTGTTGGCTTGGTTTCTGTGACTTGATGTTTACATTGAGCAAAAAAAAAGTTACAAATTTCCTAATAAGGCAGAGGCTGCAGTGATACCAAAGTTCAGGTTTGATACAGAGACATTAAACAATGGGGATATTTCTATATGTAAGCCATTATTATAGAACTGTTCTTGCAAAAGCAAGATATTTCTAGAGATTTTAAATTACACTTGCCAGAGGGTCACTAACAACTAATTCCTTCAAAGCAAAAATTAAGTGGCTAAAATTAAGGAGCACAACACTGTCCAGAGTTGGGTGCATACAGATACCATTACAAAATGAAGTTACAGACAGCAAAGGACTATCTGAGAAAGGTAAATATATTCTACAGAAGCATGCTGTTCAATTTAAAAGTATATGCCAATGTTAATTTCTGTAGATTCTTTCCTCCTTGGTTCTAGATTCAAGTAGTGCATTTATCTTCACTTGATTTTCCTACAATCCCTATTCCTAGGGCTATAAGCAACACCAACACCACTTCCCCCCATACAAAATCCCTTTAGTCTGAATTATGAAGATCATCATCTTAGGGCAGGAGCATAAAAAAACAGTTATAACGTACATTAAGAAGCTCCCTTCAGTTACCTCTCACTGCAGAAAACAGCAGCAGTTGTGACCCAAATATCAAATGGGAAGGGAGATCAAGTGAGACTCTTAATTGAAAATAAAAGCAGCAAGTGAACACACTATGGAAGGGTATACTGAAAAAGTCTACCAGATGCAGAAAACAGTGAGGAAGCTAGACTGCCCAATAATAAAGAGCAGAAGACTCACACATGTTCTACATTGATGTATCCTATGATTTGTATGTGGTTTTTTCCACAGAATTGATCTAAGACCATGTAGCCACAAGATGGGGAAAGTAGGTTCTCCTTCCTACACATTGCTGCTTTCACCACTACCACATGTTCACAACCCTCTTCAATGCTGGGTATAGCACTGGCTGTTCTGAATGGACACAAGAGTACAAAGAAAGGTAAGAACACTGGTTTTCAGTTAGCAGTAGCTCATTTGAAGCTCCCAGTCAGAAAATTCCCATGTTAAAACTCTTACCTTTATCTTGTTCTTTTCTAGTTGTCTCAAAGAACATAATGCTGTTAACCTTCTTGACACACTACCATCAACAGTGGATTATGCTGTTTTCTAAGGGTATTAGAGACCCTTAAGCTTCCAATGCAACAAATCTAAGACCCATCCAGATCTACACATGCTAGTGGCTAGACAAGGAGCTATTATATAAAAATTGTCCACTACTTGACTGCTAACATACCACATATGCAACACTGAGTGTGCTAAATATAACTATATTAAAAATAGAATAGTTCAGTTGGAAGGGACCTACAATGATCATCTAGTCCAACTGCCTGACCACTTCAGGGCTGACCACAAGCTAAAGCATGTTATTAAGGGCATTGTACAAAGGCCTCTTAAACACTGACAGGCTTGGGGCATCGGCCACCTCTCTAGGAAGCCTGTTCCAGTCTTTGACCACCCTCTCGGCAAAGAAATGCTTCCTAATGTCAAGTCTGAACCTCCCCTGACGCAGCTTTGAACCATTCCCATGCGTCCTGTCACTGGATATCAGGGAGAAGAGATCAGCACCTCCCTCTCCACTTCCCCTCCTCAGAAAGCTGTAGAGAGCATTGAGGTTGCCCCTCAGCCTCCTTTTCTCCAAACTAGACAAACCCAGAGTCCTTAGCTGCTCTTCATAGGACATGCCTTCCAGCCCTTTCACCAGTTTTGTTGCCCTCCTCTGGACACATTCAAGGACCTTAACATCCTTCTTAAATTGATCATAAATCATAAATCAACCAGCTGAGGTAGAGAATGTAGACAAAAAAAATATGAACTAGAGAATAAAAGAGAAATGATAGTTGCTTACTTTGGCTTCCCATTCCATTCCTGCAATGGAAATACCCAGCAATAGAACTACTGTGATAGTTCCTATGATTCTGATGTCATTCATTTCATCGACCATCAGTGTTCCATTTTCCTAACAAATGAGTACACAGTCATATACTTTGTCAAGTATTTATTTCCCCTGCTGTAGAATAGAATTTTATTGTGTAAAAATTTTTAACAAAGTTAAAATAAGCAAGTTTGTGGTATAGAGGTTAAGTTCCCTGTACGGGGCACAAATACTTTGGATTTTGCCTTGTTTTAAGTCACTGAATCATTCTAAATGGAAATTATCATTTTTCTTCATAACCCATCCTCAAAGAGGATGACTTGTATTCAACTGTCAGATAATTAAATTAATTGGCAAGGAAACAGCTACCATGTTACATCTATACATATCATTTTCCTTGTTGTTCACCATTACGCTCAATTATTTTAATGCATTCCAGGCTTCTTCCCAATCTAAGAAGAGAATGATCAAGTTCTCAGTGTTACATTTAATTTAAAAAAATTCTAGCAGACAAACAACATTTGGTTGTGTTTATTTTAAGGAATTATTTTTAATAAGCAGAACCCCTTTGAAAAGGGGCTTAATATAAACTACTATTACTTACCAAAAAAAAGCTCACTAATAAGAATCTTAGCATTAAGAACTCATGATTCTACATTGTGTATCTATCCTTCAACTCTCCATCTCCATTTCCAGCTTGGACTTTACCATAGATTTTGCATTTTATCTTTTCAGGGAGATGAACAGTGTAAGAAGTTTCAGTTCCACACCAATGATAGTCTGGTTTATATCAAAAACCTACTGAATTACAGCAGTAGTTCACCAATATAACAGTAGCAACTTTTAACCTCATTCCATGCCTTTAAATTATAATGCACAGTGCCATTAAACGATAGCTCAAATTGGCATAAAGGACAGGGTGCTCGATACAATCAATATGGTTCATTTACCTTGAGCAGCTCCACAACTGTCTCTGCAAAACCAACAACATACATTGCTACTGCAACAGCATTGGCAAATGCAAAAATTAGACCTATGGCACCACCAAATTCTGGTCCCAAACTTCTGGAAATTAAGTAATATGCTCCTCCTAATAAAAATTAAAAAAAAAAAAAAGGGGAGGATTTAATATAAAAATCTTATGAAGACTGAATAGACATCATCAATTTAAAACTTACGTGAATGTGATAGTGTTTATTCTTGCATCTTTCCTCATATTTAAAAAAAAAAAGAGAATGCAAAACTCCAAAATTCAGTATGTTAGATATAGGCATGCTGAAGTTTCAGGAATCTATTTCAAGTTTCTTAGAAAAGACACCAGTTGGAAGCAATCGCCTAACTCCTGCACCACATCATATTATTCAGCTAGCCAACCAGTTTCAAAATTAAAAAACAGGTTGTAAAATACAGAGAGCAGTACCATTGGCTTTTTTTTTATTTCAAACTATTCAAAGCAATTGTGCATAATTTTGCTATTACACATTTTAATTAGCTATAGTTCAAGAAACTGGCAAAAGAAACTGTAATAAACCCCCTCAAGTTCCAAATCTACATGACTTGTTTCTTAAAGCTCTGTTGTCAAAGGAACTTTCTACCTTGCAATGAGGCTGTCATAATGATCATGACAGCTTTATTTTTCAGAACCTATTCTTCATATTTAGACTTGAAAAATCATAGAATGGTTTGGGTTGGAATGGACCTTTAAAGGTCATCTAGTCCGACCCCCCTGCCATGAGCAGGGACATTTTGGAATAGAATAGAATAGAATAGAATCATTACGTTTGGAAAAGACCTCTAAATACACCATCTCAAACTCAACATATGATAAACTGAAAACTGAGTATCTAGAGCTTTAGAGAAGCTTAAATTAAAAAAAAAAAATAGCAAAGGTACATTTCCATTTAAGGCTAAGATTTCTAGAAACAAGGAAATCCTTCAGTTCCCGACTGAGATAATTGAGTGACATATTAAAAAGAAGCAGGAAACCCTTAATTCCACTACATTTCAGTTATTGTGCAATGTTTGTAGGTACCCGACTGACATACATTGCACACAAGAATATAAACCTTTTTTTTTAAAGTATATAACAGAAAATTTTCATAGAAAGAATTGGGAATTCATTCCCCAGTTCTTCCCATTAAGCACTTAAAAGTTTTGAATAAGGTACTACTTTGAAAAACTGATTTTAAAAAACCAACATAATAAAAAATCCTCTATCCCATAAGAACAGGAAGATCAGAAGTGTAATTACAATGCAATCACAAACATGGAACTATCAATTGAGATCTATTTGACATAGTACTAAGATTTATAACTGATCCTTCCTGTTGCACCTCTTAGTCTTTATTCTTCGTCAAGAGAATTGGATAAGCATAAAAAAATTAACTGCTTCTATTTTAACCCAGCCACAATTTCTACTCATAGCTGTCTTATAATGTCATGAAGCAGTTTAAGCATGTTACAGGCACTGGCCATTTACAGAACTATTTTGTAAGTACAAAATTGCTGACAACAGCACATAAACCATGAAAGTGAGTAGAAAACATCATCCTCAGAAAACTTGGAGATAATCAAGAGTTTGGAGAATCTCTTTTCAAAGCAAATTTTTACAAAATCTTCACAATAAAACTAGAATGTGTCTTTTTGTATGTTCTCATATAGATATAGCTTGTCTTATTACAGGATGTATTTCTTAATTAGTAATTTTATTTCACAGGACACAAACACATAAGAGCACACACACATGCTCTTACCCAACCAATGCAGATGCGGGAGAATATCAAGACCCTATTCATTCCTGGACAGGTCACTCTGAAAGAGTTTATATTCCAAAAATTAAAAATAGATACTGCTTCTCCCATAATGGAGAAGCAAGACACTAGCCAAATCAAATAACTAGAGAAATGATTGGGTTTTCATTAGTTACATTACTGTTTAGTCCAATACAGAAAATTAGGAAGACTCCGCTCCTCAGAAAACTAACTCTTCCCTACTCTTTACCAATATTGCCATTGATTTTTCTTCCCCCCATGTTAAAAGAAAACAGAAAAGAAATTAGAGGCTCCATCTGAAGTGTACACTTCAGAGCAATGATAAAATACTTTAAAAGCTTTATGAAAGCAGCTTTACCTCCTCTTACAAACCCATTTGTAGCTATTGCTGAAGTAGACAGTCCTGTAAAAGTTGTCACAACAGTGGCCACTGCAATAACTACAACAGACAGACCTTTTGAAAGAGAGGAAAAAAGTGTAAGTAAGTCCAGCAGTATTAAGATATACAAACCTTCAACTTAATTTTCTTTAAAGAAAGTCTTGCAAATTTGACAGTTTTACTGTATGCAGTCTTGCACATTCAAGCAAAAGGCTTCTTTGCTCCTCTTTAGTACAGTAGTCTCCTAGATATAAACAAGACTTATCAGACTGGATAAGCATAATCTTTAATCAGCAAGGTAAAACCTGCATCCTAGCACTTTCACGGGTACATATGCCCTTTGCAGATGAGACATTTTACGCAGTCCAGTGCTAAGTTAAGGCTTTGAAGAAAATTATTTATATACTACACAGTCTATATGCAGATTTTAATAACAGGAGATCAGAAAGTTTATCTGTACAGTTTATTGAAGACCTACATATGTCAATTTTAAATTATATATCTTGTAGCTAAATAAAAAAGTCTAAGTAAATTCATACCGCTTAAAGTTTTTATAAGGGTGAAATATCAGAAATATTAAGGTCATTTTCTGCCCCTAACAAGCTCAAGATCAACACCTCTTTTGGATCACATATTCAAGTGTCACTGAAATAAAAATATAGTATTAGTACACATACCTATCCCAGCTTGTCCTACAATCCACGATAGTCTGATGAAGAGCATAACACCCCAAATATTTAACATGCATCGTACCTAAGACAATAAAACAGACATTTTACATATCTGCAGTCATTTCCATGAATTCTTCATTTCAGTTTTTATTATTGTATGATAATTCACAGTCTTTCCTCACTGCTTCTCAAATTGTTTCCTCAAAAATAGATTCCTTAGATTAGAAAAGTTTAAGTTTGATTAAAAATAAAAAGGAATCTAAGAATAATTAAAATGTTACTACCTTGAACAAAATGAAGTCAGCTACAGTACTTCAACACCTGATACTTGTAGCATTCCTTGACCAAACAACAAAAACCACCTTTAGGAACCAAAATTTATACTACAGAATTGTATTGGGTTTGCACAGCAAGGTTTTGGTAGCGGAGGGGCTACAGGGGTGGCTTCTGTGAGAAGCTGCTAGAAACTTCCCCTATGTCCCATGGAGCCAATGCCAGCTGGCTCCAAGATGGACCTGCTGCTGGCCAAGGCTGAGCCCATCAGCGACAGTGGTAGCGCCTCTGGGATAACATATTTAAGAAGGGAGGGGAAAAGTTGCTGCGCAACAGAAACTGTAGCTGGAGAGATGAGTGAGAATATGTGAGAGAAACAACCCTGCAGACACCAAGGTCAGTGAAGAAGGAGGGGGAGGAGATGCTCCAGGCGCCAGAGCAGAGATTCCCCTGCAGCCTGTGGTGAAGACCATGGTGAGGCATTCACATAATTGTTTCTCACACTTCCCTTTCTCCCACTGTACAGCATTTTGCCCTTTCTTAAATATGTTTTCAGAGGCACCACCAGCTTCACCGATTGGCTCAGCTTTGGCCTGCAGTGGGTCCATTGCGGAGTCAGCTGGAACTGGCTGTGTCCAGCACAGGACAGCACCTGGCGTCTTCTCACAGGGGCCACCCCTGCAGCCCTGCCACCAAAACCTTGCCACATAAATCCAATACAATCCTGCAAAAGCTTTAGCCAGTCATTAGGACTAGAAGAGAGACAAGTATCTCTCCAAATCATAAAAGTGGAAAATTCAAAGATTCAAGAAGTCTTTTTAAGCAAAACTGGACTACAAATATAAAAAAAACAAAACCAAAAAAACCCCTCCACCACACACAACAACAAAAAACCCACACACATACCTGAGCTGGAAATATTCACCTGGTCAGCTTATGCCTACTAGGAAGTATTAATTGCAAGTTTTAAAAGCACTGAAAAGGAAGAGATCATCTTCCAAAAAACTTTTAAATACACTTTGGAAGAGAAAGGCAGCAACATTTACCCTATGGTGAGTGTCTAGTATCAGTTTGAAGTCAAGTCTACATAATACCTTCTATCAGTATTCCCCCCCTCCCCCTCAAACTCCTAACTTTTCAGTACTTTAATTTGTTGCTTATAAAAATGGTTTGATACTGAAATTGTTTTTTGAGTAATTCAAAGTCAGCTTTGTACCTGTTTTAAAAATGAAAAATTTGGTCCTTGGTCGAGGTAGATGAACAGGAGACTAAAACATGTTTCACAACTACCACAGACACTCTCCTTCTCATAAGGAGAAGAATATAGCTACTTCAAGACTTATGAGGAAGTTGCTAATATGTAGTGGAACCTTGCTAAACTAAAATTAGGTAGTCTGAATGCTTGAATTCAGTGTGCATTAACCAAGCATTGCATTTGTAGAGTACATATTTATTTTTAGTAATTTGGCAAAGAGAAACCATAAGTTAATACGTACTTTTAACAAAGTCCTCCCTCTCAAATTTTCATTATTCCAAATGGGGACCTACTCCCAGAGTTTTTTCCACGACTATATTATATTTAGTGTTAGACTTCCACAGCTTAAGGGAAGAGAATTTTTTTTAAAAATAATAATAATAACCAGCTTCAACAAGACTTGAGTACTTAATCCAAGTCAAGTTTTGCCATATGCAGGTACTCTCCTCATCACGATATTTTTTGCTTCTCTAAAAAGACAAGTTTTCTATCGCTTCAGTCCAAAACTTTACAGATCCAAAGTGAATGCACAAAAGCATATTCTCTCCAGTTGCCTGTATCACTACTTATGTAGTAAAAAAGATACAATCTTAGAGTTTTGAAGTTGCATAATTTCTAAAACATACTAAGGAACTATTTCTTCCTTAAAATTAAGGATAAGAATGAAGTGACCCTTACTGAACTTATGGCATTTTTCCACAATTCTCATACATGTAATCTTTTCTTTGTACAGAGCTAACACAGTCCTTCTCAAGAAGATAAGGCTATTAGAAAGATCATATCTTTTTAAGCAACTGAAGTACAGTACATCGACTTACCAATACACCTTTTATCCAGCCAAACTTGACTATTCCTTTGCTATCTGGTATATAAGTGGCAACTGCTTCCCCAGTTGGCATTCCTTCCTCTCTATTTGCATAGCCTTCTTCAAAGGGCTCCTAGGAAAAAGGGAAAATGTTTGGCTTTTATGAGCTTAACTGAATATAGAGGGAATTTGATACTCAGATTGCAAGAAACCTTCTGCTTGTGCAAACAGAGAAAAAAAAAAAGGATGGCAAAGCAGAAGTTACCAAGGCTTTCCTTTATGTTCCTTGCATGAGAGACAACCCATGGATTTCAAGTAATGTGAACAAAATTTACAAGGACAACTTAGGTATTCCACTTCAGTTAATTCAAACAGATAACAGTCAGAGTAATAAATATTTTTAAGAGTCAGTCCTAAAGCCCTAACAAACATCCAGCCTTTAAAAAAAAAAAGAAAAAAGTTACAAGATTTCACATGCAGTGACTTTCAGTAGTACAGAAAGTTTTATTTCTTAATCTGAAAGCATACACTGTTCTAACACAAACTATTAGTCTCAGCTACAGCATTTCCTGTAGTCCAGGCTTGGCTGTTATTTGATCATTTTTTCAGGAAATAGTTTATTTACTTCCTATAGACTATTCTACTATTCATTATAAGACAATGCTGCTAGAAAGGAGGGTGGGAAAGTGGCATGTCAGGGAGAAGGAAGGAAGACAATCTCTTCCCAAATGTTATTCCCTGTTTAGAAGGTAAGGGTGACATACAAAAAACATCAGTCCCACCCACAAAGACCAACTTGTGACATTCCATTGCCAATTCAACTCTTAGCTTTACAATGTAGAAGTCTTGACTGTCTGACATACCTAAAAGCTCAGCAAAACAAAACTGGCTTTTGAAGAGCGAGCAAGCATGCAACATGTTTTGGGGGTTTCTTTGTTGGGTTGGGAGGTTTTTTCCCCCTTATGCATTTCCTACACTTGCTGTAAAAAATCTTCAGGAAGCACTCTAGGCAAAGAATATTAGTTATCCAAGGCAACAAGTATAATGAATGAATACACTAAAAGAGACCCTGAATACCATTTAGGGAATACTATTCAACAAACTAGCTCAAGCAGTATTTATGAAGCAGCTTGCATCCCAGGGGGCTTAAGATATACTTAAGCTATTAGAGGCTCAACCCCAAAGAGGAATCCCAAAGAGCACAGAGTCCAGAGGAAATATTTATAGATCTATTACTTATGGAAGGTGTCAACCATATTTCCTCACAATTAGAAGCAAATATACAAACAAATAATTTATAAAAAAAGAAAAAAGAATCAGATCATGTCACCGTTACCCAAAGGTCACTAGAACAGATTCACATCAGTGTTTCTCACATGTACCCTGTGTTATGAAGTTCTCAAAAACATATACCTGCAACACATCTAGAGATACTGTGTGGCATAAGCTTTCCACTACTAGGCAGAATCACTATAAGTTTACACATCTTTACCTTTATGAGATAGCTTTCTTAAATGGTAGGTCTTGTCTCCAGGAGGGAGAAAAAGAACAGGTTATATACCTTAGAGGACCAAAAGAAACATCACTGGAAATTACCCAGTTTGCTGCACTGTAAGTCTTCTGAATAGGAAAGAACTAATGGCTATAACTTCTTGGGAGTTCTGCACAGCCTTTGACCAGCTGATTATCTGCATCTAAATATCCAAACTTGAGCCGAATCAAGTAAGAAATACTATATGATCCATTTAGAGTGGGGAAAAATGGTAAGGACCAAGAAGAGAATTGAAATGCTGCTACATTTAAGGTTTTTACATAGAATTAACTCTAGCATTCATATGTCAAGAAGAAAAATTAACTAACTTTTCTTTAATACATACAGCTACAAGTCACTTGCCAGCTGAGTCTACGTTGACCTGCCTAAACAAGAACTGAAGACACTGAAAGCCCCCTATTAAGGCTTCTTACCCAATTCAGACACACTTAAAGTTCAAATAGAAAATAATGAGTCTACATATTGCCCTGTTCTGCTATCTTTGATTACTCTTCCTTCAGATGGATGACATTTCCTCCAAATGCAGGAAGATGCAATTATCAAAACTCTTTCTAAGTTTTAATGTCTTATTAAATGCATTATTAATACTTTATCACCTTGTCTGAAAACTTCCCTTATCAGACACTGCTGTTTCCAACAAAGCTTAGCAGAAGCTTCCCTCCCCTTCTTCCCCCACCCGCTGCCAAAAAAATGTAGGAAAAAAGATACATTAAAGCAAAGGACAGATTAAGCACATAAACAGAAATTTATAACCCAGGCTATTCTGAACTGAAGAATGTTTCTTTGATAGTTGAGTTTCCACAGCGATAAACACCTTTGAAGGCAATTAAAGAGAATAAAATAGCCTCCCACAACTGTACAGATGGAAAAGCCTGACATTCCCAGTGCCACCAGTTTCCTTACTAACTGAAGAATCCTCTTTGAACTCCCCCTAGTGCTACTAATCAGAGCTAGTGTATTAACAAACTTTACAGATCCCTATAAAGACATCTGCACTCCCTTAAATAAAGTAAAATACACTTATTGGCAAACAAAAAAAATATATCTAGAAAGATCAAACTTGTGATTTCTATGACTACAAAAGTCAAGCTCTGATATCTCTAAACTCCACACAGAGGAAACGAGCTTTGATAGTACAGCGCTTACAGTTAATGATGATGTGGTTGAGAGCCTCTGGGTGAGGATTAGGGGGATGGAAAACAAAGGAGATGTTGTAGTGGGTGTCTACTACCGATCACCCAGCCAGGATGTAAGCACTGATGGGTTATTCTATAGGCAATTAGGAGAAATCTCTGGATGGGTAGCCCTTGTCCTTATGGGAGATTTCAACTGCCCAGACATCACCTGGGAATATCATACTGCTGTGACGAGCAGGTCTTGGAAATTCCTGAAGTCTCTAGGAGACAACTTCTTGTCAGAGGTACTCAGGGAGCCAACTAGGAAAGATGCCCTCCTAGACTTGCTATTTGTGAATAGAGAAGGAATCGTGGGGGGTGTGTTGGTAGGTGGCTGTCTTGGCCACAGTGATCATGAAATGGTTGAGTTTAAAATTTTCAGCGTAATGAGAAAACAGGACGGCAGAGTTGCTACCCTGGACTTCAGGAGAGCAAATTTTAAGCTACTCAGGGAGCTATTTAGCAGAATACCCTGGGAATCTGCTTTTGAGGGCTTAGGAGTCCACGAGTGCTGGTCAGTCTTTAAGAACCACCTTTTAGAAGCAGAGGAGCAGGCAATTCCAGTGTGTCGTCAGTCAAGCAAGCAGGGCAGAACACCAGCTCGGCTGAACAGGGAACTCCTCGTGGAGCTCAAGAGGAAAGAGAAATTGTATGATCTCTGGAAGCGAGGTCAGGCTTCGCAGGAAGATTACAGAGCCGTGGTTCGTATATGCAGGGAGAAGACACGAAAGGCCAAAGCTCAATTAGAGTTGAAACTGGCCAGTGTTGTGTCAGATAACAAGAAGGGCTTTTTTTAAGTATGTTAATAGCAAGAGGAGGTCTAAAGAAAACATTGGACCGATACTTGTTGAAGATGGTCATCTGACTAATAGAGATGAAGAAAAAGCAGAGGCATTCACTGTGTTTTTTGCCTCAGTCTTTAATAATACTGATAGACCTTGGGCTGCCCGATCCCCTGAGTCAGAGGACCACAAGTGTGGGAACAGTGACCTTCATTTGTGGACAATGAAATTGTAAGGGACCAGCTGTATCAGCTGAATGTTCACAAGTCCATGGGGCCTGATGGGATTCATCCCAGAGTACTGAAGGAGCTAGCAGATGTTATGGCAGGACCCCTCTCGATCATCTACCAAAGGTCTTGGGAGTCTGGGGAGGTCCCTGCTGACTGGAAGCTAGCCAAATGTTATTCCAATCCACAAGAAGAGCGTGAGGGAAGACCCAGGGAACTACAGACCTGTTAGTCGAACCTCAGTACCTGGAAAAATGATGGAGAAGATCATACGGGGTACTATTGAAAGGCATTTAAAGAATGATGCAAGCTGGGTGAAAAACTGGCTGGCTGGACGAGCCCAGAGGGTTGTGGTGAATGGGGTGAAATCCAGTTGGCGGCAGGTCACAAGTGGTGTTCCCCAGGGCTCGGTGTTGGGCCCCGTTCTGTTTAATATCTTTATCAATGATTTGGATGAGGGGATTGAGTGCACCCTCAGCAAGTTTGCAGACGACACCAAGTTGGGAGGCAGGGTCGATCTGCTTGAGGGTAGGGAGGCTCTACAGAGAGATCTGGACAGGCTGGATCGATGGGCTGAGCCCAATTGTATGAAGTTCAATAAGGCCAAGTGCCAGGTCCTGCGCTTCGGTCACAGCAACCCCATGCAGCCCTACAGGCTTGGGGAAGAGTGGCTGGAAAGCTGCCCAGCAAAGAAAGACCTGGGTGTGCTGGTTGACAGCCAGCTGAATATGAGCCAGCAGTGTGCCCAGGTGGCCAAGAAGGCCAACGGCATCCTAGCCTGTATCAGAAATAGTGTGGCCAGCAGGAGCAGGGAAGTGATTGTTCCCCTGTATTTGACACTGGTGAGGCCGCACCTCGAGTACTGTGTTCAGTTTTGGGCCCCTCACTACAGGAAAGACATTGAGGTGCTGGAGCATGTCCAGAGAAGGGCAACCAAGTTAGTGAGGGGCCTGGAGCACAAGTCTTATGAGGAGCGGCTGAGGGAGCTGGGGCTGTTTAGTTTAGAGAAGAGGAGGCTGAGGGGAGACCTTATAGCTCTCTACAACTACCTGAAGGGGGGGTTGTAGCGAGGTGGTTGCTGGTCTCTTCTGTCAGGTGGCTGGAGATAGGATGAGAGGAAATGGCCTCAAGTTGCAGCAAGGGAGATTTAGGTTAGATATTAGGAAAAAATTCTTTAGTGAGAGGATTGTCACGCATTGGAATAGGCTGCCCAGGGAAGTGGTTGAGTCACCATCCCTGGAGGTATTCAAAAAGCGTGTAGACATGGTTTAGTGGGCACGGATGATGGTTGGACTCGATGATCTTGAAGGTCTTTTCCAACCTAAATGATTCTATGATTCTATGATTCTGAGCCTCAGGCACAGTCAACATGGGTTCACAAAGGGAAAGTGCTGTTTAACTAATTTGATCTCCTTCTATGATGAGGTCACCCGCCTAGTGGATGGAGGGAAGGCGATGGATGTAGTTTTTCTGGATTTTTAATAAGGCTTTTAGTAGTGTCCCCCACAGCTTCCTTCTGGACAAGTTGTCCAACTGTGGAATGAGCGGGTTCACGGTGCACTGGGTGAAGAACTGGCTGAAGGGGAGGGCTCAAAGGGTTGTAGTGAATAGGGCTGCATCTGGCTGGCGACCGGTCACCAGCAGTGTTCCTCAGGGCTCAATTCTAGGGCCAGTCCTGTTCAATATATTTATCAACGATCTGGATGCAGGATTTGAATGCACCATTAGCAAGTTTGCTGATGATACCAAACTGGGAGGTGCTGTTGACTCTCTTGAGGGACAAGAGGCCTTGCAGAGGGATCTAGATAGATTGGAGCATTGGGCTATGATTAATGGGATGAAATTTAACAAGTCCAAATGCCAGATCCTGCACCTGGGATGGAGTAATGCTGGGCACAAGTACAGATCGGGAGAGGAGTGGCTGGAGAGTAGCTCTGCAGAAAGGGATCTGGGGGTCCTGGTTGACAGCAGGCTCAATATGAGTCAGCAGTGTGCCCTGACAGCCAGGAGGGCTGGCTTCAATATAAACTTCAACAAAGTAGAGTCAAAGGCAATCAAGTGGTATGCCACAATTGACATTGCTAATGCGTTTTTCTCAATCCCTCTGGCAGCAGAGTGCCAGCCACAATTTGCTTTTAATTGGGGGGCGCCCAGTACACTTGGAATCAACTGCCCCAGGGGTGGAAACACAGCCCCACCATTTGCCATGGACTAATCCAGACTGCACTGGAAAAAGGTGAAGCTCCGGAATACCTGCAATACATTGATGACATCATCGTATGGGGCAACACAGCAGAAGAAGTCTTTGAGAAGGGGAAGAAAATAATCCAAATCCTTCTGAAAGCCGGTTTTGCCATAAAAGAATGGAAGGTCAAGGGTCCTGTACAGGAGATCCAGTTTTTAGGAACAAAATGGCAAGATGGACGTCATCAGATCCCAATGGATGTGACCAAAAAAATAGCAGCTATGTTTCCACCAACTAATAAAAAGGAAACAAAGGCCTTCTTAGGTGTCGTGGGGTTTTGGAGAATGCATATTCCAAATTACAGTCTGATTGTAAGCCCTCTCTATCAAGTGACCCGGAAGAAGAACGATTTTAAATGGGGCCCTGAGCAACAAGAAGCCTTTGAACAAATTAAATGGGAGATTGTTCATACAGTAGCCCTTGGACCAGTCCGGACAGGACAAGATGTTAAAAATGTGCTCTATACTGCAGCGGGGGAGAACGGCCCTACCTGGAGCCTCTGGCAGAAAGCACCCAGGGAGACCCAAGGCCGACCCCTGGGGTTTTGGAGTCGGGGATACAGAGGATCCAAAGTCTGCTATACTCCAACTGAAAAAGAGATATTGGCAGCATATGAAGGAGTTTGAGCTGCCTCAGAAGTGGTTGGTACTGAAACACAGCTCCTCTTAGCACCCCGACTGCCAGTGCTGGGCTGGATGTTCAAAGGGAAAGTCTCCTGTACACATCACGCGACTGACGCCACGCGGAGTAAGTGGGTCGCACTGATCACACAACAGACTCACATAGGAAACCCCAGTTGCCCAGGAATTTTAGAAGTTATCACAGACTGGCCAGAAGGCAAAGATTTTGGAATGTCACCAGAGGAGGAGGTGACACAGGCTGAAGAGGCCCCGCTGTATAATAAACTGCCAGAAAATGAGAGGCAATATGCCCTGTTCACTGATGGATCCTGTCGCATTGTGGGAAAGCATCGAAGCTGAAAAGCTGCTGTATGGAGTCCTACACGACAAGTTGCAGAAACTGCTGAAGGAGAAGGTGAATCGAGTCAGTTTGCAGAAGTGAAAGCCATCCAGCTAGCGTTAGACATTGCTGAAAGAGAGAAGTGGCCAGTGCTCTATCTCTATACTGACTCATGGATGGTGGCAAATGCCCTGTGGGGGTGGCTACAGCAATGGAAGCAGAGCAACTGGCAGCGCAGAGGTAAACCCATTTGGGCTGCTGCACTGTGGCAAGATATTGCATCCCGGCTAGAGAATCTGGTTGTGAAAGTACGTCATGTAGATGCTCACAAGGGTCGGGCCACTGAAGAACATCAGAACAACCAACAGGTGGATCAGGCTGCCAAGATTGAAGTGGCTCAGGTGGACCTGGACTGGCAACGTAAGGGTGAGCTATTTATGGCTCAGTGGGCCCATGATACCTCAGGCCATCAGGGAAGAGATGCAACATATAGATGGGCTCATGATCGAGGGGTGGACTTGACCATGGACACTATCGCACAGGTCATCCATGAATGTGAAACATGTGCTGCAATTAAGCAAGCCAAGCAGTTAAAGCCCCTGTGGTATGGAGGGCGATAGCTGAAATATAAATATGGGGAAGCCTGGCAGACTGACTATATCACGCTCCCACAAACTCGCCAAGGCAAGCGCCATGTGCTGACAATGGTGGAAGCAACCACTGGATGGCTGGAAACATATTCTGTGCCCCATGCCACAACCCACAACACTATCCTGGGCCTTGAAGAGCAGGTCTTGTGGCGACACGGCACCCCAGAAAGAATTGAGTCAGACAACGCGACTCATTTCCGAAACAACCTCATAGACACCAGGGCCAGAGAGCGTGGCATTGAGTGGGTATATCACATCCCCTATCATGCACCAGCCTCCGGGAAAATCGAGCAATACAATGGACTCTTAAAGACTACATTGCAAGCAATGGGGGGTGGAACATTCAAACCCTGGGATACACATTTAGCAAAAGCCACCTGGTTAGTCAACACCAGAGGATCTGCCAGTTGGGCTGGTCCTGCCCAATCAGAACTTTTACGCACTGTAGCAGGTCATAAAGTCCCTGTAGTGCACATAAAAAAATATGTTAGGGAAGACAGTCTGGGTTACTCCTGCCTCAGGCAAAGGCAAACCCATTCATGGGATTGCTTTTGCTCAAGGACCTGGGTGCACTTGGTGGGTGATGCAAAAGGATGGGGAAGTCCGATGTGTGCCTCAAGGGGATTTGATTTTTGGTTAAAATAGCCGAAAAATTCAATTATATGATGTTAATTGCTATATAACCCTGCCACTGTATTTTATCATTACTATAATTGTTATATCCTATATCAATGGTATTACAGTAAGAATCATTAGATGAAGCAAGAATGAACTGTGATAAAACTGAGCGAAGCGCAGTAGTTATGGAACCAGAACTGACTTCAGCATGCAACAATCCAACATTACACACCATCCTCTCCTGCTGCACTGTGGAATGATTGCTGGAGGTGATTTATCAATATGACACACCCCTCTCAAGGGAGGGTGAACCTCCAGGGTGGAATGCAGTGGACACGTGAAGAATTGGTTCCATGGTAGTTCCCTAAGCAACATAACCTGCAACTTTAGATGTTAGCAACACCAGGGGAGCTTGGTGTGCTGACTCTGAAAAGTAACAGGGAGGGTGGAGCGGAGTGGAGACGCTGCGGCCAAGCTCTGTGATTGCAGGGATAGGGAACTGGAACGATAGGAGCAAGAACAGTCGGTCCCTGCATTGAATCCATTGAAACAAGGAGGTAAAATAATGGGGTTTCTGTCGACCTAATGCCCTACTACTGATTTATATCACACGTGCCCAGTTCTGGGGTACTGACATGTAACACCATGTCCTTTGGGTGAGCTTTGCTCATTATAATATCATTATAATACCAAAACACACCTCCATCCCAAAAGCTACCCACCTCCAAGTTGCAACTACCCCCCACAGAGCATGCGCTCTGAATTTTTTCTAGCATATACCTTTAAAAACAAAGCGAGAGAACTTTATACCAATCAAAGTAAAGGTATGTATGACTAGAGTCACTCAAGCTCTGCCTAAAAAATAAGAAAATATAAAAGGGCTTAAAAGAGGAGGAATGTTAGGGAAGATATCATCATAGACAAGTCGGGAGGACATCGCTGACTTTCTGGGACGAGTCGACAGGCTGAACCTCTCTCCCCCCCATAGGGACGCCTATTGGTTGAGATTCGAACACTTGGCTGTACTGAGTGCTTCCCTGGGAAACTTAGAATTCTTTAGAGCTCTTTTCTTTCATAATTTAATGCGCTTGTAGTCAACTGTATTATCAATTGCACGTGCTTTGCAGACAGTGTATTTATCACCGGCAATCCAAAAGAACCTGTACTGTTGTTTTAATAAACTGCAGTGCTCATTAGTCTAGTCATGATAGTTCGTTAACGCAACCAAACTCCCCAAATCTGGTAATTCTCGTGTGTTGAACGTGGCTAAGCCGAGAGTGCAGTGTGCTATAAGTGCATCCGTCATCGTGATAGTTCAGCATATTGAACACAACCCGATTTAGAGTGTTGAATTGGACATTACTCAGAAACTAAACCTAGCCGCCCCCAGCCCCTCTGACATCTGAGGATAAGCCGGAATACAAGAGGGTTTATTTTCTGCCAAATTCCTTTACCTTTTAACACAACAGCACCCAATGTCACCCGCTCGCCACACCGCACTGAAGCCCGATCCTGCTCTACCGACTGAGCAGACTTTGCACTATCCCTCCTGCCCAGAAAGACTGGTATGACAGATGGAGCCCAAAGTCAGGGACTAAATGAACTCAAGGAACATTTTACAGAGATGGCCCATAGACTAAGGGAATGATATCTCTGTGTGTGTATACATATATATATATATGTATATATCAAAGGACAGAAAAGGTGATGGTGATGCATTGAATAGCAATCCTAGACTAAGGGGGGGCAGGGATGCAGAGGTCTTCAAGGCATAAGCAGAGGGAAAAATTTTACATACAGTGGGCCTCAAGGAACAGTAGACTGTTGTAATTATTGTGGACAATGAGGTCATTTGAAACAGGAATGTTCAGTACATCCAAAGGGCTTCCCAAAAAGACCACTCAATCCTAAGGTGCAACTGAAGTCAAACTCTAGAAGCTTCATGGTCACATCTTCAATAAACACATGAAGACTAGCCATTTTAGAGAGGGAAAGCTCTAGAGGAAGTATAGATAGATATTGACATCCACAGATACACAGGAGTCTGGTCTCCCATCTGAAGTAAATTGTTTGTTTGGGTTTGGGTTTTTTTTCCTACACACCAAAAACATTACTGAGAACAAGAGTGTTTGACACCAGCATCAAGGTTAAAAAAACAAACAAAACCAACAAACAAAAAATACACAACTGATCAACACACCCACACCACGACCACCACACCTCTCTACATCCTCAAGTGTAGATTCACACATCATTCCTTAAGCATAGGAGGATATGAATACTCTGGGCAAGTTGATGATGAGAGAATGAAAGACAAAAGAGTAAAGACCTCTATTCAGCAGCCATTCAATGTGGCTGTCTCATGATAGACTCACAATGTTCATGTTGCTCGCTCCCAGAAATACTGTAGGCCTTCCTGGCAAGTAATAATCAACATAGTCTGCACCATTAAAAACAAACAAACAAACAAACAAATCCACACAAACCAACCAACCCAAAAAACACACACCCACCAAAAAAAAAACAAAAACCAACCCACTCACACCACACCCAACACACAACCAAACCCAACACCACACTCACACCCAAATCTTCCTTTGCCAGGAAATATCTTGTCAAGTTTCCACTTATTCTAGTTAACAGGAAATTGTCTCATTAACATCTAGTTACAAAAAGGAGGCATGACTTCCTGTACAAATTGCAGATGCACCCAATCTATCCAACTTAAAAAGAAGAAATACATATAGTATACTTCACATCTCAAGAACACATCCTAGCCAGGAAGAACATTATTTTTAGAAAACTCACATCCCAGTTCTGGTTCTGATGGTTCACTATAAGTACTCGTGGTTTTGTGTACATCTGTGGTAAGTCCTTTCCAGTTTTAGTCAAGTCTTACCCTTCAGATTTTATAGGTCTCTACAGGGGAGAATTAGGACTGTCTGGTGAGGAACATCAGAGATGGAAGTTTTAACACTGTCCCTGCCCTTCCCAGAACCAAACTACTAGCTCCCTTATTGCACCAATGTATTTGATCCTTTCCAGAAGAATCACTGTACTGCAAGTGAAGATCAAAATAGTTACTCATCACTGTATATTGATTGTCATATTCCTTTGGATATCCATTGAGATGGAGAGAAACCACATTTCTTAGGACAACAGATCCAGATTCTGAACACAGGTAGTTTTCATTCGATTATCTGAAAAACATAAGCCTAATACATCTCTAACAGCTAGAGACCTTTCAAGTGTCATACAGTTTTCTTGTTCTCCAGAATGAAGCAGATGCAGCATTTAAATGCTTAAGAGCTGAATCAAACCATATTAGCAAGCTACCTGCATAGCAGTTTTTGCATATTTAAGTATAGTCCAAGAAATACATTGGTCTGTAAATATAGCTAAAAATTCCTGTTTCAGCCTTGCTCAAGAACTTGTTTTCAACACAGGGAATTCCCCAGTCTTATACGCACCAGCCCAAAAAAGGTTCACTTGAAGAATTTTTACTCTGAAAACCTTCGATTCTGATCCATATCTACAAAACAGAGTATTATGCACTTCCCATTGAAGAGTCAAGGGAGGAGTAATTATATCACAGTATGGCAGCAGTAACCTTATAAAACTACCCTTTTTAATTAGGAGTCTATTTCTAAGTGTAATAAGTTCATGAAAATGAAATTTAAGCTATAGTCATAATAGACTACACAGTCAAGTAATTAAAAAACCTAAACAAAATAAATCAATTAAGCATTGCCTGTATTTTTAATAAGTCACACCACCAACTGGTGGATATAGCTAAAAGCACATTACCATGAGCTAGCACAGAGCTGGTACGTTCACACAACACTTGTATTGACAAAAAATTACATTCAGACCAAAGTTGCCAAACTGCCTACAGTTGAAGAGTAAGATTACTAGAAAAATATTCAGGGTTTCTGTACCATGTAAACCCTCAGAATAAGTTGAAACACTAACCTGGCACTGACAGTTATCTTTACAGCCACAACAGATGTTGCTATTGGTTTTGAATTCAAAAACCTGAAACAAAAAGTAGCTCATTTGAAGAAAAGTTAACTGGCAAAATAAAGATGCAAGAGATGAGCTTCCTTGTTAAAATGGCCTCAGACTGAGACTGGATAGGAATCCCCACACACACATCCCCAATATCCTTAAGTCAGTTAAATTCATCAGACCCACATAATGCATTTTAGGTTGGTTGGTTTGTTTTTAAATACACAGAAAAAAAAATTGTAATTTTATCAGGCCTAATCAGCATGCTAAAGTAGAGAAATAAATCAAAGATGTTCCATGTGCTCAAGTTCCAAGAACCAGATAACTTCCAAAATACTGAAAGGCAAACAATTTTAAGGGCAGTATTAAGATTTATGTATTTATTGATTATAGGTAATAGTTAACAAATTAGCATAATAATTGCTATTAAAAAAAATTAAAAGTTGGATTTGTGGCTGCCCATGTTGCTTGAATATTATATTGGGCTTTAGAAAGAGTTCTGAAGGATGCAATTGAAGATACAGTACACAGGTTTGAATAACTTCCAAGATATTGATCTTGCCAGTCCACTTCTTTACATGAATGTTGTTCTTCAAAAAGAGAAATCAGATTAGACCTAATCAAATAGAGTACCCAAAGGGAAAAAGTTAATCTGAGGAAGAAAATTAATATTCATTCTGTAGCACCTTCCTCAATTCTGAAACAGCTTATGCTGAAAGAAAAACAGCCAAACTAGAGAGAAAACATTGCTGTTCTTTCAGGTTCTTGTCTTAAACTAGTCTTATTGATAGTGACAGTATTATCAGATAAGATCAGTAAACTAAAGAACATGCTCCACCAAAAGGGTGCTCTAGTTGTACTCTGCTGACAAATTACCAGGCCTTCTCCTGACATTAGTGCTCAGGGTGTCCTCATACATTTGAGTTGGTGCCTAGCTGTGGTGATACTGCTCAATTTAGGGTTAAACATGATACATCGTCCTTTAAGGAGGACCATTACTCAATAGCTTCACTATGCAAGCCTGATTACTTTGTATAAACTATGCAAGCTTTGCTAACCACTACACCCTTGAAGAGGGAACCTAAATAAAGACTGATAAAAGGAAACATCCTGCTCCAGAAGGTGCCGAAGGCCAGATGATTGCCAAAGAAGCATGAACTAAGGGAAAGGTAAAGGCGGCAGGGTGAGATCGCGGACTCCGACTCAATTCAAGGCTGGAAGAACTTGCCCCACCCTCACGACTGCAAGGAGCACCCATGCTAATTTAAATATAACTGGCCAATAGCAGATGAAATGATGACTACTAACCAATGAATGTAAATTTAGGTGGGTTTTTACTAATAATGTAACAGAATAAATGATATCGAAAAACTGGTCGAAGAAACTCTCTAAGGCTCGTTTTGGAGTTTTAGAAAGCAGGCATTCTTTCTTGCAGCACTGGATGCACGGGGGATAATTCCACCTAGCGTGCATACCACAGCTTCAGCACAAACAGGTTACATGGAGTAACTAATTACATATTAATCAGATTAGTATACATATACATAAAAATTATTGTAACTGATTATCATAGTACTGCCTACATCCAATCATGCCCAATGGTTCTTCATTTGAGTCAAAGGGCTGCTTTTGCGACCACCGACCCATTTGAAATTCTGTTGGCTGACTTTCAAGTCTTTGTTTGTCATCCTTGTTCTTTGATCTTGGAGCTTAACATGGTTTCAGTCACATATGGTCAGTTTCAATATTATTCTTATCTAACGTACAGGAACATCTAGTCATAAGAGCCAAGAACTGCCAAACCTATGAGTAACTGCCTCTACTAGTTAATTACTTGGCTACACTTTTGTCTATTGTTTCAATCATAGTGTTAGTATAAGATTTCTAATAATTATTTACCGAATCTCACTTTTACAGTCACCTAGCAGCAAACCAGTTTCCACGGCTGGTACAAAATATTAAAACCATCAAAATATTTAGACATGCCATACAGAATGTATGGACATATGCTATCATAAATATATTGTATTTCTTTGGTGTGGGGTGCCAGCTTTGTGGAGTCACCACCTGGCACCCATCTCTGCGCAGACATGAAATAAACAAATAGCTCTGTGTGTAAAATTGGCTCATTGCACACCAGGTATTGAACCCCGCTTGTGGAACAACAAGGGGTTTCACAGTATTGGATCAGGGAACTGACCCAGCTCATCCAGTGATGGATATTTTTGCAGGTTTGGGGTTTTTGTTTACTTTCTGTAAGCTAAACCAGTTTCCAGATCCAACTCAAAAGTTGTATAAATACAAATGTCAGCACAAGAAAGCACAAGAGTTTACCCCTTTTAGAAGCAGCCCACAGTTGGGTTGTCAAACTATAACCTGTTCATATTGTTCAGTTATTTCCAGCTTCTCTAGAACAAAACAAAAGCAAAGTAGTAAGAACAATACTAGCAGTTTGCTGAAGAAAGATAATTGAATGTTATTGTACAAGTATTTTGGACTTGTTGGGGAATTTTTATGGTACTCTTTGAGGCAATTTAAACACACATTCATGCTTAAAAAGAAACATATAATGAACAATGCATTGGGCAGAGTCCTACCACAAGCTGTTCTACATGGAATCTGCAAAGATGTGTCACAAGCAGATTCCTTATATATACTTGCACCAGCACCAATCCCAAGAGCAGTTGCACCTGGGTCCATCCCCCAGCCCAGCTCTGCTGCCCAAAGGTGGCCCCTGAGCTTGGGCCCTGAGCGCTCAAATTCCAGGATGTTCTACAGGACAATGCTGAGGCTGTTTCTTATCTCATCACCCAGGGAAACTTCACTGCCTTACAAGGAGTCCTTCTGCCTCTAGCATTCCTACTTCCAGCCAGTTTAACCCCTTCTTGCAGTTAGGCCCTCCTCCATGCCAGATCATTCCTCAGTCACAAATTACCACTGCTGAGCAGTTACAATTAGAATTTCCCCTTCAGACTAAAGACTCATCACAAAAATCAGATTAGGAGGTTTATACAATGTAAAATTACAAAATAAACATGGTCCTTATAAAATACAAACCCTGGAGGACTAATATGAGTTACTACTGCAAACAGAGCAGTCACTATCACCATCATGGAAAAAAACATTGTGTGTGGTATCAGGATCAGTAAAGCGAGGATTTTACACACAGATTATAAAAAGCATTAAGATGCCATTTTACATGATGCTAGTAAAGCCTCATCTGAGTACAGGTGCATAGAGCTCAGTGTTTTTCCAAGAATGATGAATGAGAACAGGTACAAATTAAAGACTTCTACATCATAGACAAGCTGACAAAGTATGGGTTAGATAAGTAGACAGTGAGGTGGACTGACAACTGGCTGAATGGCCAGGCCCAGAGGGTTGTGATCAGCATCACAAAGTCCAGTTGGAGACCAGTAACTAGCAGTGTACCACAGGGGTCAATACTGGGGCCAATCCTGTTCAACATCCTAATTAATGATCTGGACAAATGAACAAAGCACGCCCTCAGCAAGTTTGCAGATAATAGAAAATTGGGAGGAGTGGCTGATAATATACCCAAGGTTTGTGCTGTCATCCAAAGGGACCTCGACAGGCTGGAGAAATGGGCTGACAGGAACTTCATGCAGTTCAACAAGGGGAAGTACAAAATCCTGCCCCTTGGGAGGAACAACCCCATGCACCAGTATATGCTGGGGGCTGACCAGTTGGAAAGCAGCTTGGTAGAAAAGGACCCAGGGGACTCCTGGTAGACACTAAGTTGAACATGAGCCAGCAATGTGCCCTTGCAGCCAAGGCAGCCAACAGTATCCTGGGCTGCATTTGGAGGAATGTTGCTAGCAGGTTGAGGGAGGTGATCCTTTCCCTCTACTCACCACTGGTGAAGCCACACCTGGAGTATTGTGTCCAGTTCTGGGCTCCCCAATACAGTAGAGACATGGAGATACTAGACAGAGTCCAGCAAAGGGCCACGTAGATGATTAAGGGACTAGAGCATCTGTCCTATGAAAAAAGGCTGAGAGAGCTAGGACTGTTTAGCCTGGAGAAAAGAGGGCACAAGGAGGATTCTTATCAATGTATATGACTACCTGAAGAAAGGGAATGAAGAAGAGGGAGCCAGACTTCTCAGTAGTGCCCGCTGACAGGACAAGTGTATTGGGTCTGTGTGGGAAGGTTTTGGTAGCAGGGGGGCTACAGGGATGGCTTCTGTAAGAAGCTGCTAGAAGCTTCTGCTATGCCTGACAGAGCCAATGCCAGCCAGCTCCAAGACAGACCTGCCACTGGCCAAGGCCAAGCCCAAGCCCATCAGCGACAGTGGTGGCGCCTCTGATGATAACCTATTTAAGAAGGGAGGGGAAAAGTTGCTGCAGCACAAAAGCTGCAGCCAGAGAGAAGAGTGAGAATATGTGAGGGAAACAACTCTGCAGACACCAAGGTCAGTGAAAAAGGAGGAGGAGGAGGTGCTCCAGGCACCAGAGCAGAGATTCCCCTGCAGCCTGTGGTGAAGACCATGGTGAGGCAGGCTGTTCTCCTGCAGCCCATGGAGGTTAATGGGAGCAGATATCCACCTGCAGCCCATGGAGGACCCCACGCTGGAGCAGATGGATGCCCGAAGGATGCTGTGACCCTGTGGGAAGCCCACGCTGGAGCAAGTTCCTGGCAGGACCTGTGGAGAGAGTAGCCCATGCTGGAGCAGGTTTGCTGGCAGGACTTGTGATCCCGTGGGGGACCCACGCTGGAGCAGTGTGCTCCTGAAGGACTGCACGCCATGGAAGGGACCCATGCTGGAGCAGTTCGTGAAGAACTGCAGCCCCTGGGAAGGACCCACGTTGGAGAAGTTTGTGGAGGACTGTCTCCCATGGGAGGGACCCCATGCTGGAGCAGGGGAAGAGTGTGAGGAGTCCTGCCCCTGAGGAGGAAGGAGCGGCAGAGACAACGTGTGACAAACTGATCGTAACCCCCATTCCCCATCGCCCTGCGCCACTGGGGAGAGTAGGTAGAGAATTTGGGAGTGAAGCTGTGCCCGTGAAGAAGGGAGGGATGGGGGGAAGGCGTTTTAAGATTTGGGTTTATTTCTCATTACCCTACTCTGTTTTGACTGGCAAAAAATTAAGTTAATTTTCCCCAAGTTGAGCCTGTTTTGCCTGTGACAGTAATTGGTTGAGTGATCTCTGTTCTTATCTCAACCCACAAGCCTTTTGTTATATTTTCTTTCCCTTGTCCAGCTGAGGAGGGGGAGCAAGTGAGCAGCTACGTGGGTCTTAGTTGCTGGCTGGGGTTAAACCATGACAACAAGAGACAAAGGTCACAAATAGAAACATGTGAAATTCCATCTGAACGTGAGAAAACACTGTTTTACTGTGTGGGCAGTCAAACACTGGAACAGGTTGCCCAGGGAGGTTGTGGAGTCTCCATCCATGGAGATATTCAAAGCCCAACCAGGACACGGTCCTGGGCAATCTGCTCTAGGTGACCCTGCTTGAGCAGGGGGGTTGGACTAGATGATCTCAAGAGGTCCCTTCCAACCTCAATGGTTTTGTGATTCTAGGATGTCCAAATGCACAGAGAACAAGACTAAAAGAGCTTGTCTTGTTTTATTTTAGTAAGATGACATTCAGAAAGAAAATTCAAGTACTGTATACAAACATAAATAACAAGAAGGGAAAGAAGCTATTTGAATTAAATTACATTGACTAAAGAACCAAGAGGCCTACCAACCACAAGTAAGTTCAGCAAAGTACTTTAGGAAGACTTCTATCAGCAAAATGGTCTCAGTCTTCTAATACAGGGAAAGGGGAGGAACCAGTTTTAAAAAGACAGACCTTATGTGACATGGTCAGCAAACTTGATAGCCTAGAGTCATCTTTTAGTCTTTTGTGCATCTTTAGTTGAACTCTGCTTTCTTTACAGATTGTTAGACAGACCTTGTTGGGTTTTTAGGTTTTGTTTTAGGGTCTTTTTTGTTTGGGTTTTGTGGTTTTTTTTAACTCACAATCCATCTTGCCTCAAAGCTACCAATAATGTTGCCTTTTTTTCTTACTCCTGTCTCCAAATTCAGAGGAAAGGTGCATGGATTTCTCTGTATGGGAGGAAGCAAAGTGCAGTTTTGTTTTTAAGTGTCTTTTGTTTGTCTGGGGGGGGGGGGGCGGGGGAGCAGAAGAGAAGAAAGTGAAAATCTTCCTCCGAGATCACACTGCCTTCTAGTCTGTCAAGGGAAACAACTAGTATGTTCAGTAGATATTTAACAAACAGAGCAGAGCTACCAGTAGAGGGCTCAGTTCACATATTGTCTACTGATCACAGCTGTAAGTGACTGAACAAAAAACATTAAATCAGAATCATTCACATAGTGCAAAGTTTCCCATTCTTTCAAAAGAATAAACTCACCAATTAAGGCAATGCTATAAAAAAAAATCTATTAATGCATGGTAATGAATAACTAAAACACAGTCCATTATTGAACATTTTAAAAGTCTTCACCTTCTAGAACCATAAGGTCTATGATATTAGGGTAAAGTGTTTTTTCCATTTAGAAAGATATTAAGGCAGATTTGAAAGCAAGGATGGAACTTCTACAGACTATAGCTTTACTTAAAGATGTAGTCAACCCTAGGCAAAAAATAGATAATCCTAAACTGTAAGATGATGATAAAAAAAACTCTCTAAAGGAAACAAAGATTAATTCATACTAATTGGTTAAGCACTGGTCACCTTGGCTATCTACAGCCAGTGGTAACTGAAGACAAGCCCCCTTGCTTGAAATTGAACATGGAAGACAAAGTTCAGCAGTATGCAATTCATCCACATTAGAGCAGAGCATCTCCTAGTTGTGTTTCCACAACCAGTTTCAAGAAAAACCCCTTTCCTTTTTACTATAAAAATTACTGTTGGAATGACTAAATAACACTTGAGGTGGTTAAACATCACAACAACAAGACAAAAGTTACTCCTTGTGTATGTATATGCATCTTCCTCAAATAGTGCTTTTCTGTGAAAACATAAATCAGAAAAACAGTTAGACATATGAATCTTGTAAACAAAACAAAATAATTCTGTTAACTGGCACTAGCATTAATTTTACTGTAACAAGTCCCAACATATATTTACCTTTTAAAAGGAAAACAAGAATAGTGCAAATATTAACTGTAAAATGAAATAGCTAAATGCAAAGCAGCGAATCACATTACTGGTTAAGAGATTTTTGGATCAATCTTGACAAAAAATAACTGCCAACTTTGATGTACTGGGTCAAGAAGCTAAATCAAACCAAAAAATGAATTATAGTTCCCATAGCAAATCAAGTATTTTGTAGGTATAACACTAGGCCTTCACTTAGTGAAAGTTTTATTCAGTGGTACTAGGACATTTATACCAGCTGCCCTATTAAGTCTTTGGCATACATATTGTACAAGTTAAGTTAAGGCAAAAAATCACAGCTGAAGGAAGGAGTTTAATTTTTCAAGTTTGTAAAAGTCCATGAAATATCCTCTTTAATACTCTTTAATTCAACACTGACCATTAATCAGCAGGAACTGAAGCCACTTTGGGAAAGGAGACAAGAGGTCCCATGAAACACTACCAAAAAAAACCCCAACCCACAACAGTGTTTCATGAATCTCTCTCATATAAAAGTGTGGCACCATCCTGAACTAAGAGTTAGCAGCACTCTGTGGCCAGAAAGGAAGTATATAATCACAGATACAGTATATTTTATATTCCAGAGATGGGGAAAAAGTAGGTATCCAATGCCATTATTATGTATGACACACCCTTATTAAACCTTCTGTGTTCTCAATGCTATCTCACACAAACTACTTCTATAAGTCTGAAGTGAAAAAAGTGCTTCCCTTTTTCACATAAGTCTCACCGCTTGCTAACACATTAATTGCTTTGGAAATGAAACATCCAACAGCAGAACAGCTGAGTTATTCACTACGCAGAACTCCACTTTTGAAGTTTATACACATGACTGTTCTCAGAATTAATATTGAAGTACAGTAACAAGTGTAACAAAAGTTGCAGATTCCACCACCACACTTTTTTTTTGGGGGGGGGAGGGAGGAGAAGGGACACAACACCATTTCTTAAAGAAAAAAGTCCTCATGTAGAGAGTTTGATAGTGACACAATAATTAGGTCACTCACAGCTCCTGTATGCAATAACCTATCAAGAAAATCCCTTACTATGTTTTCTAATAAAATATGAAGAAACTATACTTTTAGAAAATATACTTTCAGAATAAGTTAAATTCTGTGCTGAAGTGTCATACCGGTGTCACAAAGAGCTTCCTTGACTGCTACAATATAAACACACTGAAGTCCTGGCTGCCAAGCTCAGATATTCAAGTAACATTCCGCTTACAAACAGAATATCTAAGGACTTGCCCCTTTCTCCATCCTCTAATCCTAGCACAAATCAGAAATCAGAAGTTGGGGGGGGAAACACGACACAGATACCCCCCCAATGTTTTCACTTATGTTACTGATTTATTTACAATCTAACAGTAACTGACCATTACTCAACAGTAACTTGTAAAGAGATTAAAGAAAAAAAGTCAGTTAATTCCATTAGAAGGGAACATGAAAGGCAACAGTAATTTGTTACAGTTAGTAATTATTTTTATATTTAATCTTAGATGTGCTGCTGAGATACTGCCTTGCAACCTCAAAAAATTACTTCAGTCTGAACAGATGAAGGGTCACGGTTTCTAAACAAAAACCAAACAAACACACACAAACACTTTGGGAGGAGGGGGACGGGGGTAAAAAACATACTCAGGATAGCTCCATTCAAGCTGATGCGAGTTTATCCCATTGACTTTAAAGGACAAGGATCTCACCATTAGACATGTAGATGAAGTACATCTATTTTCTTGCCCCTTTCCAGTAGGCTGAAAAACTAAGTGTTTTGTCAACCAATTCTCTTAACAGAAGTTACAGTTCTACAATTACTAAAAGGTCTGTTTATATGGTATATGTGGGCTACTCTTATTTTAGGAATTATGTAACTATAGCACACTATATATAAAAAAATTAAGAAGCATTATTATCCACTACATATTACATAAACTAATGTTAAACAGCAAGATATTAAAAGAAACAGGAGAGCCTTAAAAGAACATGTTTTCTTGTGGAATTCCACCTATAATAAGTGAAAGACTGCAAGAAAACAGCATTGTAATATTTTAACCTGGCTTCCCTTACACTATGATCTCAAAATTACAGCAAATTAATTCCTAGTTCAGCTAAACTTTGCCTTTTAATACAGAACCTACCATGCAAATAAGCTTTCACTGTAACTTGTCTCCAATAACATACTTGCTACGCCAAAATTGAAAAAGCTTGAAATGCTGTATTGGGTTTGCATGGCAAAGTTTTGGTAGCAGGGGGGCTACAGGGGTGGCTTCTGTAAGAAGCTGTGAGAAGCTTCCCCTATGTCTGACAGAGCCAATGCCAGCCGGCTCCAAGACGGACCCACTGCTGGCCAAGGCTGAGCCAATCAGCGATAGTGGTAGGGCCTCTGGGATAACATATTTAAGAAGGGAGGGGAAAAGTTGCTGCGGCACAGAAATTGCAGCCAGAGAGAGGAGTGAGAATATGTAAGAGAAACAACTCTGCAGACACCAAGGTCAGTGAAGGAGGGGGAGGAGGTGTTCCAGGTGCTGGAGCAGAGATTCCCCTGCAGCCTGTGGTGAAGATCATGGTGAGGCAGGTTGTCCCCCTGCAGCCCAGGGAGGTCCACAGTGGAGCAGATATCCACCTGCAGCCCGTGGAGGACCCCACGCCAGAGCAGGTGGATGCCCAAAGGAGGCTGTGACCCCATGGGAAGCCCGCACTGAAGCAGGCTCCTGGCAGGACCTGTGACCCCATGCAGAGAGAAGCTTATGCTAGAGCAGGTTTTCTGGCAGGACTTGTGACCCCGCGGGGTACCCACGCTGGAGCAGTTCGTGAAGAACTGTAGCCTGTGGGAAGGACCCACACTGGAGATGTTCATGGAGAAATGTCTCCTGTGGGAGGGACCCCATGCTGGAGCAGGGGATAAGTGATGAGTCCTCCCCCTGAGGAGGAAGGAGCGGCAGAGATAACGTGTGATGAACTGACCACAACCCCCATTCCCCGTCCCCCTGTGCCACTTGGGGGGAGGAGGCAGAGAATTTGGGACTGAAGTTGTACCCGTGAAGAAGGGAGGGGTGGGGGGAAGGTGTTTTAAGATTTGGTTTTATTTCTCATTACCCTACTCTGATTTGATTGGCAATAAATTAAGTTAATTTTCCTCAAGTCGAGTCTGTTTTGCCCATGATGGTAATTGGTGAGTGATCTCTCCCTGTCCTTATCTCAATCCATGAGCCCTTCATTATATTTTCTCTCCCCTGTCTAGTTGAGGAGGGGGAGTGATAGAGCTGCTTTGGTGGGCACCTGGCATCCAGCCAGGGTCAACCCACCACACATGCACAGCCTCAAAATTTATGAAGCTTTGATCACAATGCCTTGACACATTGGACTATTTAGGACAACTGAAGATATTACTTGTCGTGGTTTAACCCCAGCACCACGCAGCTGCTCACTCACTCCCCCCCACCCAGTGGGATGGGGGAGAGAATTGGAAGGAAAAAGGAAAAACTCGTGGGTTGAGATAAAAACAGTTTAATAGGACAGAAAGGAAGAAACTAATAATGATAATAACACTAATAAAATTACAATAATAATAATAATAATAGGATTGGAATATACAAAACAAGAGATGTACAACGCAATTGCTCACCACTCGCTGACCGATGCCCAATTAGTTCCCAAGCAGCGATCCCCCCCCAGGCCAACTCCCCTGAGTTTATATACTAGGCATGATGTCACATGGTATGGAATACCCCTTTGGCCAGTTTGGGTCAGCTGCCCTGGCTGTGTCCCCTCCCAACTTCTTGTGCCCCTCCAGCCTTCTTGCTGGCTGGGCATCAGAAGCTGAAAAATCCTTGACTTTAGCCTAAACATCACTTAGCAACAACTGAAAACATCAGTGTGTTATCAACATTCTTCTCATACTGAACCCAAGACATAACACTATACCAGCTACTAGAAAGAAAATTAACTCTATCCCAGCTGAAACAAGGACATTACTTAACAAGAAAGGGACCTCAGATATATCTGTGCAGCCTTCAGTATCATACCAGGTAACAGTTTGGTTGAAGATTATGTGTGCAGGGAGAGGAGAGACAGCATGCATTTTCATCTGGTTAGCAGATAAACCTCTTGTCACTACTAAAAGCTGACACATCCTTCTATTTTTTTTAAGCATCTCTTCCAAACATTTTCATTCCCCTCCCCAACCTAATACCCCTTGCAGCCCTTTAGATTCCTATTGGCTGAAGGCAATATAAATTACCAATGGAAAAACACTTGATCGGCAATACCTCTCTCAGTTCCAGAGAAAACATTTGCCCTACATACACTACTTCTTATGATGGGGTCCATCTCCAAGAGAGAGATGGAAAAAAGGCCCACTGTGCCATGAAAATTTATATATGTATATGTAAAAATAAACGTTTCAATTCAATTGCACTGTGTCTTTTTAAAACCACAATGGGCTTTTTCCTCCTATGAAAATCTACATGCATTTCAGTTAAATGTAGAAGGCAGCCAGAGTGAAAACAAGCCCAGAGAAGTAAGCATGTCATCAAGATGTCCCTGCGTCGGCCGAGGGAAGACCTTGCAGTAGGCAAGGGTGGTCCTGGGGGTGCCGCCGTTCCCTCCGACAAGAACGGAGGGACGGAGGAGGGGCAGGGAACGGCCGGGTAACGGCCAGCCGCGGGGATGCCGCAGCCACTCACCTTGTCCAGCTCATCATGCAGCTCGGCCAGACTAGGCCGGATGAGCTTCTCTCCCAGGTCGGCAGCCGTGTGGCGGTAGTGGTCTATCCGGGGCACAGCATCCATGGTGTTGTGGCCGAAGGTGCGCAGATAATAGGTGGTAGTGTGAGTATCGTAGTAGTAGTGGTGATGGTGCCGCCCCCCCGAGTGGAGGCTGCCCTCGTTCAGCATTGCGTCGCCGCCGTTTTGCAAGCTGACGTTGCCGCCCTCCGAACTGCCACCGCCAGACTCCCCTGAGGTCTCATCACCGGCTGACGGGTCCACGAAGTTCACCCGAAACCTGCCCTTGGCTTCCTCACTGCTCTTCCCCAGCATGCTGCCTTCCCTGCCCGCCTTTTCGGTTGCTTCTGCTGGACGGCCCTCGGTGACCAGGTCGACCTGAAAGCGGCTCTGGCTCGGCGTGGGACCCAGCGGTCTACTCAGCACATCATTGACTGCCACGGCCAGTTCTGCGCCGCCTGCTGCCGCATCCTTGTCCTCCAAGTACGGCTCTTCACTCACGGCCTTAAGCTCAGTAACCGTCTTCTGCTCCGCAGAGCCGGGCTGTTTCCCCTCCATGTCTCCTCCTTGGGAGACTGAGGACAACACACAACAACAATCCTTGGTGCTCTGAACCCCCTTCGCGACGACAGCTCCAGTGCTTTAAACCGCCAACCAGCGCCCAGGACAGAACTGCATCAGAGGCAACGCAAGTCCCCGCGCACGGCCCGCCCCCCTCCGCAGCGCCAAGTGATGATGCTGCCGGTGCAGCCGCTACTGCTCTGGAGAGAGGCGGTAGCACCCGCTCCCTCCCCCTCTACAGCTACTTTTCGCTCACTCTCGCGCTGCCCCGGCCTCCTGAGTCCTCCCGTTACGCAAGGACGCGTCCCCGCAGCTCACCCAGCGCCCGCCGCTCTGAGAGCGCCATGGAGCGCTCTGGGAGCGGCACAGGTTCCCCTAGGCCGGGAAGGAAGAGGGTTCTGATGCCTCACTCCCTCCATTCGGCTGTTCCATCTGATCCCTGCTCCGGAAAGACAGGAACTTGGACGCGAACCCAGCCAGTATCTCCTCACCTCGCTCTCTTCCCTGCTCAGGAGGACGTGAGATGCTGGGGGGTGGTGAGGCCGCCAGCGCCGCCTGCTCCGCCTGCTCCCGAGACTCTGCCCGCTTCTCACTACAGTGGCAAAAGCGACTCCCGAGCCCGGCGCAACTCCTCACGGCCGAAACTATGGCTGCTAGCGCATCAACCTCGCGCGTGGGGAGCGGTGTTTCTACTTCTTGGTTCCATTCAGTTGTTTTTCCTAATTATGTGATTATTTAAATTATTTTTTTAAGTTCTTTATCTAGCAACTTCTGAGTGCCAATGTCTGTTTTCTAGCTCACCTCATCTCTACATATTTTGTTTAAATTCACAACAAATTTGTTGACATAATCCAGCAGAAAAGGACTGGAGTTTTAAAACAAAGTTAGTTTGTTTGTGGGTGTTTGGGGTTTTTTTAACACTCACTTAGAGGAAGTATTTCAATTTTAGGGATGTATGTGTGCATAAAAGATGAGAATGCTTCAGTAGATTCAAAAGATGGGGACACTGATCCTTTCACGAGTGTTTCCTATTCAAACACTATTCTACAAAAGAACAAAAAACATATACTTTAGAATTATTTGATAAATTCCTTGATGGACCCCAAAACTCCTGAGAGTAACAGTTTACAAAAGTCAGGATGCAGGAAAATTTCAAAATGTAAAACGTGAACATGAATATTCTTGAGTGAGCTAGAAAATAAAAGGTTAAACCATGGTGAAATTTTCACTTTGATCAATGGATAAGAACTTGAAAAACAGTGAATGATAGAGAGAAAGTCAGAATAAAGGATTTTGGTTCAGAATTGGAAGCAAACAGCACTAGAATAGCAGGTCATATGGAAAGGAAATCCTCCACTGTACATTTTGTATAAGCAGGCATAAACATCGCATGATCAATACCTGCATAGAATTTGTCATATGTTAGGGTGTTTAGAAGCAATCTAGATTCCAAAATGGTTATTAACAAATGGTTAACAATTAACAATGGTTATTAACATCTCCAAAATGGATTCTTCGGAGGGGCTGCAGTTCCTCAAGAACTGCTCCAGCATGGCTCCCTTCCATGAATTACAGTCCTTCAGGAACAGACTGCTCCAGTGTGGGTTTCCCACGGGGTCACAGGTCCTGCCAGAAAACCTGCCTCTGCATGGGCTTCTCTCCATGGGGTCACAGCTTCCTTCAGGGCACATCCACCTGCTCTGGTGTAGGGTCCTCCACAGGCTGCAGGGTAGATATCTGCTCCACCGTGGACCTCCATAGGCTGCAGGGGGACAGCCTGCCTCACCATGGTCTTCTCCACAGTCTGCAGGGGAATCTCTGCTCCAGCGCCTGGAGCACCTCCTCCCCCTCCTTCTTCACTGACCTTGGTGTCTGCATGTATTGGGTTTACATGGCAAGGTTTTGGTAGCAGGCGGGTGGCTGCAGGGGTGGCTTCTGTGAGAAGACACCAGAAGCTGCCCCCATGTCAGACAGAAAGAGTTTCTGCCCACTCCAAAACAGATCCGCTGTCGACTAAAGCTGAGCCAATCAGTGACATTGGTGGCACCTCTGTGATAACATCTTTAAGAAATGGTAAAAAATGCTGCTCAGTAGCTGTGAAAGAGGAGTGAGAAAATGTGAGAGAAACAACCCTGCAGACTATAAGAGTTAGGAGTGAAGTTGAGCCGGGGAAGAAGGGAGGGGTGGGGGGAAGGTGTTTTTAGTTTTGTTTTATTTCTGTGGTGTGTTGACCCTGGCTGGACACCAGGTGCCCACCAAAGCCACTCTATCACTCCCCCTCCTCAACTGGACAGGGGAGAGAAAATATAACGAAGGGCTTGTGGGTTGAGATAAGGACAGGGAGAGATCACTCACCAATTACCATCATGGGCAAAACAGACTCGACTTGGGGAAATTAGTTTATATTATTACCAATCAAAACAGAGTAGGGTAATAAGAAATAAACCCAAATCTTAAAAACACCTTCCCCCCACCCTTTCCTTCTTCACAGGCTTAATGGTACTCCCAATTTTCTCTACATCACCCCCCCCCCCCCCGAGCAGCACAGGGGGATGGGGAATGGGGGTTGCAGTTCATCACACAGTTGCCTCTGCTGCTCCTTCCTCCTCAGGGGGAGGACTCCTCATGCTCTTCCCCTGCTCCAGCATGGGGTCCCTCCCACGGGAGACAGTCCTCCACGAACTTCTCCAACGTGAGGCCTTCCCAGGGGCTGCAGTTCTTCACAAACTGCTCCAGCATGGGTCCCTTCCACGGGGTGCAGTCCTTCAGGAGCACACTGCTCCAGCGTGGGTCCCCCACAGGGTCACAAGTCCTGCCAGAAAACCTTCTCCAGGCTGAGCTCCTCTCTCCACAGGTCCTGCCAGGAACCTGCTCCAGTATGAGCTTCCCACGGGGTCACAGCTTCCTTCAGGGCACATCCACCTGCTCTGGTTTAGGGTCCTCCACAGGCTGCAGGTGGATATCTGCTCCACCATGGACCTCCCTGGGCTGCAGGGGGACAACCTGCTTCACCATGGTCTTCACCATGGGCTGCAGGGGAATCTCTGCTCCAGTACCTGGAGCACCTCCTCCTCCTCCTTCTTCACTGACCGTGGTGTCTGCAAAGTTGTTTCTCTCACATATTCTCACTCCTCTCTTCAGCTGATGCCGTACAGGGTGGTTTTTTTTCCCTTCTTAAATATGTTATCCCAGAGGTGCTACCATCGTCGCCTATTCGTTCAGCCTTGGCCAGTGGTGGGTCTTTCTTGGAGCCGACTGGCATTGGCTCTGTCAGACATAGGGGAAGCTTCTAGCAGCTTCTCACAGAAGCCACCCCTGTAGCTCCCACACTACAAAAACCTAATACAATATCTCGCTATCCTACTCTGTTACAAGTAATCGGCAATAAATTAAATTTAATTTCCCAAGTCAAGTCTGTTTTGCCCATGACGGTAATTGTTAAGTGTGCTGGTTTTTGCTGGGATAGAGTTAATTTTCTTCGTAATAGCTTATATGGGGCTATGTTTTGGATTTTTGCTG
Source organism: Astur gentilis (assembly GCF_929443795.1). Classification (NCBI taxonomy): domain Eukaryota; kingdom Metazoa; phylum Chordata; class Aves; order Accipitriformes; family Accipitridae; genus Astur; species Astur gentilis. The sequence goes on from NC_064918.1 coordinate 33,762,278, forward strand.
AAAACAGTGTTGATAATGCTGACATCTTTTTGTTACTGCTGAGCAGTGCTTACACAGAGTCAAGGCCTTTTCTGCTTCTCACCCCACCCCACCAGCAAGTAGGCTGGGGGTGCACAAGAAGTTGGGAGGGCACACAGCTGGGACAGCTGACCCCAACTGACCAAAGGGATATTCCATACCATATGACATCATGGTCAGCAATAAAAAGCTGGGGGAAGAAGGAAGGGGGGGATGTTCAGAGTTATGACGTTGTGGTTTAAGCCCAGCCAGTAACAAAGCACCATGAAGCCGCTTGCTCACTCCTCCCCCCCAGCCCTGGTGGGATGATGATGAGAAAATATAAATAAAAGCTCTTGGGTCGAGACAAGGACTGAGAGGGATCACTCACCACTTATGGTCACGGGCAAAAGACAGGCTCAACTTGGGGAAGAAACAAAATCAATTTAATTTACTACCAATCAAATCAAAACAAGGATAATGAGAAGTAAAACCCAACTCTTAAAAGACCTTCCCCCCCACCCCTCCCTCCTTCCTAGTTCAACCCCACTCCCAGTTTTCTCTACCTCCTCCCCCTGAGAGTCACAGGGGGACAGGGGATGGGGGTTGCGGTCAGTTCATCACACATTGTCTCTGCTGCTCCTTCCCTCCTCAGGGGGAGGACTCCTCACTCGTCCCCTGCTCCACTGTGGGGTCCCTCCTGTTCTCCACGAACTTCTCCAACATGGGTCCTTGCCACGGGCTGCAGGTGGGCATCTGCTCCACCGTTCACCTCCATGGGCTGCAGGGGCATCCCCCTCCTCTAGCGCACCTCCTCCCCCTCCTTCACTGACCTTGCTGTCTGCATAGGTGTTTGTCTCACATTCCAATCTTCTCCCCCACTGCAGGTTCCCCTTCTTAAAGATGTTATCCCAGAGGCGCTACCACTGTCACTGATTTGGTTGGCCTTGGCCAGAGGCAGGTCTGACTTGGAGCCAGGGAAGCTTCTAGCAGCTTCTCACAGAAGCCACCCCTGCAACCCCTCCCCTGCTACCAAAAACCCCGCCACACAAACCCAAAACAGGCGTTTGTCTTCCCAAGTAACCATTAGGTGTGATGGAGCCCTGCTTTCCTGGAGATGGCTGAACACCTGCCTGCTGATGGGAAGCAGTGAATGGATTCCTTGTTTTGCTTTGCTTGCGTGCACGGCTTTTGCTTTACCTATTAAACTGTCTTTATCTCAACCCACAAGTTTTCTAACTTTTACTCTTCTCTCACAGCTGCTGCACAGCGTTTTTTACCCTTTCTTAAATATGTTATCACAGAGGTGCTACCAACATCACTGATTGGCTCAGTTTTGGCCTGCAGCAAGTCTGTCTTGGAGCCAGCTGAAACTGGCTCTGTCCCACATAAGCGCAGGTCCTGGTGTCTTCTCACAGAAACCATCCCTGCAGCCCACCCCCTCCACCCCCCAGTATTGCTGCATAAACCCAATACACTTGGGAACAGATGCAGAGAAAATTCCTTGTATCCCATTCTTTTCCTGACAGAAGTCAGTTCCATCTCTTCCTTTGCTTCCTCTCTCTCCACAGTCAATAAAAGCCAGATCTTTCTTTTGTTCCTCACCACCATGCTCACAAAGCCACCAGCATAAACATCACTTTTAGCAGGCAGAGTCATTCTCTTTGCATAAATTTACTGCTGCTTTTATTTCTCCTTATGGGTAGTCTTTTTTCCATTGTGGGCTTAGTCCTGTAATGTAACTCCCATCTGAACTTCCTCCGAATGCCAACATCCTATGTCTTATCTTTGCAAAGTACCTTCTTCTCTATGTATTGAAACACTAAGAACTTGCCTATCCTAAATAGACAGAACACTGGATTAACCATTCAGATTATAGGTTAGCTCCAAGAGTCCTTTAGTTTTGCAATCCCATTCTCTGAGGAAATTCCCTTATATTACTGAACAGAAACCTCAATTCACATGAAGTGAATGGATCTATTCAGCTGAGATCCCTTGTCTTCCCAGGGTCTACCTGAAGTCAGTAGAGAGAACTAAGCACTTGTTGAAGGCAAATAGGCTAGCCAAAGTCTGAGTCACCCTCTGGAGGTCCTATCTGCTTCTACTCACTATGGAGAAAGGATAGGCCAGCTAATTTCTTCATTTAGGCATCAGTAAAGTATATAAAATTAGGTGGCAGGCATACAAACCCAATATGTATGCATTCTAGGAATGATGCCTATATCACAACTCTGGATTTCAGACACCATAAGACAAGGACAGGAGAAGGTGGTTTCCTGTGTCCTGGGTTGTTAGAACAAAGCTGTTTTACACAGGAGTCTACCACTAGAGAATAAAAACTTTGTCACTGGATTCAATGTGCCAGATTTTGTTTTGAGTCTTTTTCACTCTGGAAAGGAAGCAGTAGGATTATTCTAGTCTTGGCTTCTAATGGCTGAAGACCTAGAGAGGCAAATTTGACCAAGAAACAAATGTAGTGGACAAAGATAATAATAATAATGGGAGATTTTGAGGTGTGTAATCACTGCCTTGAAGCAAGACAAATCAATTATACCAATGACATTCATGAAATATGTTTGTCTCGCCTGTTAATAAAACCTGCAATCGTAGACTTCCTACCAACTCCCTCTGTTTTAGTGTTTAACTAGCTTTGGTGCTCTGCCATCCGAGAGCTCATTTGAGCAGATGGTTTCTATCTATCTGTCCTACCCTCACACCACATAGTTCTCCAGCTCCTCACATGAAAGCTTTGTTGTTGGTGTCTGTTCTGCCTTTTCATATCTAGATGATCTTTCACCTAGCGAGGGCAGGTGCAATGTTGGGCTTATTTAGTGCCAAAAGTAGTAGATGCATGTTCCTGGTCAATATGTACGTAATATGTTTTTATGGATTATTTTTTTCTGTACTATTAAACCACAAACTGCAACATGTAAATGTTTGTGTCTGCAATGAATATATATTTTTTAAGGACATTTTTGAAAAAAAAACAGGATAAGGCTTCTGAAGAGGCTATCTCCTAGTTAAGCAAAAAGAACAATGAATTTAATAATAATGGCTTATGAATAAGTGTTTAAAAATTGTCTGTTTTTTTCATAGCATGTCACAATCAAATTAAACAGGTGCTAAATTCAACAAATTTATTCTTCAGTCAAAATCATTTGGATCTCCAACATTAGTAAACCACAGGTTCAATGATGTAAGGGGAATTAGTACTACACAGCCGACTTAAGAATTTTTAAGCTTTAGAAATGATAACCCAAAATGCGCATGTTGCTCACCTAAAAAATGAGGGCTTTCAACCTGCAGAAGTTACCTTGGGCTGCATCCCGACCCAAGGGGAGAGTCCCCAACTGCAGACCCGCTGCTCCGAGGAGGACTGACTCAATTTGCCTTCCGGCAGGGCTCCGTTTATACCCTAGTCAAATCTGATCTGTGGTCAAATAAGGTCACGTTAATCCTCCTTGGCTGAGGGCCAACACTTCCTTATTCCTGACCGAAGTGTGTACCTGGAAGTTGTAACTGGACCCTGCTGTGCAGGTGGGGCAGCTTGACCCCCAAATTGTGGCTTCTAGGGTTTTTTTTCTCTTTTCCATGGCCAAGAAATTTCGCTCTCTATCAGGGTGTGTGTTCCTGCCACATAGGAATACTGCATCTCCTGAAGAGATCATTCCAGAACATTTTCAAGATTAAATCATTGTTGCTACCATTTACTTTTTCTTATTCTTCCCAAAATCTTATATTTTCTATTGGAAGCACCCATGGGAAAATAGGTACTTCGTTGTTTCTCTTCCTCCTTCTGGGTGTAGAAAGAGATGAAGACAACAGTGATGGTGGGACAGAATATTTGAGCTGCTGAAATATGGACAAGCTGTTATATTCTTAGTCATCCTAAAACTGGGGAGAAAATTATATATCCATGCCACTTTCTTTAGCTTTACTAAAGTGATTGAATCAGAAGAGGTAAAAGAAAAGAAGACCTAAACTTTTGTCAAATCCTTCTGAAATTCAATAGCTGTTAATCAAAACATTATGTAAAGGCTATAACTCCACAGTTCCAGATTTTGGCTCAGACACTGATTACACTTCAATTTTTTCTGGATGATCAAACCAGAAATTAATAGATTCCTAGTAAGAAATATCACTTTATGTCATTTACAGTCTAGTCTTATTTCAAGACAGTTAGATAGCTAAGATAAATATCCCTTTGAACAATACCTAACCTATTTCTGAAGGATTATTGAACACTGAAGTCTATGAACACAATAACAACTACTGTCTAAAATAAATCAGTCTTCCATATTTCTCAAGCTCTCACAAATGGCTTCACAAAACTTAGAGGACTATACATTCAAATAAATCAAATTGGTATTCCATATATATTAAAGGAGAGTAGCAATTTGTGCTATTTTATTGAGATTTAGGTGACCTAAAAGAAGAGGACTCACTGCCTCAGGTATAAAGAGACTAGATAGGATAGAGGGGGTTTTATGCTCTCTAAAGTAGTAATCTATTAATAGAAATCAGAGCCTGGAATATATCCTTTATTGTAGCCATAAAATTCAAAAACATAATTAAAAAATAGTCAGCAGATGTCATTTGCATTTTAGGCTATTAAAGCCAAAAGGCTATTGTTATGGCTATGAAGTACTTTGATAACGTGTACTTTGAGGAATACAAGATTTTCTCAGATTTGGAAATGTGCTCTTATTAAGTTTCAGTGGATATTACATTAAAAATTATCATCTATATTGATAAAAATTAGAAATCTGCATCAGAAAAATCATATTTTTTTAATGTAACAATCACATAAAGTGGACTGAAATATGATTTTTTTCATTCTTTTATTTAAACTCTAAATCCAACCCTCATGACTCATTGATAGAAAAACTGATTAATTTCAGTAAAGCAACATCAAACTAAGTGCTGTATAAATAAAGTTAATTTAAAAATCATTTATCAATAAAGTCCTTAGAGTGAAAGAAGCAGCACATTTTTATTTAATTTATGCCATTTCTATTCAGGTGAGCTAAAATTCCATGTCAGAAGAAGAGTCTCTGAGCCAAACATTTGAACTTATAGTTTTAATGCATATTTAAAACTGACTAGATGTTTTGGTGACCAGGAACGGAATTACTTGGTGCTCATGCTTAAGGGCTCATGCTTAAGCACTTTGTTGAACAGGAGTCTAAGTGGCTAACCATGGAAACACCTATTTTAATAATAACAAAGCCAGAGGTAATGCCATCTTTCCCACACATTCATGAACTGATAAGCACTTCGACACTTATTCCACACCTCTGGGGTGTTGAGTTAACTTGTTTTCTACTGAACATGTTAAAAATGGAACAAGCACACATCCAAACAAACAACTTATAAATATCTGACAGGCAGAATTGTTAACATTCTATATGCATTCTGCTGGGTTTTGAACACTGGGTTAGATTTGCTATATTGTTATTACCCAAATTTAAGCAATTTACTTGATATATCTTGATAAAGTCTTATATACTTCAGCAGAGTTTAGAGTTACATTGTCTAAGATAAACACAGTATAAATTTTTTCATGCATTAGTATATTTTACAATGCAGGAATATCTTTTCTGTATGTCCAACATCTATAAAGTAGATAACTAAATTTTGAGGGTTTTATTTTTTATATTTTTCTTGAGCATGTCATTACATTTATAGTATTATTAAATTCCATTTTAATTATCTGACACTACAAGATTGTGATAATTGTGTGGAATTTTGCAAATCATTGTGAAAATACCCTATATGCTGCACAATGATTTTCCTGTGATCCAAAATGTTTAAATATCTTCTAATACAGCATTCATAAAATATTGTGTGACTAAAAGGTAATGGAAATATAGACACTGAGAGTTACTAACAGAAACAAAAAGGAGATTGTTGTGCATGTTTGTGTCAACTGAACATTATGCTGGGAATCAGTAACTAAATATTTACAGAGGGAAACAAAAGAATGTACCTTAGCCTGAGTTCTCTGCAGTTGTATGTGTAGTAATACTGAAGGTACCAAACCATTCAAAAGATGTCCAATAGCAATTGAGTTAGAAATAACACTCATATTTTGATAGCAGTGGTGACAATAAAATGGTACTACTTTAATGCAACGACTGCATGGCTCCAGGCAAGGCCTTAGAGCCTCGCACCCTTGGACAGAAAGTTCCCTTGCAGCCAGTTGCCAATAGCAACATTCAAACCAAGTAGGTGAAATGGAAGTAGCAGAAAGTATTCTGAAAATTTGCCTGAGGAGAAGTGAGCAATTTTTTTATTCCTAATACAGGGAACCTTCCCAGGAGGATCAATCTAGCATTAATATGAACAAGGTAGATCTACAGGATCACTTCACACATGGCATTGCTGAGCATTTTTAAACTGTTACTTGAATTATGCTGACCTTAGACCTGTGCTGGATAGAACGATCTCAGTCATTTACCCAGTCATTCAGAGTTTGTCCCAATCTTTATATCATTTTACTTCCACATTAACAAGATTTTTCTTATTTCAGCAGACCCATATTTGTGTATTGGTAAAGTGTTTTCAGCCCAACATATAGGAGGTGTGATATAATGTTATTAGTATAGCAGTTTTGAATAGTACACACTTTATTTATTTATTTGGTTTATTGATTGCCTGGCTGCAAACAAGACATAACATACTTCAGAGAGCCTCCAAATATATTTTATTTATAAGGTGCTATAAAAGCAACAATATAAAAGTCTAAATATTTAACTTTGCACAATGCTAAGCGAGACCCTGTTCTTGTTTAATCCTTAGTCATTACTCTAACAAATAAGATACTGTGGGAGCATAATCATGGACTCAATGACAGATCAATATGATCATAGTTGAAGACCCTTTACTAGAGCATCAGACATCATTTTTATACATTGGTTACATCCATACATGTGTTTAGCTATTTTACTATTGGTTACACACATTATTCACTCACTGTCCACACCCCTAGTTACACTTAATGATTGATTATATCAACACTGTACACACGCATAAACATAAGATATAATTGGTTATACTAACTAAAAGATGCAAAACTTGCCTCAGTCTAATTGGTCAAGATAAACTGCCGAATTGAGGTTCTTTGTGCCAAGTTCCCTTTATCGTGGAATGCGCACCTGTGTTCTTCTAATTGGTATCTTTCTTTTTTTGTCATCTTGTTTATTCTGTTCAAGGCCTTCTAAAGGCATCTGGAATGTTCTTGTGACTGTTAGCTAAATATGTGTCCACAAGATACTAATAAAAAGATGGAGAGGCTGACATACAATAGCAATTACAAGTTTCATTCCCATCTTGATCCAGCCCAAAACCTCAGAATTGCTCAGATGACTGTCTGCTACCATTTGTGTTTCTGCCTTTTCATATTTAGAAAACATTGATGCCTCCCCAGGGCTAAAAAGCTACTCAGAACCCAATTTCAAAAAGAAGTCCTAAGGCCCCTAAAGTGGAATTTTAATTAGGCTGAAGATGTTGTATCATCTCTTAAAGCACAGGGAAGCCAACCTTCCTGACTTTATGAACCATACATCAAAATGTTCACAAAGATTAGAGCCCAGAAAACATACTACAAAATATGGAGGGTCCAAAAGGAAAGAGCTCTGGGACTTTAAAGACAGATGGCAATAGATTCCTATGGTTTTAGTTTGGACCTTGGCTGAACTGAATGTAGCTGGCTGTGCAGCTGGGCCCCAGGATAACTTAATTCCTGGCAGACCTGAGGATCAGGATTACCTAGGCATTCTCAGTCTAGCATACATGGCCATATGAGATGGTCTTTTATGGGCACCACAGCTGAACTGTTCGCAAGCAGCACAATGCTCGTGAGCCCCAGGCAACCTTCCCTTATCATCAGCACTCTTACAGCATGCCTGATACCTATTACTTAACAGTATAATGAGAAAAGACAGGTCCCTAATAGGTGAGACATCAGAGGACTCATGGAAAAACTGCTGGGAAGTCAGGGAATATGTGGGAGGAGGCCAGGCCAGTATTAGCAAATGATAGGAGTGTAGTGGGTACAGACTAAGCTACCTGAATGGTTCCTAACACCAGGAAAGGATTCAAGACTGATATCTTTGGGAAAAGACATGCCTGTCAGCTGGCTGAATCAGGTAATTCATAAGCTCCCCTCCCAAACTTTTCCAGCTCATGCTTATTTTATCTTTTGAAAGTCCATTCTTTCAAGAACTAACTCTCCCAAGTAGTATATTGGAACCTTGGCTCCTTGGGAAATGCTGAAAATTCCAGTGCCTGCAGGGCTGCCTAGAGTTTGCAATGCAGACTTGGGCTAACCTTATTATGGATTGAAGCCTAAAACATAAATGCATTGATTTAGAAAATAGCGTCTGAACATATGTAGCCAAGATTTTCAATCGTAAAAGCCTAAAGCAAAGATCCAAACCTACATTCAGGTAGATTAACTAGCAACCTACTAGCTGTTAGTATCCTAATTTTTGAAAACCAGGTCATAAAAGTGCCCATATATGTAATTATTTATCTTTTCCTTTACAAAACATCAGTAAAAACCTATCAAATGTCCAGTGCACTCCCACTAAATGCTTCTCATTGGGAAGTGGCCATATTTATACGATGCACATATTTAATTGTATTGACTCAGGCTTGGTTTGAAATTCCTTAAGTATAGCATGGGAAACAAAAAACTATTTAACTTTATACAAACTTGCAAGTGCATGATGTTATACACATCTTCCAGTTATCTTTCCTTTCAATAATATTCTAGAAAAAATGACTGACAAGTATAAGGCAACATGTAAATTAACCTGAATTCACTCACAATTGCATGTATGTCCTGGTTTTGGCTCGGATAGAGTTAATTTTCTTTCTAGTAGCTGGTATAGTGTTATGTTTTGGATTCAGTATGAGAAGAATGTTGATAACACACTGATGTTTTCAGTTGTTGCTAAGTAGTGTTTAGACTAAGTCAAGGATTTTTCAGCTTCTGATGCCCAGCCAGCAAGAAGGCTGGAGGGGCACAAGAAGTTGGGAGGGGACACAGCCAGGGAAGCTGACCCAAAGTGGCCAACAGGGTATTCCATACCATAGAACATCATGCCTAGTATATAAACTGGGGGGGGTTGGCCTGGGGGGGGGGATCACTGCTTGGGAACTAATTGGGCATCGGTCAGCGAGTGGTGAGCAATTGCATTCATGGGATTGCTTTTGCTCAAGGACCTGGGTGCATTTGGTGGGTAATGCAGAAGGATGGGGACGTCCAATGTGTGCCTCAAGGGGATCTGATTTTAGGTGAGAATAGCCAATGAATTCAATTGTATGGTATTAATTGCTATATAACCCTGCCACTGTATGTTATCATTACTATAATTGTTATATGCTATATCAATGGTATTACAGTAAGAATCATTTAGATGAAGCAAGAATAAACTTTGATAGAACTAAACGAAGTGCAGCACTGATGGAACCAGAACTGACTCCAGCATGAAACAATCCAACACTACACCCCATCCTCCTGCTGCGTCCAATGTCACCCTCTCACCACACCACACTGAAGCCTGATCCTGTTCTGCCGACTGAGTGGACTTCGCACCATCCCTCCTGCCCAGAAAAACTGGTATAAGAGATGGAGCCCAAAGCTGGGGACTAAATAAACTCAATGAACATTTTATTAACATGGCCCATAGACTAAGGGAATTATATTTTTATGTGTGTATACATATATGTACATATATATATCTATCAATGCATGGAAAAGGTGATGATGATTAATTGGAAATTTATCAGGAAGTGTGGGACCCGAGCATGACATAAATGGTGTAGAATAAGGGGTGGATACTGTCCTCATTTCAGCTGGGATAGAGTTATTTTTCTTTCTAGTAGCTGGAATAGTGTTATGTTTTGAATTAAGTGTGAGAAGAATGTTGATAACACTGATGTTTTCAGTTGTTGCTAAGTAGTGTTTAGTCTAAAGTCAAGGATTTTTCAGCTTCTCATGCCCAGCCAGCAAGAAGGCTGGAGGGGCACAAGAAGTTGGGAGGTGACACAGACAGGCCAGCTGACCCAAACTGGCCAAAGGGGTATTCCATACCATAGAAAGTCATGCCTAGTATATAAACTGGGGGGAGTTGGCCTGGGGGTGGATCGCTGCTTGGGAACTAACTGGCCATCAGCCAGTCAGCGAGTGGTGAGCAATTGCGTTGTGCATCACTTGTTTTCTGTATTCAAATTCTTTTCTTATTATTAGTGTAATTTTATTATTATTATTATTATCATTATTAGTTTCTTCCTTTCTGTTATATTAAACTGTCTTCATCTCAACCCATGAGTTTTACTTTTTTTCCCGATTCTCTCCCCCCTCCCACTGGGTGGGGGGGGAGTGAGTGAGTGGCTGCATGGTGCTTAGTTGCTGGCTGGGGTTAAATCACGACAGTCCATTTTGGCACCCAACATGGATGTTGAGATAACAACAGATCTGACCAGAGCGTGTTAAAACAAATTTGTTACAAGGAGTCATTATATTAGTTTCATAGTTGCTGGTCACAATGATGATTTATGGGCTCTTAGAGTTGTGACGCTTGTTCTTAGACTTGTCTTATGTATAATCTCAATTGCTGTATATAGTCCCTGTGCTACTGCTGTGAGAGACTGAAAGAGTTAATGTCTCAAACATTGTGGTGGGGCAAGTTCTGCTTAAAGACAAACCCTGCACAGCAAGGAACCAAGGTGAAAAGCCCATCAGCTCAGACATCAGCAACAGGAGGGGGAGGGTGTGCTGGAGGGTGCACAGCTCCCTGTTCTGATAAGCTGTTCTGATACAAAGATCAAACAATGGCCAGTCTGCAGGGAAGGAGAAGTTACTCCCCAAATGACCCCCAAGCCCAAAGGCTCACAAACTGCTCATTAGCCTGACGAGTTTGGGTGCCCGCCTGAAGGAGGGGCAAGGATGATAAAAGGACACCAACTGAAGCCCCAGGTGCGCAAGCCCACCGGAACTGGACCCCTCGGCTAACTGAACCAATGCTGGACCCAGGACTGGTGAAATCTTTCTCTCTTCCTTTTTCTCTCTCTGTCGTCTTCTCTCTTTCCTTTTCCTTTTCCACAATCCCTACACCTCATCCATTTCAAGATATAAACCGTTGACCAAGTCTGAGACTAAGAGTAGATCCAGCTGCCCGTAGACCCTTCTCTGAGGAGGAGTCTGGAAAGCAAGGGGGTCTGCTCTGAACCTCGTGACTCAATGGGAAGGATCTCCTTATTCCCTGAATCAATGTATATGGTTACCACAATTTACTGAAGTAGTCTTATGCCAATTCCTGTTGTGAGAAACCCTGCCACCTACTACCACACCTCCCCAGTTCAGTTTGCTTCTGTCATGAATAAAATCTTTAACTGATCGTTTGGTGTTGTTTCACCTTAATTTAGCCCAAGGGAATTTCGAATTAAAAATGACTCCCTGTCCTGGTTTCAGCTGGGATAGAGTTACCTGTCTTCCTAGTAGCTGGTACAGTGCTATGTTTTGAGTTCAGTATGCAAAGAATGTTGATAACACTGATGTTTTCAGTTGTTGCTCAGTATTGTTTAGACTATGGTCAAGGATTTTTTCAGCTTCTCATGCCCAGCCAGGGCACAAGAAGTTGGCACAGGACACAGCCAGGGCACCTGACCCAAAGTGGCCAACGGGGTATTCCATACCATGTGACGTCCCATCTAGTTTAGGAACTGGGAAGTGGGAGGCAGGGAATCACCGCTCGGGGACTAGCTGGGTGTCGGTCGGCGGGTGGTGAGCTATTGCCCTGCACATCATTTGTACATTCCAATCCTTTTATTACTACTGTTGTCATTTTATTAGTGTTATCATTATCATTATTAGTTTCTTCTTTTCTGTTCTATTAAACCGTTCTTATCTCAACCCATGAGTTTTACTTCTTTTTCCCGATTTTCTCCCCATCCCACTGGATGGTGGGGGGTGAGTGAGTGGCTGCGTGGTGCTTAGTTGCTGTCTGGGGTTAAACCACAGCACTCCCTGGTCTGTCCAGTCTGGGTCGTGACAACTGCATGTCATCTGTGGGAGGTGGATTAAGGTCTTTGCTTTGATGTATTATTTAACACTGGTTTATGGTACAATAAAATATCGGTCGTGGGACTAATCCGGTATTTGCACTCAGCACTGTCGTCACCTTTATACTTCAGGAGCCATCTGTGGGAAACTATTAATATGTACATGTGGTGGGTTGACCCTGGTTGGATGCCAGGTGCCCACCAAAGCCGCTCTATCACTCCCCCTCCTCAGCTGGACAGGGGGGAGAAAATATAACAAAAGGCTCGTGGGTCAAGATAAGGACAGTTTAATAAAGTGATAGCAAAGGTCGCGCGCACGAAAGCAAAGGAAAACAAATGATGTTATTCTCTACTTCCCATCAGCAGGTGATGTCTAGCCACTTCCTGGGAAGCAGGGCTTCAGTATGCGTAGTGGTTGCTCCGGAAGACAAAAATGCCCCCCTTCCATCTCCCTTTACTTATCTTTTATATCTGAGCTGATGTCATATGGTATGGAATATCTGTTTGGTTAGTTTAGGTCAGCTGTCCTGGTTATGTTCCCTCCCAAGATCTTGCCCTGCCCCAGCCTGCCATTGAGGGGGGGGCAAAAATGTTGGAGAGACAGCCTTGATGCTGTGCCAGCACTGCTCAGCAGTAGCCAAAACACTGGTGTGCTATCAACACCTTTCTAGCTACTGATGCAGAGCACAGTGCTATGAGGGCTGCTATGGGGAGTATTAACTCCATCTCAGCCAGACCCAATACAGTACACCATTTACCTTTTCTTCTCGGGGAGCCAATCTATGGGCGACACACCTTCCCCTTCTCATCCAGTCTAGTTACAATGGCATTTGAGAATTTTGAAAAATTTGAATACCCTTGGGCTGTTGAAACCAGCATGGTCCTGAATGTGGTTCAGGTAATGTTTAGGGTAAAATAAGTATTTAAGAAGATTACTCAGAGATCATCCCTGAGGCTGCATAATTATGAGTGGCAGGGTGTGTGGGGTAGTATGGGCAAATGCCTAGGGTGGTGGGGACCTCCACTGTTTTGGAACTTCACCCTTGAACAAGTGCAGAATCCTCACAAACTTGACGTGCGGAAAACAGACTCCACAATCAGTGAGATTGTAAAGTAGGTATGTTCATTCAGCACTGGGCAGAACGGGGGGTAATCCCACCAAAATCGTGCGCGCCCAACTCGGCAGTTCGCCTCAAGTTTATACAGTCAGGTATTACATATTCACAACACGCCTATACATATGCATGACCTATCCCTGCTTCATATTAAAATTAGCTCCGAGAGATCATTTCCATAGTCTCCTCTCAACTGTGCCTGTGCAGTGCCAGTTTATGGCGGTCGTCTGGTGGTCGCAGAGATGAAGATAGATGACTCCTCTTCGTCACCGCTAGTAACCTCTTTCCTTGCGCAGGCTCAGTGATTTCTTGGTATTCACCCAAGCCGCAAGACCAGTCTTAGCTGGCTCTTGGGGCCTGCTCCTGCTTCTTATCAAGGACTGTCTCTACCTCATTGGCTGGTTCTTTGGACCAGCTCTTATGAAGGACTGTCTCTACCTCAGCTAATTTCAACAATGTAAGCACTAAACATCATCTTTCACCCCCCTTTATTATGTCTACTGAGATTCTTTTGACTCCCCTTGTCTCAAACTAGTAGAACATTTGGAAAAAATATGCTGTCAGCTTGGCAATTCCAGGGAGACAGAAATCACTGTAACGTGCTTGGGCCTTGCCCATGCCTATCGAGCCCTGTTCAACACTATTCAGTACCCTCAAGGGGAAGAGAAGGTCTCTAGATCTGACAGCAAAGCAAGAGGCATTGCGGCCACTCCAACCCCCATGACAGGCACTGCGGTTACTCCAACTTCCATGACAGGCACTGCAGCTGAACCAGAGAACTAACCTGTGCCAGTATCAGTTGCCCCCATACAGAAGAAATATATTAAAAAAATCAGTTCGCTTAGTGAAGGATGAAGATGAACCACAGTCATCATGGGAACAGGAGGAAGAGGCAGAACCAGAGGTAATCACCCGATCCCTCTCCATGAATGAGCTACAGGATATATGAAAAGATTTCAGCCGTTGTCCAGGTGAGCACATTATCACCTGGTTGCTCCAATGCTGGCACAATAGGGATAGTAGCCTGGAATTAGAAGGTAGGGAAGCCAAGCAGCTGGGATCGCTTGCCAGGGAAGGTGGCATTGACAAGGCAATTGGAAAAAGGACATGAGCCCTCAGCCTCTGGAGGCTACTCCTTCAAGGAAGTTGTTATATGTCAACCAGGCAAGTGGACCACCATGGAGAGAGGTATCCAATATCTGAGGGAATTAGCCATGCTAGAGATGATTTCTTATGACCCGGACAATGCACAATTACCCAAAGATCCAGACGAAGTCCAATGCATACGACCCATGGGGTGGAAGTTTGTACAGAGTGCACCATCATCGTATGACAACTCATTGGCAGTACTGACCTGGAAAGACAAAGAGGCACTGACGGTGGATGAAATGGTCCCAATGTGGGGCCCAGGACAGGGTGGAATACTGCATATACCACAGGTTGGCATATTCGTCAATGAGGAGCCACACATCTGTTAGAGATGCATATGCACATGTTGCTTGAAACTCCTAGCCTCTATCCAAATAATCTTAAACAATTTCAGAGATTTCCCCTTAGCAGCATTATGCACTGAAACTTAAGTAGATTCCTTTGCATCTCTGGCATGGGTTTACACTCTGTACTTTTTGATGAGTTTGTATGGTGTCCTAGTTTCAGCTGGGATAGAGTTAATTCTCTTCCTAGTACCTGGTATAGTGTTATGTTTTGAGTTCAGTATGAAAAGAATGTTAATAACACTGATGTTTTCAGTTGTTGCCAAGTAATGTTTAGTCTAAAGTCAAGGATTTTTCAGCTTCTGATGCCCAGCCAACAAGAAGGCTGGAGGGGCACAAGAAGTTGGGAGGAGATACAGCCAGGGCAGCTGACCCAAAGTGGCTAACAGGGTATTCCATACCATGTGACGTCACATCTAGTATATAAACTGGGGGGAGTGGGGGTGGGGGAATCGCCGCTCGGGGATTAACTGGGCGTCATTCGGCGAGTGGTGAGCAATTGCATTGTGCATCACTTGTATATTCCAATGCTTTTATTATTACTGCTGTCATTTTATTGGTGTTATCATTATCATTATTATTTCTTCTTTTTATATTCTATTAAACCGTTCTTATCTCAACCCATGAGTTTTACTTCTTTTCCCGATTTTCTCCCCCATCCCACTGGGTGGGGGGGGGAAGTCAGTGAGCGGCTGTGTGGTGTTTAGTTGCTGGTTGGGGTTAAACCATGTCATATGGGAAGTGCTCAAGCCTTTGTTCTGTAAGCTACCTGACATGCTTACTTTCAGCACCTACTGCCTCATTAGACCAAACCTTTAGGGTCTTCCTTTTTCCAGTAGATCCAAGGCTTCATTTACGCACTCCTGTGAAATTGGCATGAGCAATAAGCAGAATTTTCAACTTATTATTTGCTCAAAGTCCTCCTTCCAGTTCATTTTAAAGCTACTCAGTTAACCTTCTGTGAGAGACTGAAAGAATTAATGTCTCAAACATTGTGGTTGGGCAAGTTCTGCATAACGATAAACATAACAACGAACCCTGCCCAGCAAGGAACCACAGGTCAAAAGAAGTGGATAAGCACAGGACATCAGCAACAGGACAGGGAGGGCATGCAGAGGGTGTGCAGCTCCATGTTCTGATATGCTGTTCTGATATGCTGAGCAGGGCAACTCACCATGCATGGCCAAAGATCAAACAATGGTCATGTCTGCAGGGAAGGAGAAGTTACTCCTCAAATGACCTCCAAGCCCACTGACCCATTTCCCCAAAGGTTCTGAAAGCACATCTGGGCATGACACTTAATTAGCCTAATGAGTTTGAGTGCCCACCCAAAGGAGGGGCAAGGATGATAAAAGGACACAAACTGAAGCCCCATGTGCACATGCCCACCAGAAGTGGACTTTTAGACTGACTGGACCAACACTGGACCCAGGAACGGTGAAATCTTTCTCTTTTCTCTTCCTTTTCTCTCTCTGTCTTGCTCTCTCTTTCTCTTTCCTTTTCTATAATCCCCACCTTCTTGGCAGGATGAATTACTAGTGCAACAATAAATGCCAAGTTTTAATGTACTGAATTCCATCAGAGAACCTCAAACTGGAGTTCTCCAATCTAAGGAGGGGAAGCCACCAGCAAGCAACCAAGTTTCTACACCAATGCACACAGCACGGACAACAAACAGCAAGAGATGGAAGCCACCGTGCTGCTACAAAGCTATGACCTAGTTGCCATTACTGAAATTTGGTGGGACAATTCCCATGACTAGAGTGCAGCTATCTATCTATGGCTACAGGCTGTATAGAAGGGACAGGCAAGGAAGGAGGGGCGGAGGGGTTGCCCTCTACATCAAGAAATGGATAGAGTGTGAAGAGCTGTCTCTGAAGAATAGATTGTTGTGGTTTAACCCCAGCCAGCAACTAAGCACCACGAAGCCGCTCACTCACTTCCCCCCCACCCAGTGGCATGGGGGAGAGAATTGGGAAAAAAAAGGTAAAACTCATAGGTTGACATAAGAACAGTTTAATAGAACAGAAAGGAAGAAACTAATAATTATAATAATAGCAATACTAAAATGACAATAATAATAATAAAAGGATTGGAATATACAAAACAAGTGATGCACAATGCAATTGCTCACCACTCGCTGACTGGCTGATGCCCAGTTAGTTCCCAAGCAGCGATTCCCCCCAGGCCAACTCCCCCCAGTTTATATACTAGGCATGACGTTCTATGGTATGGAATACCCCTTTGTCCAGTTTGGGTCAGCTGCCCTGGCTGTGTCCCCTCCCAACTTCTTGTGCCCCTCCAGCCTTCTTGCTGGCTGGGCATGAGAAGCTGAAAAATCCTTGACTTTAGACTAAACACTACTTAGCAACAACTGAAAACATCAGTGTGTTATCAACATTCTTCTCTGTCCTGGGTTCAGCTGGGCCGTTGGCCTTTGGTGTAGCTGCATTGGAGACGGAGGAGATTGAACAGCTGTCTACCCTGCCGGGTGTCTCCCAAGACCCTTCGGTTGTGGGGTTGCTGAAGGTTGAAGAACAACAGGTGCCAATTGCTACCACGACGGTGCACCGGCGACAATATCGCACCAACCGAGACTCCCTGATCCCCATCCATAAGCTGGTTTGCCAACTGGAGAGCCAAGGAGTGATCAGCAAGACTCACTCACCCTTTAATAGTCCCATATGGCCCGTGCAGAAATCCAATGGGGAATGGCGACTAACAGTAGATTATCGTGGGCTGAATGAAGTCACGCCACCGCTGAGCGCTGCTGTGCCAGATATGTTAGACCTTCAATATGAACTGGAATCAAAGGCAGCTAAGTGGTATGCCACAAATGACATTGCTAATGCATTTTTCTCCATTCCTTTGGCAGCGGAGTGCAGGCCTCAGTTTGCTTTCGCTTGGAGGGGCGTCCAGTACACCTGGAATCGACTGCCCCAGGGGTGGAAACACAGCCCCACCATTTGTCATGGACTGATCCAGGCTGCACTAGAAAAAGGTGAAGCTCCAGAGCACCTGCAATATATTGATGACATCATCGTATGGGGCAACACGGCAGAAGAAGTTTTTGAGAAAGGGAAGAAAATAATCCAAATCCTTTTGAAGGCTAATTTTGCCATAAAAGAAAGTAAGGTCAAGGGACCTGCACAGGAGATCCAGTTCTTAGGAGTAAAATGGCAAGATGGGCGCTTTCAGATCCCTGTGGACGTCATCAACAAAATAGCAGCTATGTCCTCACCGACTAATAAAAAGGAAACACAGGCTTTCTTAGGTGTTGTGGGTTTTTGGAGAATGCATATTCCAAATTACAGTCAAATTGTAAGCCCTCTCTACCAAGTTACTCGGAAGAAGAACGATTTTAAATGGGGGCCTGAGCAACGACAAGCCTTTGAACAGATTAAGCAGGAGATTGTTCACACAGTAGCTCTTGGGCCAGTCCGGACAGGACAAGATATTAAAAATATGCTCTACACTGCAGCTGGGGAGAATGGCCCTACCTGGAGCCTTTGGCAGAAAGCACCTGGGGAGACCCGTGGCCGACCTCTGGGGTTTTGGAGTCGGGGATATCGAGGATCCGAGGATCGCTATACTCCAACTGAAAAAGAGATCTTGGCAGCATATGAAGGAGTTCGAGCCGCCTCAGAAGTGGTTGGTACTGAAACACAGCTCTTCTTAGCACCTCGACTGCCAGTGCTGGGCTGGATGTTCAAAGGGAAAGTTTCCTCTACGCATCACGCGACTGACGCCACGTGGAGTAAGTGGATCGCACTGATCACACAGCGAGCTCGCATAGGAAACCCCAGTCGCCCAGGAATGTTAGAAGTGATCACGGACTGGCCAGAAGGCAAAGATTTTGGAATGTTGCCAGAGAAAGAGGTGACACGGGCCGAAGAAGCCCCGCTGTATAATAAACTGCCAGAAAATGAGAGGCAATATGCCCTGTTCACTGATGGGTCCTGTCGCATTGTGGGAAAACATCGAAGGTGGAAGGCTGCTGTATGGAGTCCTACACGACTAGTCGCAGAAACTGCTGAAGGAGAAGGTGAATCGAGTCAGTTTGCAGAGGTGAAAGCCATCCAGCTAGCGTTAGACATTGCTGAAAGAGAAAAGTGGCCAGTGCTCTATCTCTATACTGACTCATGGATGGTGGCAAATGCCCTATGGGGGTGGCTACAGCAATGGAAGAAGGGCAATTGGCAGCGCAGAGGTAAACCCATCTGGGCTGCCGCACTGTGGCAAGATATCGCTGTTCGGATAGAGAAGCTAGTGGTAAAAGTACGTCACGTAGATGCTCATGTACCCAAGAGTCGAGCCACTGAAGAACATCAAAACAACCACCAGGCAGATCAGGCCGCCAAGATTGAAGTGTCTCAGGTGGACCTGGACTGGCAACGTAGGGGTGAGCTATTTATGGCTCAGTGGGCCCACGATACCTCAGGCCATCAGGGAAGAGATGCAACATACAGATGGGCTCGAGATCAGGGGGTGGACTTGACCATGGACACTATCGCATAGGTCATCCATGAATGTGAAACATGTGCTGCAATTAAGCAAGCCAAGCGGCAAAAACCCCTGTCGCATGGAGGACGATGGCTGAAATATAAACAGTGGGAGGCCTGGCAGATTGACTATATCACACTCCCACGAACACGCCAAGGCAAGTGCCATGTGCTTACAATGGTGGAAGCAACCACTGGGTGGCTGGAAACATACCGTGTCCCATGCCACTGCCCAGAACACTATCCTGGGCCTTGAAGAGAAAATTTTATGGCAACACGGCACCCCAGAAAGAATCGAGTCGGACAACGGGACTCACTTCCGAAACAACCTCGTAGACACCTGGGCCAAAGAACATGGCATTGAGTGGGTGTATCACATCCCTTATCACGCACCAGCCTCCGGAAAAATTGAATGGTACAATGGACTGCTGAAAACTACATTGAGAGCGATGGGGGGTGGAACTTTCAAGCATTGGGATACACATTTAACAAAAGCCACCTGGTTAGTTAATACTAGAGGATCTGCCAATCGGGCTGGCCCCGCCCAACCAAGAGATCCACATACTGTAGAAGGGGATAAAGTCCCTGTAGTGCGCATGAGGAGTATGTTAGGAAAGACAGTCTGGGTTAGTCCTCCCTCAAGCAGAAGCAAACCCATTCAAGGGTTTGTTTTTGCTCAAGGACCTGGGTACACCTGGTGGGTGATGCAGAAGGATGGGGAGGTTCGATGTGTACCTCAGGGAGATTTGATTTTGGGAGAGAATAGCCAGTGAATTGGGCTGTATGATATTTAACTGCTAAATAACCTGCCAATGCATGTCATTGTATCTATAGTGTCTATATGCCATATCAAGGGTATTATTGTGAGAATTATTCAAATGACTACAGGATGGACTTTTGAAACTGAGCCAAGTACAACAGCGATAGAACTTGAACTGGCACCCACCAATTTCCTCAAGATCAACATCTTTGACCTGCAGACCAGGGGCATGAGTTACACCAAATGTACTAGCCACAAGTTCCAGAGGCAGCGTACAACAACCCAACATCTCACACCATCTCTCTCTTATCCTGAAGAACTGTTACAACAGATAGAGCCCCAAAATCGATGGACACATTAGAGGGATAGCCCATAGGCTAAAGGAACACCGTGTGTGTGTGTGCAAGGTCAGGGGGTGGAGTCCATATACTTATATATAAGACAAGGAAAGTTGTAGTGGTTGATTGGAAAAAAAATGTAAGATCTGGGCATGATGTAGATGGTATAGAATAAGGGGTGGATAATGTCCTGGGTTCAGCTGGGATAGAGTTAATTTTTACAGGAACCTGGGAGGTGGGGGCATAGCCGGGGCAGCTGACCTGAACTAGCCAGGAGCTATTCCATACCATGTGACATCCTGCCCAGTATATAAATGGGGAGCGGGCCGGGGGGTGGTCTCTGTTTTCGGTGGGGGAAGCGGCGGAGCGTCGGGTCCCGGGTGGTGAGCAGTTGCACTGTGCATCACTCTTTTTGTATACTTTTTTCTTTCATTAGTGCCGTTGTTGTTGTTGTAATCTCTTTGTGTTTGTCCCAGTAAACTGCCTTTATCTCAACCCTCGAGGTTCCAGTTTCTTTTCCTTTTCTCTGCTCCGTCTCCTCCCCATCCCACCGGAGGGGGGCGGAGGAGTGAGCGAGCGGCTGCATGGTCCTTTGTTACCGGCCGGGCTGAAACCACGACATTCTCATACTAAATCCAAAACATAACACTATACCAGCTACTAGAAAGAGAATTAACTCTATCCCAGCCAAAACCAGGACACATGGGCATGCCAAAAACTTAAAGTTCTTAAGAGGCTCTGGAGGTTGTGTTTGGAGGAGGGAGAAGGTAAAGATAAAACAAATTGCAAGACATTTTCAGGAATACCTTAGGTACCAACACAGAAGGAGACTCCTAAGAAAATTACATTCTGGGCAAGACTCTGGCATTTGCCAGAAGGAATAGAAAGATCCCAGCATTCTTTGAGGGATGAAATTAAGAGGGTCATATCTTGTGCAACAGATTTGCCTGTAGGTCTGCCCAGGAGTATGTCATCAATATACTGGTGGTGAGAAACATCAGGAGTGGGAGAAATTTCAGCTAAGGCTGAGGCTAACAGGCCATGAACAATGGTAGGAGTATGGCGATAGTCTTGAGGTAAACCAGTAAAGGTGTACTGAATGCCATTCCAAGTAAAAGCAAAGCAAGCTTGGTTGTCTGAGCAGATAGGGTACTGGAAGAACATCCAAAACCACCATGTGTAGATAAGAAGCAACATGAAATGTGTTGAGTACTTCAGCAGCTGTTGGGACTGCTGCATGAAGTGGAGAGGAGGCAGAGTTTATGCCTGAGTAGTCAATGGTCAGACGCCAAGACACATTGGGTTTGCACACTAGCCATATGGGGCTGTTAAAAGGGGAGTTGGTGAGAATGACTACTCCCTGTTCTTCCAATTCTGTGAGAAGGGAAGTGATGGGTTTTGGGGCTCGTGGGTTCACAGGGTATTGTTGTAAATTAAGAACATGGGTCATCGGAGGTAGGGGAGGTGCTTTTTACAGTACGCAAACTAGCAGGAGGTTAGGTTCAGAGGTACCAAGAGACCATACCTTCCCTTTAGCATCACGGAAGATTTGGCCTCTGAGTAGATAGAGGGAGAAAAGGCACTAATTAGTGTATCCTATTTAACTTCACATTATCTTGAGTTCTTTTCTACGTGGCCAGCCAGCAAGCCAAGCAGAATAATCATCAGGTACATAGATCAGAGCCAATCTTCACATACAGCCTTTTGCCTCTGTAGAAGGAAAATGGAGGGAGAAAGAAAGTGAAACTGCTGATGGGTAATAGAAGATTTAGAAGTTGGAATTGCTGTGGTGCAAGTAACAAGGAAAATACAAATCTAAGAAAACAAGGCCCATTAGTTCTGCTGTCTGAAGGACACCATCTATTGGAGTCAGCCTTCTGTGTGTAATGGCAGTTACAGATGGTTTTGCAGGTTTCAGCTCAAACTCGCCTGTTGACTACTGAGAGAATTTTGAACCTGAGTTTGGAGTCACTTTTGGCCCAGGCTATTTGATCTCACTAAATTATGAACTCTAGCCCCTATGTTCTGGAGCATCTGCATTCCTCAGTGAGGATATGGGCAACGGTGCTTGGAAGGTATACCTTAGAAAATACTGAGTTCTGCTCATGACAGAAATCCTAGCAGTTATCTTTTCTTTTCTAGGTTCTTTGGGAAATCATGTGCTTTTATATTCATAGACTAACAACGTGAGTGTTTGGAGTGCAGGGACATGTGTGATAGGGGAGATGAGGCAAAGAAAACTGAGGCCCTGGATCAGCCTCACAGGTGTTGCGAGTAGAGCTCAGTATTTTCTAAGACATACCTTCTTCTACTTAAGAGCATATTGAAATGCTGTTTGCATTCTGGCAGCCAGAAGAACTCAAGCTGAGGTGCTCTGCTCTCCCTCTCCTTTTTCACATATTTAAAGATGGTATAAGGACTCAGAAAAGTCCCTTGGTTGGCTCATTTAAAGGACTATGCAGTTCTGGTTCTCCTGCAAAAGAGAGAAAAGTACAGAACTCCTGATCCGATCTGGCCCAGAATTTATGCCTCACTGAATAAGTATAACGACACTTCTGAGTTTACAAGTTGCTGCTTGAACACAGATCTGTAGATAATCCATTGGTAGCTATACAATCCAGTCAAACTGATGAGTCTGGGAATGCCAACTGGAAACATCTCTGACTACAACAGAATATTGTAATGTGTGTATAGGTGGGCTAGGGATTTGTGACTACCAGCACTATTGAAATCCTAAACTATTTCCTAGTGCTTTTCCTCTCTAAGGAAGAAAGAGGCAGTAGTCCACAATTAGTCTGTGATGATTCTAGTTATCAATGCTCATGATAAAAATCTTGCTATTTCAGAACATGTGCCAAGGAAAAATTTCCAATCTAATGCTATAGCAACTGCTTACTGCATTACTTTCTTTGAAAGCAGATTTGTACAGTTTTACTTCAGTATTATCATAAGTGGCAATTAAAATGAGTTTGTGTCCTGGTTTCTGCTGGGATAGAGTTAATTTTCTTCTTAGTAGCTGGTACAGTGTGTCTTGGATTTAGTGTGAGAATAATGTTGATAACACACTGATGTTTTAGTTGTTGCTAAGTAGCGCTTATCCTAGGTTAAGGATTTTTCAATTTCCCATGCTCTGCCAGCAAGCAGGTGTACAAGAAGCTGGGAGGGAGCATAGCCAGGACAGCTGACCCGAACTAGCCAAAGGGATATTCCATACCATAGAACATCATGCTCAGTATATAAACTGGGGGGAGTTGGCTGGGAGGGGCGGATAGCTGCGCGGGCATCGGTCAGCGGGTGGTGAGCAATTGCATTGTGCGTCACTTGTCTTTTCTTGGGCATTATTTTTTTAAAAAATATATTTTATTTTATTATATTCCTTTTCATTGCTATTATTATTAATTGTTATTGTTGTTGTTATATTATTTTACTTTAGTTATTAAACCGTTCTTATCTCAACCCACGAGTTTTACTTTTTTTTCCCAATTCTCCTCCCCATCCCACTGGAGGAGTGAGTGAGAGGCTGCGTGGTGCCTAGTTGCTGGCTGGGCTTAAACCACGACAGTTTGAAAGCAGATGCTTAAAGAATAGAATGGTGTGAGCAATGTGAATTGTTAAACACAAACCAGGATCCAAGGAGGTTGCCTGTAATTTCTAACAGCACCTATGGTTGGGATGCTAACAATTATCACTAAGAAGAGATTTTTTTTCCTCAAACCCAGTCTGAATTCCAGGGGCAAACTTCTCTTCCATTCATCTTTGGAGATTGGTTGGTTTTTTTCTAGTTATTTAAAACTTGTATCACTTAGTCTAATCTTTAGGTTCATGCCCCTGGATTTCTTCAGCCCTGATTCTTCTCTCACCTGCAACAGTACAGACTAGGAGCAAGTCAATGGATGGATGAATTAATTAGAGAAATTTGATTCATTGTACTGGGTCTGGCTGGGATGGAGTTAATTTTCTTCATAGCACCCCGTATGGTGCTGTGTTTTGCATTTGTGACTAAAACAGTATTGAGAACACAGGGATGTTTTAGTTATTGCTCAACAGCGCTTACACAGCGTCAAGGCCTTTTCTTTTTCCCACTCTGCCCCCCCAGCAAGTACTCGGAGGTGTGTAAGAAGTCTGGAGGGGACACAGCCAGGACAGCTGACCCCAACTGACCAAAGGGATGTTCCATACCATGTGACATCATGCTCAGCAATAAAAGCTCAGGAGAAAGAAGAAGGAAGGGGGTGATGTTTGTGGCTATGGCATTTGTCTTCCCAAGTAATTGTTAGGCATGCTGAGGCCCTGCTTTCCTGTAAATGGCTGGACATTTGCCTGCTGATGGGAAGTAGTGAATGAATTCCTTATTTTGTTTTGCTTGCGTGCACAGCTTTGCTTCACTTAGTAAATTGTATTTATGTCAGTCCCACAAGTTTTTCTCCCTTTTGCCCTTCCAATTCTCTTCCCCATCCCGCTGTGGGGGAGTGAGAAAGCAACTGCTTGGACAGACCCCAATATGCCGGACAGACCCACCTCTTAGGGAAGCCTGCTGACTCCTTGGGGCCCGGGTTAAGGGCATCACTAGGAAGCTTCCTAGCCTGGTATGGCTTTTGGACTAATACCCATTACTGGTCTTCCATGTGGGTAGTGATGAAGCTGCAACGCGTAGTCCAAGGGCAATCAAAAGAGTCTTCAGGGCCTTGGGATGGCTGGCAAGGGAATCTGGAGCACAGGTAATTTTTTCCTCTATCCTTCCAGTTGTGGGCAGCCATATTGGAAGAAACAGACACACCCAGTCTATTAACACATGGCCCCGTGGCTGGTGTCACCACCACAATTTTGGGGTTTTTGATAATGGGATGGCCTACATGGCACCAGGCCTGCTGGCGTCAAATGGGATTCACCTTTCTCAAAGGAGGAAGAGGGGCTTTGCTCACAAGCTAGCGGGGCTGATTGACAGAGCTTTAAACTAGACTTGAAGGGGGGAGGGGATAATATCAGGCTCGCCCGTGACAAGCCAAGGGACGACACGCCAAGGTTAGAGGGACGGGGTGCTAGCGAGGGCCCTTAGCCTGTTGCTCTAAGACGTGCTGGGTACACTGGAGCACACTTGAAGTCTTATGGAGATGAGCCAGGGGCTCCTGAGGTAATAGGAGCCATCAGGGAAACACCGGTGAAATACCTCAAAGGAATTAAGGGATGTTCTTCTAAAAAGGTGACACGTCCTACAGCCCAGCTGAAGTGCCTCTATGCCAATGAACGCAGCATGGGCAACAAACAGCAGGAGTTGGATGCCAGCATGCTGCTAGAAAGCTATGACCTAGTTGCCATTACTGAAACTTGATGGGATGAATCCCATGACTGGAGTGCGGCTATAGATGGCTACAGGCTGTTCAGAAGGGACAGGCGAGGAAGGAGGGGCAGAGGGGTTGCCCTCTACATCAAGAAATGGATAGAGTGTGAAGACCTGTCTCTGAAGAATAGCCACAAGCAGGTTGAAAGCTTATGGGTAAGAATTAGAGACCGAGGCAACAAAGGGAACCTTGTGGTTGGTGTTTACTACAGGCCACCCAATCAAGGGGAGCCTATTGACAAAGCCTTCTTACTCCAGCTCCAGGAGGCATCTCGCTTGCAGGCTCTCATCCAGCTGGGGGACTTCAACCACCCCGACATCTGCTAAAAAGTAGCACGTTGAGCTGTAGGCAATCCAGGAGACTCCTGGAGTACATCGAGGATAACTACTTAAGCCAGGTAATAGACAGCCCTACCAGTGGGGGTGCGATACTGGACCTGTTGGTCACCAACACGAGTGAGCTAATGAGAGATGTCAAGATTGGAGGCAGCCTGGGCTGCAGTGATCATGCACTAGTGGAGTTCGCAGTCCTGAGGGATATGGGACAGGTGAAGAGTAAAGTCAGGACCCTGAATTTTAGGAAAGCAAACTTCCAGCTGTTTGAGGAGTTAGTCAAGAGGACCCCCTGGGAAACTGCCCTCAGGGACAAGAGAGCAGAACAGAGCTGGCAGATAGATCTTTAAGGATGCTTTCCATAGAGCGCAAGAGCTCTCGATCCCCAGATGTAAGAAATCAGGAAAGGAAGGCAAGGGACTGGCATGGATGAGTCAAGACCTGCTGGTCAAACTGACGGGCAAGAAGGAAATGCACAGGCAGTGGAAGCAGGGACAGGTATCCTGGGAAGAGTATAGGGACGTTGCCCGCTTGTGTAGGGATGGGGTCAGAAAGGCCAAGGCGCAGCTGGAGCCAAACTTGGCAAAGGATGCAAAGAATAATAAGAAGGGCTTCTATAGGTATGTCAGCCAGAAAAGGAAGGTCAAAGAAAGTGTACCCCTCCGATGAACACGACTGGCAAACTGGTAACAACGGACGAGGAGAAGGCCGAGGGTACTCAACAACTTTTTTTGCCTCAGCCTTCACTGGCAACCTCTCTTCCCACACCTCTTGAGTGGATAGACCTCAAGGCAGGGACTGGGGGAGCAAAGTCTCTCCCACTTTAAGATAAGATCAGGTTGGTGACCACCTGAGGAACCTGAACATACATAAGTCTATGGGACCAGACGGGATGCATTCCAGAGTCCTGAGGGAACTGGCTGATGTAGTTGCCAAGCCACTCTCCATGATATTTGAAAAGTCCCCAGTGACTGGAAAAAGGGAAACATTGCACCCATTTTTATAAAGGGTAGAAAGGAGGACCCTGGGAACTTCCGACCAGTCAGCCTCACCTCTGTGCCCAGTAAGATCATGGAGCAGATCCTCCTGAAAGATATGTCAAGGTATATGGAAGACAGGGAGGTGATTGGAGACAGCCAGCATGGCTTCACCAAGGGCAAGTCCTGCCTGACCAACCTAGTGGCCTTCTATGTTGGAGTGACTACACAGTGGACAAGGTGTTGTGGTTTAATCCCAGCCAGCAACCAAGCACCACACACCCGCTCACTCACTTCCCTCACAGTGGGATGGGGGAGCGAATCAGAAGGGTAAAAGTGAGAAAACTCGTGGGCTGAGATAAAGACAATTTAATAGGTAAAGCAAAAGCTGCGCACGCAAGGAAAGCAAAAGAAAGAATTCATTCAGTACTTCCCATCGGCAGGCAGGTGTTCAGCCATCTCCAGGAAAGCAGGGCTCCATCATGCGTAACGGTTACTTGGGAAGACAAAATGCCATAACTCCCTATGTCCCCCCTTCCTTCTTCTTCCCCCAGGTTTTATATGCTGAGCATGACGTCACATGGTATGGAATACCCCTTTGGTCAGTTGGGGTCAGTTGTCCCGGCTGTGTCCCCTCCCAACTTCTTGTGCACCCCCAGCCTACTCACTGGCAGGGCAGCATGAGAAGCAGAAAGGGCCTTGACTCTGTGTAAGCACTGCTCAGCAGTAGTGAAAACATCTCGGCATTATCAACACTGTTTTCAGCACAAATCCAAAACATAGCCCCATACTAGCTACTGTGAAGAAAATTAACTCTATCCCAGCCAAAACCAGCACACAAGGGAAGAGCTACGGATGTCATCTACCTGGACTTCTGTAAGGCCTTTGACACGGTCCCCCACAACATTCTTGCCTCTAAATTGGAGAGATATGGGTTTGATGGATGGACCATTCAGTGAATAAGGAGTTGGCTGGATGGTGGCATCCAGAGAGGAGTGGTCAACAGCTCAATGTCCGGATGGAGATTGGTCACAAGTGGTGTCCCTCAGGCGTCCGTACTGGGACCAGTCCTGTTTAATATCTTCACCAATGACATAGCTAGTGGGATTGAGTGCACTCTCAGCAAGTTTGCAGATGACACCAAGCTGAGTGGTGCAGTTGACACGCCTGAGGGATAGGATGCCATCCAGAGGGACCTCGACAGGCTTGGGAAGTGGGCCCGTGCGATCCTCATGAAGTGCAACAAAGCAAAGTGCAAGGTCCCGCCCCTGGGTCAGGGCAACCCCCCGTATCAATACAGGCTGGGGGATGAAGGGATTGAGAGCAGTCCTGCGGAGGACTTGGGGGTACTGGTGGATGAAAAGCAGGACATGAGCCTGCAATGTGCACTCACAGCCCAGAAAGCCAACTGCATCCTGGGCTGAATCAAAAGAAGCATGGCCAGCAGGTCGAGGGAGGTGATTCTGCCCCTCTACTCTGCTCTGGTGAGACCCCACCTGGAGTACTGCATCGAGCTCTGGGGTCCTCAGCACAGGAAAGACATGGACCTGTTGGAGCAGGTCCAGAGGAGGGCCACAAAAATGATTAGAGGGATGGAACACCTCTCCTGGGAAGAAAGGCTGAGTCAGTTGGGGTTGTTCAGCCTGGAGAAGACAAGGTTCCGGGGAGACCTTATAGCGGCCTTTCAATACTTAAAGGGGGCTTATAAGAAAGATGGGGACAAACATTTTAGTAGGGCCTGTTGCAATAAGACAAGGGGCAATGGTTTTAAACTAAAAGAGGGTAGATTTAGACTAGATATAAGGAAGAATTTTTTTTACGATGAGGGCGGTGAAACACTGGAACATGTTGCCAGAGAGGCGGTAGATGCCCCATCCCTGGAAACCAAGGTCAGGTTGGGCGGGGCTGTGAGCAACCTGATCTAGTTGAAGATGTCCCTGCTCATTGCAGGGGGGGTTGGACTAGATGACCTTTAAAGGTCCCTTCCAACCCAATTTTTTCTATGATCCTATGATTCTAAGTTTTGACTGCCTCTTACCTGCCACAGGTGGCCTGCCCTGCTGCCTCTCTGCATCCCTGTGGGAATGTCACATACCTGATATCAGACAGATAAAATCCTGCCAGAAGTGTCCTTAGTACCCCTGCTGAAGTGGCAAGTACAATACATAAGTATGGGAGCCAGGTCTTAAGAATATTCTGAACTTCATGCTGCTCCTGAGACCAACTAGCTCTTTATAGAGGTACTGAGCACAAATGAGGGGGCAGGCAGACATCACTGAATGGCAGGAGTTTATCGAGTACTCAGCTCCCTTGTTAGTTCCTGTGAATCCAGCATTGCCCACCCTATCCCAAGCCTGTGCTTGTTTGAGAGTATAGCCAGAGTTGGGTCGGTGCCAGGTACCTCCTGGGGGATGAGGATGACCATCACCAAAAGGCTGAAGTGAGTCAAGACCTCCCCTCACACCGTTGGGAAACCCCTCTATTTGGAAAGGAGTTTGATATTTAATATACCCTCAGTGATGGAGTGCTGCAGTGACCATGACAGATGCAGCAATACTTGAGGAAATTTAGAAGAGTGACTGACAAAGTGTTGTCTTCTCAAAATCTGCAGAGCAGCACAAAACCAACTAGAATAGTGAAGATTGTACAGAAACAGGTGCTAACACTGAATGACTAAAGTAAGAAAAAGGGAACACTAATATCACTTCAAAAAAATACCTTCCCAGAAAAGTCACAGCCTCTAGTAATTGACACCCCAAGGACTACTTAAGTCAAAAGTAGTATATTTAATAGCCCTTGCTGGATTTTTCCTTCCATGAAATTTGTCCAGTCGCTTTTTGAATCCATGGAAGTTTTCATCATTCCCCACTTCCTGTGGCAAGAAGTTACATAACTTAATGAAATTGCCATCTGAGAGGCTCAGATAAGACAATAGAGTGTTAGATATCTTCTAATTCTTTATTTGAAGAGGCAATGAACAATCATTCCCTACATGCTTTTTTTCCTGTCACTAATGATTTTGTTGACATCCATATCTGGTTCCTTTTCAGTCTTTTTGCAAAGTGAAGAGTTCTAGTGTACTTGTTCCTTCTTCCAAGCCATTCCTTCTCATCAATCACCTGTTTTGCCATACTATGAAACATTTCCAGTGCTACATCTACACATCTTTTAAATACCTCCAGGGATGGTGACTCAACCACTTCCCTGGTGTTGTGGTTTAACCCCAGCCAGCAACTAAGCACCATGCAGCCGCTCACTCACTCCCCCCCCCATCCAGTGGGATGGGGAGAAAATCGGGAAAAAGAAGTAGAACTCATGGGTTGAGATAAGAACGGTTTAATAGAACAGAAAAGAAGAAACTAATAATGATAATGCTAACACTAATAAAATGACAACAGTAGTAATAAAAGGATTGGAATGTACAAATGATGCGCAGGGCAATTGCTCACCACCCACCGACCAACACCCAGCTAGTCCCTGAGCGGCGATTCCCTGCCCCCACTTCCCAGTTCCCATACTAGATGGGACATCACATGGTATGGAATACCCCGTTGGCCAGTTTGGGTCAGGTGCCCTGGCTGTGTCCTGTGCCAACTTCTTGTGCCCCTCCAGCTTTCTCGCTGGCTGGGCATGAGAAGCTGAAAAATCCTTGACTGTAGTCTAAACATTACTTAGCAACAACTGAAAACTTCAGTGTTATCAATATTCTTCGCATACTGAACTCAAAACATAGCACTGTACCAGCTACTAGGAAGACAGTTAACTATCCCAGCTGAAACTGGGACACCTGGGCAGACTGTTCCAGTGCTTGATAACCCTTTTGGTGAAGGCATTTTTCCTAATATCCAACCAAAACCTCCCCTGGCACAACTTGAGGCCCTTTCCTCTCATCCTGTCTCTTGTTACTTGGGAGAAGAGACCAACACCCACCTTGCTACAACTTCCTTTCAGGTAGCTATAGAGAGTGATAATGTGGCAGCTGCTGGCTTCAAACAGTGCCACCATAATGTTTTCTGTAAGAGTGTGGGGGAGGGGGGGAATGATCCCAAATATTTATTTTTAAACTCATAGCTATGAGACTTGATTCCTGGATTCTGAGTATTAGATAAGTTAATGAGAAATTAAGCAATGCTACTTTAAAGCTTGTTTTAGAGTCTTGCAAAACCTAGCTAGTTAGGACTATGGAACATAACTACTCCAGAAGTAGTTATAACTGAACAGTCAAAGAATTTAGCTTCCCTCCATATTGGGAAATACACAGTGAGTATATAGTAACTGATGTCAGCACTTGGGGGTGGGCGGCCTCTTGAGAATGGAGGCTGTATGGAAATTCTCATGTTCTGGTGTCGTGGTTTAACCCCAGCCAGCAACTAAGTACCATGCAGCCACTCACTCCCTCCCCCCCCACCCAGTGGGATGGCAGAGAAAATTGGGAAAAGAAATAAAACTCGTGGGTTGAGATAAGAACGGTTTAACAGAACAGAAAAAGAAGAAACTAATAATGATAATGATAACAATAATAAAGTGACAGCAGTAATGATAAAAGCATTGGAATATACAAATGATGCACAGTGCAATTGCTCACCACCCACCGATAGACGCCCAGTTAATCCCCAAGCGGCGATCCCCCCGCCCCCACTCCCCCCCCCGAGTTTATATACTAGATGTGACATCACATGGTATGGAATACCCCGTTGGCCAGTTTGGGTCAGCTGCCCTGGCTGTGTCCTGTGCCAGCTTCTTGTGCCCCTCCAGCTTTCTCGCTGGCTGGGCATGAGAAGCTGAAAAATCCTTGACTTCAGTCTAAACATTCTTCTCATACTGAACTCAAAACATAGCACTGTACCAGCTACTAGGAAGACAATTAACTCTATCCCAGCTGAAACTGGGACATCTGGACAAAGAAGGAAGAGAAGGAAGAGGGACCTATTGCCTTGTAAGAGATTTAGCCAAGGGGAGTGTCTTCACTGACTGCTGTGTACAGTAGAACTGCATGACACTAGCAACAGAACTAAAAATAATTTCAAGTGTAATAGAGGGCAAACTAGGAAATTACCATTGATTCCAAATGCTGTTACAATTCCTTTAATATTTGTAAGTTTAAAATATAAGATGTAGTAAAACCTGAAACTTCTCCCCACATGAAGATAAAGTTAAGAAGACACAAGCTTATTGCAGATTCACCAAAATGACAAAATATCGCTTGACAGGAGCTGTCTATTGTGAGAGACTGGAAGAGCTAATGTCTCAAACATTGTGGTGGGGCAAGTTCTGCTTAAAGACAAACCCTGCACAGCAAGGAACCAAGGTGAAAAGCCCATCAGCTCAGACATCAGCAACAGGAGGGGGAGGGTGTGCTGGAGGGTGCACAGCTCCCTGTTCTGATAAGCTGTTCTGATTGATACAAAGATCAAACAATGGCCAGTCTGTAGGGAAGGAGAAGTTACTCCCCAAATGACCCCCAAGCCCAAAGGCTCACAAACTGCTCATTAGCCTGACGAGTTTGGGTGCCCGCCTCAAGGAGGGGCAAGGATGATAAAAGGATACCAACTGAAGCCCCAGGCGCGCAAGCCCACTGGAACTGGACCCCTCAGCTAACTGAACCAATGCTGGACCCAGGACTGGTGAAATCTTTCTCTCTTCCTTTTTCTCTCTCTGTCGTCTTCTCTCTTTCCTTTTCCTTTTCCACAATCCCTACACCTCATCCGTTTCAAGATATAAACCATTGACCAAGTCTGAGACTAAGAGTGGATCCAGCTGCCCCTAGGCCCTTCTCTGAGGAGGAGTATAGAAAGCAAGGGGGGTCTGCTCTGAACCTCGTGACTCAACGGGAGGGATCGCCTTATTCCCTGAATTGATGTATATGGTTACCCTGGGTTACACGGTTTACTGAGGTAGTTCCATGCCAATTCCTGTTGTGAGAAACCCTGCCACCTACTACCACACCTCCCCAGTTCAGTTTGCTTCTGTCATGAATAAAATCTTTAACTAATCATTTGGTGTCGTTTCACCTTAATTTAGCCCGAGGGAATTCCAAATTAAACACGGCTCCCTGGTCTGTCCAGTCTGGGTCGTGACATCTATTTACTTAGCATTCTATCCTACAGTAAAAAACATATTCAACAAAAGTCTCAGTCTAAGCTTTTTTTTTTTTTTCTTGCAAAACAGTTAGAAACTGAAATTGCATTCTATATATTCTATATATATATTGCCACACTGCTTTGATTTGAAGAGATGGAGTACACGTTTCAACCAATTTTATTTGGCAGCAATGCTCAAGTACTTGGATGTTAAATCACCTCTGAGAAATACACTTTATTTTCTGTTATCTACCAGACGTTGTAGCATTCATAACTTCTTTGCTTTCCCTACTTTATAGCTTTAAATGATCCATTTTATAATAGCACAGTTTAAATTAATAAGCATGTGCAATAAAAGGAACAGCAGAAAGAAATTAGTCTTGTTCTACAAAGAGGGCTTATCTAATGAACGGATGTTCCTGAAAGCCTATATTGGTAATAAGACCCTGATAATTAAAGGCATTGGGGTACCTAACAATTTAGATATTTAAGTAGAACTTTCAAAAACCTGTGTGCACCTAATTTGCTTAAAGTTAAACTTACCAGCTTTTGAAAATCTCAGTGAAGCTTCTATCCACATCTTCAGCTATTTTAATGGCTTAAAAATAAAACTTTAAACATCCTTAGGTGATAACTGCCTGGAAGGAAAAATGGCAATAACACTGAGTAAAGTATGGGTGTTTTAGGCAACTGTATTGGCTATTCCTTCAGCAGTGCCATAAGAGATGCCCACTTTCGTGCCTACAACAGTGAGGAGACTACAGTTAAAGAAAATTACTGCAATTGCTTTCAGCCATAGGAGCATCCAAACCTCTCAAATAAATTGGAAAGTAGCTGGAGAAAGCCTGTATTCAAGACACTTTATGTTGCCAGGACTCAAATGAGCCCCTGCACTTCATGTGAAGGTATACTCTCTTATACTTCAGATATACTAGGGTAATTTATATTGGAGAGTCCAGTAATTCTGTTTTTCATTCCCAGGATGCCTGTGGAAATGAGATGCTATCTTTCACTTCAGACTGCTCAGTTAGCTATAATGATAGGTAAGATTTGAAAACAAGAATATACTCTTTTAAACAACACGGTTTTGCAGTAAAAGAACAAAGTTAAATAATACAAAATAATAAAATAAAATTATAATAAAACCTAAAGATGTTCCTTGGCTGTTTAGCATCTCAAGTCCTATATCTTTTTCTTATACTAAGCTGAAATTTCCCTCCTTTGAGATGAAGTCTTTCCTGCTTCAGTTACCAAAAAAGACTACCACCTCCTCCTTCTCTAGTCCTCTCCCCACCCATAAATTCAAAGGCAGGCTGAAGACTTACAATCTACCTCCCTTAACCAAAGAAGGTTAATACAAAATATGACCCTTTTTCCCACGTGTGGTGGGTTGATCCTGGCAGGCAGCTAAGCACCACACCGGGGAGGGGGGGGATGATAGAAAGAACAAAGATAAGATAACTCATGGGTCAAGGTAAAAATAGTTTAATAAGCAAAGGAAAGAGGAAGAAGAACAAAACAAAACAAGTGATACAAAGGCAATCACTTGCTACCTCCCACAAGGAGACTGATGCCCAGCCAGTCCCTGAGCAATGGCAACCTCCCCCAAACCCCCTCCCCTCTGTTCTTATTACTGAGCATGACGTTATATGTTATGGAATATCCTTTTGGTCAGTTCAGGTGAGCTGTCCTGTCGTGGTCGAGATGGACAAATGACAAGTATGCATTCTTATAGTACAAGCAAAGAAGGTTTTTTTTATTACTACAAGCCAGCAAATTTATACCCATTATACTTGTTACCTTGTACATATGTCTGTCCCTCATTGGTCAGAAAGTTGTCAGAAGCTGTTTTTCTCACCCCTCATTGGGGGACTTTTTCAGGTTCCTTATCACAACTGCAAACGGTCAACACATTCCTTAAACTTAGTTTCCCAGGCATGCTTCTCATCCTTTCTTGTTCTCTCACGGGAACACTGCAATCTTGTCAAGGTCAATATCCTCCCCAGGCTCCTCGGTCCAGCCGAGGTCCTCCACAATTTCCCCTTTTTGTTTTTGCGCCAAATATGCCATGTGAATTGTCCGCTGCAGGGCCCTTTGCAGCAAGGACAGCACACATGGGAGGATGCTCAATACAATGATAATAATTGCCAATATTAATAATCCTGTTTTCAATACTCCCTTTAACCACCCTCCAATCCCCCATTGAGAGAACAAGCCATCCAACCCAAAAAAACCCCCAACATCTTCTGTCAGCTTCTGCACCTCCTTTCGCAGCTGTTGGATACTCTGGAACACTGACACCAAATGACCTGATAGGTTCATACAACACACACTATTAAGGTTTTCACAGCTGTGGCCATGGGCCAACAATAGAAAATCAATAGCTGCTCTGTTTTATAGCATAGCATGGCATATAGAATCTATATCTAGCAATAATCCAGAAAGAGCTTGTGATGTAGCATTGCTTTGCGTGCTTAGCCAGCATCCCTCTTGGCCCATAGCATTTGCAAGCATTAATCATACGTTCATCTTGGGCTGCGATGGTACCCATATTGCAACCACTACTCTGAGGAGACTGCAGCAGGCGATGACACTTCTAAGTAGGGTTTTACCAGTCATGCTGGCACCCATCGCGGTCCAGTATCTGTGGAGACACAAGCATAACCTCTACCCCAGGTTAATAAGTCACAAGGTGCAGACCATTGACCCGTCTGCAGGTCCCGTATCTGAACCTTAACCCCGGGGGTCACACCAGATATACTTGTCAATGAGCCAAAATGACGCAGCATTGGTGGTTGTTGAAC